>NC_064856.1:25411505-25721505 GCF_024139225.1 Suncus etruscus | reverse complement strand
AGCATTTTTTACAAAATATCTGACCTTTGCTCTTTCAAAGTATCAAGGGTATGGGAAATAAGGAAAGATGGAGAAAGTATACCAGAGACAATGAAGGAGATAGGATATGTGACTGCAATGTGTTTTGTAAACTGGACCAGTAAAAGACATCACTGGGAAAATGGGAAAAGGCTAATGACACTTGTAATGTAGTGAAAAATATTATTCCACTTCCAAGATATTTCTTTTTTTTTTTTTTTTTTTTTGGTTTTTGGGTAACACCTGGCAGTGCTCAGGGGTTATTCCTGGCTCCAGGCTCAGAAATTGCTCCTGGCAGGCACAGGGGACCATATGGGGCGCCGGGATTCGAACCGATGACCTCCTGCATGAAAGGCAAACGCCTTACCTCCATGCTATCTCTCCGGCCCCGATATTTCTTTTTTTAAGCAATATTTACATTTCTTAAGTTAACGAATATAAGTACCATACTTTATGCTTTTAATTTTTATTTCTGTGTGTGTTTAAATAGGAAGGGATATTTATATTTTTCTTTTAAACATGGAACTTTGATTTTTGTGGTTTTATTTTTGTTTTTATATGTATATATATATTTTGTTTTGTTTTGTTTTGGGGCCACATCTGGCGGTGCTCAGGGGTTACTCCAGGCTGTCTGCTCAGAAATAGCTCCTGGCAGGCACAGGGGACCATATGGGACACCGGGATTCGAACAAACCACCTTTGGTCCTGGATCAGCTGCTTGCAAGGCAAACGTTGCTGTGCTATCTCTCCGGGCCCTGTTTTAATATTTTTATTGATTGTCTGTGATTTACAATAATGTTAATGATGGTTTCCTGTTCACATAATTCCAACACCTCGCTATCACTCTTTCTCAGGGACCCCAAAGCCCCTCACTTTAACAAACCCACTCCCCACAAACTTGTGTGAATCAGTTCACATACTATGTTGCCTTTCCCCTTTATTACTACCTTCCTATGTATCCTTAAGTCTCACATATGAGAGATATTTCTACATCAATCCCTTTCCTTCTTACTGATTTCACTGATCATGATACCTTCTAGTTCCTCAAAGTCAAAGAAAACTTGTATGAGTTTGTACTTTCTTAGAGCCATACAGTATTTATTGTACATATATAGCACAACATCTTGATCTCTTTATCCACAGTTGAGGTATTCGGGTTATTTCCATACCTTGTCTATTGAACTGAGCTCTCCAGTGAACAAAAATATGTGTATATATTTTCAAGTTAATGTTGTTTTTTTAATTTTGGGGACATAAACCAAGAAGTGGTATCAGTGGGTCTTTTTTTGGGGGGGCACACCCGTTTGATGCTCAGGGGTTATTCCTGGCTAAGCGCTCAGAAATTGCCCCTGGCTTGGGGGGACCATATGGGACGCCGGGGGAGCGAACTGCAGTCCTTCCTTGGCTAGCGCTTGCAAGGCAGACACCTTACCTCTAGCGCCACCTCGCCAGCCCGGTATCAGTGGGTCTTATGGAGTTTTGTTACCCTCCCCCAATATCAGATGTTAATATCACCTGGATGGTCAGACCCACCTACAGCTGGAAGAGATCTGCAGTTTGGGAATAAAGGTGTTGTCTGGGGGAAGGGGAGAAAGGCAGCAAGGGATCATGGAGGCAGCAGGAAAGAGGCTGCATGAAAATCGTAGCTTAGAAGCCATGTGGAGAAATGCAAATGGCCTTTAGTGCCATGTAATAAAGCTGGCTGTCTCCTGAAACTTCAAATGACTGCTTGTCAATCTCTGCCGTTATCCTGCAACCTTCAGACCTGCTGGCCAAGAGGCTAAAGGTGCCGTGCCGAGAAAGACTTCATCCCAACACTAAGACTTTATATCTTATATTTATACAACAGAGTTATATTCCTTTTGTTTGTTTGTTTTGTTTTGTTTTAGTTTGGTTTTGGGGTCAGACCTGTAGGTGCTCAAAGGTTACTCCTGGCTCTGCACTTAGATTGCTCCTGGCAGACTCAGGAGACTATCTGGGATACTGGATATTAAAAATGGGTCCATCCTCTGCCCATTTTCAGCCTATTTGATTTTTTACCCCATTCTATTGCTTTTCCTTCCTTCAAACAAAACCACATAACTCGAACTATCTAGCTCTGCCTCTCAAATAGAGGGGAAAACAAGGGAGGGTACTAGGACCAAACAGATATATGATCACTAGTAGTAAGCTAGACACAGAGGGGATCACTTACTCTAGCAGCCTGAGGGGTGATGTGGGGGATAAGGGTTGCAGGAAGGGAATGGGGGTGGAGGGAGGACAAATTTAGTGATGGGAATTCCCCTGATTCAATGTTAATATGCACCTAAAATACTACTGTGAAAGATATGTAAGCCAATATGGTCAAAATAAAAATTAAAAAAGAATAAATAAGGGCCCGGAGAGATAGCACAGCGGCGTTTGCCTTGCAAGCAGCTGATCCAGGACCAAAGGTGGTTGGTTCGAATCACGGTGTCCCATATGGTCCCCCATGCCAGCCAGGAGCTATTTCTGAGCAGACAGCCAGGAGTAACCCCTGAGCACTGCCGGGTGTGGCCCCCCCCAAAAAAAAAGAATAAATAAAATAAAACAAAAATGTAAATGTCTCACAAATAAATTCAATGGCTTTTATTTAAACATATATTTCTCTTTGTGTGTGTGTGTGTGTGTGTGTGTGTGTGTTGGGTCACACCCAGCAGTGCTCAGGGGTTATTCTTGGCTCCAGGCTCAGAAATTGCTCCTGGCAGGCATGGGGGGACCATATGGGATGCCGGGATTCAAACCGATGACCTCCTGCATGAAAGGCAAACGCCTTACCTCCATGCTATCTCTCCGGCCCCACATATATTACTCTTAATCTCTACTCTGAGGTTTATTAAATACAAAATTAAAATATACTTAGCACTGGACATATTGATAATTAAATACAATTTTTAAGATTACATCATTTTTCTTAAAATTCAAATCACTTTCTGTATCTAAAATTTAGTTGTATTATTCAGTTAGTTGTATTATTTATTGTATTATTCATTTTATTTTCTTGAATTTATATAAAAAATTAAAGCTCTCAAACTTTTGGAAGCATATCCAGAAATGTGGAGCCTTAAATAAAAAATATTCTTTAACTTGTAAAAAAAAAAATGGGTCCATCTCAGGTCAGCCGCATGCAAGGGATTGCCTTACCCCTATGCTATTGCTCCTGTCCCACTCCTATTTTTTTTAAAGCCATCTTCATATTTATTTCAATAGAGGCATTCTGAACCAAGAGACATTCCCATAAACAGTGAAGGTTTATTTTATTTTCTCACCACAATCCAGTCAACACTGATTGATTCTAGACTTTTAAAATTTTAACTTTATTTTTTTACTGTGTAAGTACTGTGAAATCACAGTATTTTATGATTGGGTTTCAGGCATACAAGCTACAAACTGACTGGTCAAACAAACTCTCAGAGAGGCAACCCCACCCAGGGACTAGCCAAGTTATTAGGGTTAGAAGCAGGAAGTCTTTAAGTCTTAAAGGTCTTTAAGATCTTTAAGTCTTAAAGGTCTATAAGACCTTTAAGTTGATTGGCTTTTGTCTAGGATTTTTTTCTGGGGGGAGGGCACACTTGGCAGCATTCAGGGGTTACTCCTGGCTCTGAGCTCAGAGATCATTCCTGGCAGGCTTGGGGAACCATATCGAATGCCTGGAATTGAACCCAGGTCTGTCTCAGGTTGGCTGCGTGCAAGGCAAATGCCTTACCACTGTGCTATCTCTTCAGCCCCTCATCATGTCCTTTAATGACTAGATGTCTAGGGAGGTATATTGTGGTTTATAGGCCCTTGGTCAGTGTCATTATTGTTAAGGTCCCCGTATGTGCCAATATGTAGGGATAGGAATGTTAGAGGAAACTCAAGGAGAGCCAAGGATTAGACTCAGGCACAAGAGAAAATACTTTTAAGGAATATGAGTAAGAAATGTGAAGTCTAGAGCAGAAGGGACTCCATTTTGTCAAATCAATGTTGTTTCCATTTAAAGCTAAGTTTCTACCCCAACAATAACGATGCAGACTCCAAGGCCCTATAAATCACAGTATACTGCCCTAGACAAAACACCTTAGACAACAGCCAATCAACTTAAAGATCTAAACTTCCTGCTTCTAGTGCTATATAACCTGGCTTGTGACAGAGAGGTGACCCTGGCCAGTCAGTTTGTAGCTTGTTGGTAGACAGAATAAAGTTTTGCTTTGCTTTATTTCAGTTGCGTGGTCTAGTCCTTCAACTCCGGACCTTAGCAATTTACAAAGTTGTTCATAAGTTACTTCTGGCATTCAATATTCTAATACAAATCCCACCACCAGTGTAATGTTTCCTCCACCATTGTTCCCAATTTCCCATTTTTCCCTAAGACTACTCCTTGGCAGGTACAAATAATTTACTTAATATTTCTTTTTTTTTTTTTTTTGGTTTTTGGGCCACACCCTGTGACGCTCAGGGGTTACTCCTGGCTATGCGCTCAGAAGTTGCTCCTGGCTTCTTGGGGGACCATATGGGACGCCGGGGGATCGAACCTCGGTCCGTCCTAGGCTAGCGCAGGCAAGGCAGGCACCTTACCTCCAGCGCCACCGCCCAGCCCCACTTAATATTTCTTGTTACAATAAAATGATAATGAAATTATTTAAAAACTTTATTAAAATAATATTTGTAGCATGCGAAGTGGTGACACAGCAGTAGGGCATTTGCCTTGCACTCGGCTAACTCAGGATGGATCTTGATTTGATCCCCTGGCATCCTATATGGTCCCCTAAGCCAGGAGTGATTTCTGAGCCCATAGCCAGGAGTAACCCCTGAGTATCACTGGGCGTGGCCCCAAAATACCAAAAAATAATTGTGTGGGCCCGGAGAGATAGCACAGCGGTGTTTGCCTTGCAAGCCGCTGACCCAGGACCTAAGGTGGTTGGTTCGAATCCCGGTGTCCCATATGGTCCCCCGTGCCTGCCAGGAGCTATTTCTGAGCAGACAGCCAGGAGTAACCCCTGAACACTGCCGGGTGTGGCCCAAAAACCAATAATAATAATAATAATAATAATTGTGAAGATGGTCGTATCTCACAATGGAGTCATTAGTCGCTGTATAAAGGTTTACTGAGTTGTTTACTCCTAGTTGAATATTGCTGTTGTTTGTTGAAATTAGGTGGCTTCTATGATAATTTCACATCCAATTTGGTGCATTTCTACTGGGATGTTGATATTGAAAAATATGGGGGTGTTGCATATGTGGCTACATGCTCCAGTATTTTGAAGTTTTGTGGGGCTGAACTGATGAACTGATGTGGTGGTAGCTGTGAGTCATGGGTGTGGCTGCCAGAGCTTCAGGAGTTACGGAGGTCAGGGAAAGAGGTTGCCTGCCCTGACTTCAAAAAGACCCCAGTGATCTCAGTCCCCAAACTGGCATACCCAGAGTTTTTGGCAGCTAGATGTCTCTGCAGAGATCAGTGGAAAAGCAGTGAAGTTGGGCTATTGACATGGTGGTGATTGTGAGGTGTGTGCAGCTATTGAGGCTTCACTAGGGTGGAAAACTTGCCCCACCCCTCTCCTGAGGTGCCCAGGAGGTTGGTGCCCAGGTTTGGCTTGCCTCTCTTTTGAGAGTTAAATGAGTCTATGGCTGATGGGCAGACATGGTGGCAGCTCTGTGGTATTGGTGTGGTTCATAACTTTATCTTTTCTTATGGCCAAGTAGTATTATTACATTATGTATGTATGTATATGTATATATATGTATATATATATGTATATATATATATACACACACACACAATGGTTTCTTCATCCAATCATGAACTAGTCATCTATTCTTGGACACTTGGGTTATTTCCATATTTGGGCTATTGTGGATAGTACTGCAAGGAATATATGGATGTAAATATCTTTTCTCGTTTTGTTTTTGGGCTCTTGGGGTATATTTTAATAAGTGGAGTTGCTAAATCAAATGGGTAGGTGTTCAATGCCTAGATTTTTTGAGGAATGTCCATATTGTTTTTTCCATTAAAATTTCATCTTTATTGAAGGGGCCGGAGAGATAGCATAACGGTAAGGCGTTTGCCTTAGATTCAGAAGGACGGTGGTTCAAATCCCGGCATCCCATATGGTTCCCCGAGACTGCCAGGAGCGATTTCTGAGCATAGAGCAGGAATAACCCCTGAGCACTGCTGGGTGTGACCAAAAAAATTTCATTTTTATTGAACTATAATATGCACTTGAGAAAAGATACATAAGTGTGTGGTTTGGTGCATAATTGTCAATAAATCCAGTCAGGTCTCTGGGTTCCTTTGGATGAGCCAGAATAAATGATTTCATAGAAACAGCCTGTACCTCTTGAGCCTTCTTCCTCTTGCCCCTGTTGGGTGGTTCACTTTCTGAAGGCTTCACCTTGTATGCAATTTTATGGCCCCTTGCCCATGGGAGCTCAGTTCTGAGAATAACTCAAATCTCCATATCCTAGACTTCATATTGTGTATTCCGTGATTTTTTTTTTTCTGGATAAAGGTGTAAAATGTACCAACCTATTGGCTCATTTCTAAAAGTGTTCTAAATTGTATTCCAAGGGCTTGATCTTGCCAATGCTGCTGGGCAGGAAAGATCGCTTCAAGTGCTGAGCTCATGCTTCACATAGGAAGGACCTGGGTTGGATTCTCAGTACTGCATACTCCCACTCCCCCCAAGCCCCAATCACTAGCAGCAGTGACCCCTAAGCACAGTCAGGAATAGCTGCTGAGCACCACTACCCCCCCCCAAAAAAAAGAAAATAATTGATGGTACTTATTTGATTGTTTTAGGGGCCAATCAGCTTAAGGGCTCTGTAGAAAATAGCTCATTAATCCTCCCAGATTAAGAATAAGTGCATTAAATGCTTCCCCTTGCTTGTGCTACCATTCTTGGTCATTGGGTAATTTGTTTTCTAGAAAAGCTCTGGACTAGTCTACATTCTCACCAGCAGTGAATGAGAGTCCCATTTCCCCTACATAGATACCAGCACTGGATATGCTTATTCTTTTTGATGATTCTCTGTGGTTTGAGATATCTCATTGTTGCTTTGATTTGCATTTCCCTGATGAGTTTTTAGACTTTTTGATATGTGCCATTCTCAGTGGCATGAGACCATATATTAATGCTGTTTCAATTTGCATTTTCCTAATTATGAGTGATGATGTACACTTTTCCATATGCCTGTTGGCCATGTCTTATTTTGGAAAGTGTTCATGTTCTCACCCCATTCCTTTCAAGGTATTTATTTTGATAAATGGACTATTTTATATAAGAGGCTAATATTAGAAGACTTCGGATGAAGGATAAATGGGATCGTCCTCTCTGTACTATCTTTGTAACTCTTCCCTTACTCCTTAATCATTTCAAAATTAGAATTTTAGAGCAAAAATTGTCTGACACTTGTTTAATTCAAGGGAAATGAATATCATGCCACATCATTCAATGCACATCTATAGATTGTCAAAAATAGATTTATAATAAATATTCTTACATTTTGAAAGTTATTTCACTCATTTTATTAATAGAATTTGTTTGATTTGGGGATCCACACCCACCAGTGCTCAAGATTTGTATTTCTGGTTTTGTACTCAGTAACTACTCATGGCAGGCTTAGGAGACCATAAGTGGTGCTGAATCAAAGTTGGGTTGACTCTCAAGGAAGGAGTGGCTCACAATATGAAGCTCACCACCAAGAGTAGTGGTGCAGTTAGGGAAATAACTACACTAATAACTATCATGACAATCTTAATGAGTGAGAGAAGTAGAATGCCTGTCTCAAATACAGGCAAGTGTTGGGAAGGAGGGAGGGGGGCATTGGTGGTGGGAATGTTGCACTGATGAACGGGGGTGTTCTGTTTATGGTTGAAACCCAACTATAATCACGCTTATATTCATGGTACTTAAATAAAAAATTATATATAAAAGAAAAAGAAAAGAACAAAAAAGAAATCGCTCCTTGCTGGCTCAGGGGACCATATGGGATGCAGGGATTCGAACCACCATAAAAAAACAAAAATGACAAATGCCTTACCTACTGTCCTACTGTGTTATCACTCTAAACTGAGATTTAGCTTTTTTTTTATTCTAAAATTACTTAAGCACTGTGGTTACAGAATTGTTCATAACTGAGTTTCATAGTCATAGAATGTACACCACCCATCACCAGTGCATTTTTCCTACCACCAATGTCCCAAGTTTCACGTCTACCCCCACCCTAACCTGTCTGGGGCAAGTGTTTTGCTTCTCTCTGTCTCTCTCTTTCTCTCCTTTTTGACACTGCAGTTTGCACTCTTGTTAATGAAGGTGTGCCATGCATGTCACTTTATCCCCTTTCAGCACCCAGTTAATATCTAGAGTGATCAGTTTCAACTATCATTGTCATAGTGAACTCCTCTATGGTAAGCTTTCTACAATGAACTGGTTTTCCTGACCCTTATCTGTATTGTCTCTGGATATTATCACCATACTGTCTTATTTTTCTTATATCCCACAAATGAGATTGTTCCATGTCTATCCCTCTCCCCCTAATTCATTACATTCAGCATCATAATCTCCATCTCCATGTATAAGCAAATTTCATGACTTAATTTTTTCTAATGGCTGCATAGTATTTCATTGTGTAGATGTACCAGCTTCTTTAGCCATTCTTTTATTAGAGGACACATATAATTGTTTCCAGATTCTGGATATTGTAAATTGTGCTGTTATGAGCAAAGGAATTTAAAGCTTTTCTGCATTGCCTTTTTTGGCTTCCTAGGGTATATCCTTGGAGTGGTATTGCTGTATCATATGGAAGCTCAACTTCTAGTTTTTTTGAGGAATATCCGTATTGTTTTCCAAAAAGGCTAGACTAGTCAGCATTTTCACTAGCAGTGAATGAGAGCCCCTTTCTCTGTATCTGCATCAGCACTAGTTTTTCTTGTTCTTTGTGATGTGTGCCATGCACTGTGGTGTGAGATGATACCTCATTGTTTTTATTTACATCTCCCTTATGATTAGTGATGTGGAGCATTCTTTCATGTACCTTTTGACCATCTATATTTCTTCTTTGAGAAAGTGTCCGTTCATCTCCTTTTGATGGGGTTAGATTATTTTTCTTGTTGAATTCTGCCAGTGCCTTGTATATACATGGTTATTATAAATATTATATTATGTACAATATTATAATATAATATATAGTTATTATAATTATGATTTAAGATTATTTATTTTTGTAGGGGTGTTTTGCCTACAATTTCCTTTATGTACCTTGTCTCAGGTCTGATATTAAGATCTTTAATTCATTTTGATTTTATTTTGTACATGGTATGAAAAAAGAGGTCTAAGTTCACTTTTTTGCACGTAGTTTACCAGTTATCCTATGACCACTTGTTGAAGAGGCTTTCTTTACTCCACTTTGTATTTTTTGCCCCTTTACAAAGATTGATTGATTGTATACCTGGAGATCAGTCTCAGAATACTCGAGTCTATTCCATTGATCTGAGGGTCTATTTTTATTCCAATTCTATGTTGTTTCAGTGACTGCTGCTCAATAGTATAAAGTTGTGGAAAGTGATGCCTCCAGTCTTCTTTTTCCTAAGATTGCTTTAACTATTTGTGGATGTTTATTATTCCAAATGAATTTCAGAAGCGTTTGATACTCTTCTTTGAAAAAATGTCATAGGTATCCATATAGGAATTGCATTCAATCTGTACAATGCTTTGGGAAGTATTGCCATTTTAATGATATTAATCTGCCCAATCCATGAGCAGCGTATATGTCTCAATATCCTTGTGTCCTCTTCTATTTCTTGGAGCAGTGTTTTATTGTTTTCTTTTATCTCTTTAGTTAAGTTGTCTCTGAGTTGAAGTTAAAGTTGAAGCATCATCCCTTGCAGTCTATTTTAGATAGCAAATATCTGCTGTAAAACAATGGTACTTTCACACTTGTCCAAAAACTTTTGGTTTTGTATTAGTTATCTTATTTTTATATTGTTGGGTGAATCAGTCATCAGTCATCACTTAAGCAAGGGATAGATTAAATAAACAAAGAGTGAAGAGTCAGTGCTGCAGTTGCTGTCATTGATTTGGGCCTTGAAGATGCCAGGATTGCATTCTCTGCAAGTCTCCTATAAATTTCATCATGACTACAAAACAGCTGCTGCAGCTCCAGTCATCACGTTCTTATTTCACCATGATGAGTGCATCAAAGAAATTGTTCCACATACTCCTAGTCTATATCTTCTTGCCCATAACTGTTCTTATAAGCCACCCCTTCTTTCAATAGAGGCTAGGAAAAGTATTTATCTGGGTGTATTTGATGTTACTAAGCATATTTGATGTGCCCCCCAAATACCCTATTTATTTCTTACTAAGGAACAAAGAAAAATGGATAATTCTTACAGTTTGAAATTTCCCTGTTTTATACTTAAACATACTACTAAGTAATCTTATATATCCATGTTTCTTTTTACCTAAATTCTTAATTTTGATTTTTCTCTTGGTTGGGAAGATTTTATGATTGGTGTAAGCTGAGGCTGAATTGTCAGGAGACACCCGGAGAAAATTGCCCTGCGCCTCTGCGTAGCTTTGGAATCTGGCTCCAGACTGAGAAATCGAGAAGCGAGGGGAGTCAAGCCGGCTCCCTTGCCCGGCAGCCCCTTTAAAAGAGATGGAGGAGGCAGGACTAGCTCCCGAAGTCCAGCGCCGGCTTCGGTTGAGAACGGGGTGCTCCCAGGAGGTCTGATGTCATCACAAAGAGTGGAAGGCGGAGTTGGGCGACGCTGTGGCTGGCGGGGTAGCGGGGCACAGCCGCTGACTTGGCGCCGCCCAGACCCGAGCAGGGCTGGACTCTGAGAGCCTGTCCCAGGTGCTCCTGGAGGGTTGAAGTGCTCCACTCTCCTTTTCTCTCTTGAGACCCAAAGTGGGTGCCCTGATTTGGAGTCTTTTGCACCCCTCTGCGTGCTCCTACTTTAGGTCTCGACTCCAATCTGCGCTTGTATCTATCTCTCCACCTCCAACCCCAATAGGAACAGTCTCCTTCCTTCCTCCTTCCCTCCCTCTCTTCCCTCCTTCCTCCCCCTTCCTTCCTTTTCTCTCTCCCTCCCTCCGTCCCACCCTTCCTCCCTCCCTTCCTTCCTCCCTCCCTTCGTTCCTCCCTCCCTCTCTCCCTCCCTCCCTTCCTTCTCTCTGTTCTCCCTCCCAGCCTCTGTTCCTCCTTCCCTTCCTCCCTCTCTCCCTTCCTCCCTCCCTCTCTCTCCCTTCCTCCCTCCCTTCTCTCTGTTCCTCCTTCCTCCCTTCCTTCTCTCTGTTCTCCCTCCCTCCCTCCCTCCCTCCCTCCCTCCCTCCCTCCCTCCCTCCCTCCCTCCCTCCCTCCCTCCCTTCCTTCCTTCCTTCCTTCCTTCCTTCCTTCCTTCCTTCCTTCCTTCCTTCCTTCCTTCCTTCCTTCCTTCCTTCCTTCCTTTTAGGACACACCCGACTGCTTCACTCAGGCATTACTCCACACTCTGTGCTCAGAAATCGCTCCTGGCAGGCTCCGGGGACCATATGGGATGCCAGGGATCGAACCAGGTCCTTCCCAAGTTGGCCATGTGCAAGGCAAACACCTTACTGCTGTGCTATTGCTCTGGCTCAAGTTTGCTTCTTTTTTTTTTTTTTTTTGGTTTTTGGGCCACACCCGGCAGCGCTCAGGGGTTACTCCTGGTTATCTGCTCAGAAATAGCTCCTGGCAGGCACGGGGGACCATATGAGACGCTGGGATTCCAACCAACCACCTTAGGTCCTGAATCGGCTGCTTGCATGGCAAACACTGCTGTGCTATCTCTCCGGCCCCTCAAGTCTGCTTTTTTTTTTTTTTTTGAGTCTGCTTTATTTTTTAATGATAAAGGTAAAGCAGGGCTTGCTGTGGAGGGAACAAAGAGAACACAGAATAGTGAAAGAGTGATGTGAAATTGTATCTAGCAACAAGCATTGTTAATATGTTTCTTGTTCCCCTCCTCCAGGACTTCATTTCTTTTCAACAAAAAATCCTTCTTGTGAATTCGGGCAGAAATGTCTCTGTTTAGAGTTCATGTTAGAACCAAGTTACGGGATTGTTGGACTTGTTCCCTTGGCCCTCATATGCACCAATAATACCTTGTGGCATTGTTCCTTTTTTGCATAGGCACATTAAAATGAAAAAAAATATTACATATGCAAACAAATTATTATCTAATAGAGATAGGAACACAAATTTTGTAATGCAGTGGGGCCTTATACCCTGAACATGGTCATAATGACTTGGCTTAGGCCTCAGAAGAATGGACATTTTCCAATCATCCCTGAATCATGGATATCATCTACAGAAACATCCACGTTGTCGGTTGTCTATACTAGGAAGCAAACCTCTACCAGGGAAAACCCTACCATACCCCTGGCATCAACTTACTCCAAAGAGGGTTCTTTTAACCCCCAGATGACTTAGCAACAGCAACAACCAGCTTTCAGGGCAGGGCTCTCCGCATTGCCCTCTAATGGTGAGGTGAAACTAGAGAACGTTCCACCTCATCCTGACTTCAATGTAGGATATGCACAGAATCCAGGATCTTTAACTACAGAAACCTGACACCAACAACAGAGATTGTGCGAAAAAATTTTACTGGGACCACAGAGAATGACTCGGGTAGAACAACCTAGTATGCCTGGAGCCTAGAGTTGGCCTTATGCCAAAAAACTTCGGAGGTAAGGTCTCCTTGTATTTAGACCAAGGCTTTTCCTTTCCATTTCCTCCATATTTTGCTGGGCCTATGCAAATAACAATTACCACACTCACACCGTTTTTACTGTATTTCTATTTTCTTTTTTTTACTGTATTTTTTTTTGTTTTGTTTTTGGGCCACACCCGGCGGTGCTCAGGGGTTACTCCTGGCTGTCTGCTCAGAAATAGCTCCTGGCACGCACGGGGGACCATATGGGACACTGGGATTCGAACCAACCACCTTTGGTCCTGGATCGGCTGCTTGCAAGGCAAACACCGCTGTGCTATTTCTCCGGCCCCGTATTTTTTTAACTATTATTCTTAACACACACACACACACACACACACACACACACACACACACACAAAGAAAAGCTTAAAAATATCCTTTTTATTTGTGAGGTGGTATGACTTAGAAAGCACACAGCTCTTAACGCTGTAACTGAGTTATTACATATGAAGACACTATTAGAACCACAACCCAGATCAAGATATCAAACATTTCTGAATCCCTGGAGCTTTCTAAATTGAGAATCCTTGTGAAAGGTCAGTCGCCTGTGTTTAAGCATTAAGATGGCAGAGATACATTTTAAAAATTAAGACAAGAAACAACTAGTGTACACTAAGTTTTAATTATTTATGTGCCTTATGTCATCATTCCTAATCCTTCAAAACTTATTAGAAACAGCTACACATTTTGTTAAATCATTTTATATGATGTATTAAATTATCCTTCAGCTTTCTTCTTTTTTTAATTTATTTTTGGTTGTTTGAGGGTCACAATCAGTTGTGCTCAGGGGTTATTACTGGCTCTGCACTGAGAGGAACTTGAGGAACTTTATGGGATGCAGAGGATCAAATTCTGGTCAACTGAATGCAAGGAAAGAGCCCTACCCACTGTCTTATTTTTCTGGTCCCAATTCCTCAATTCTTGCATATCTTAGTTATTTTGAAATGTTTGCTAATCTCTGTAGAACATCATTTTTACATAGTTTCAAGAGGATATTTTGGAAAGGTGCTTCAAAGTTTGGGCTTTTGCTTTTCATTTTTGGGGGGTGGTAGTGCTCAGAGCTTATTCCTGGCTCTGTATTCAGGAGTCACTTCAGAGCTTGAGGGACTTGTGCCTCCATCTTATCACCAGTTGCTTAAACTTATTCGATTAACATTTTTCTAAACCTCAGTTTCCCCATCAACAATGGCTCAATGATGCTCATCCAACATTGCTATAAGGAGTTAAAATAACTCAGGTACAGTTCTTAGCCTCTGGCTTGGCACAGAGCAAACACCAGGAAATGTTAAGTTTCTCTTCTTCATCTTTGTGCTCCTTTCTAATTATTTCTTAAGGAAAAATTCCTAGAAGTAGAACTGCTGGATCAAAAGGAGCACTTGTCTTTAGGGTTTTTAATAGTCTGCCAAATTGCCCTCCAGATGGGCTGTGCCAATTCGCAGAATAGCAGCTGTGCGTGAGAGTGCCCTTTCACTGCTCTCTCAATAGTGAGCATCATTGTAGGAAAAAAGAGAAAGAACCAAAAGGAAAAGGGAAAAAAATAAAGCTTGGCTAATCAGGCAGGGATAAATATCCTCTTGTTTTGCTTTCTAGTGAGACTGTGTGTGTGTGTGTGTGTGTGTGTGTGTGTGTGTGTGTGTGCGTGCACGTGCTTCATCATTTGGAAATGTGTTTGCCTTTTTTTTTTTTTTTTTTTTTGTCCATTGACGTTTTCTGTCAGATCACATTTCTATTTTGGTAGTGAATCCCTGCTCTGTCCAAGAAGCCTTGTCCCTTGTACAGGTAACAGTTCCTATAAAAGGACGTTTTGCCTTTGGTTCCTGTTCTCAAGCCCCCACTAGGTGGGAGTACCTGATATTCCTATTCCACTAGGTTTGAACTGCATCATTCAAGATTAGAACCCCTTTCTATCAGAAAGTCTCCCCACCCCCCACCGCTGACTAGTCTGAGGTGTGTAGATGCCCAGAGCTTCTTGCTATTCAGCATCTTCTCTTTCCTTTAAGTATCCATGTGCTCAATATTTGTTCAGGGAAGAAACTGGGTGATGCACAAAGTAGGAACCAAGAGGGAAGATGACTTGTGGCAAAAAAGCAATTCAGCTCCAGCCCAAACTTGCACCATGGGCTTAAGCAATCTGGAACCCTGCAGTTCAGCAGAAACTGCTGCTTTTTTTTTTTCCTCCTCTGAGTTTTATTGTAACACCATGATTATCAATTTGTTCATAATACAGTTCATAATAGCCATTTTATAAGTTTACAATATAGTATAATACAATTCATAGTATAGTATAATACAGCATAACAGAATATATTACATATACAGTATAAGACAGTCCATAATACAGGCACTAAATATTCAAACATCAATTTCATTACCAATGTGAACTTCCCTTCACCAGTGTCCTCAATCGCTCATTCACAACCAGAACCTGCCTCCACGCAGGCACACATTTACTTCATATTTCTTATTTAAAACACAAAGGCAAGTGGAAGTACCAAAACTTAGAACAATGAGGGTCAATTTGAAATGATTGTTATATCTCACCATGGAGTTACTAAAGTCAGTGTCTAGGGACTTACTGGCTGAGGTTGGTGCTAGTTGAGCCTTTACTCTTCAGGTTCACTGAACTTGGTAGATTGCTGTGTAACTTTCCCATCAGATTTCCTGTGATACTACTGGGCTGACACTACCGTAAAATATTAAGATGTCCAGGATTTATAGATCTGAAACAAATTTAGTGGCTTGGAAATTTGATAAAGTTATGTCATAGTGCTGGACTGTTTCTGTAGGAGGGTGTAAGGGGTGGTGTTGAGCTAAAGTATTTCATGTAGGAAGAGGAATTCCCATACCCTTTCTGAGAATACCAAAAAGGTTTTAGGCCATATTGAGTTACCTGGGAAGTATTGCAGCCATTAATTTGTTTTGGAACTTGGTGGAGGAGCTGGGCCCTTTTTTTTTTCTGCCAGGAAAATAGTGGCTGGGGCTGGAGTGTTAGCTCAGGGTACGGCGTTTGCCTTGCACTTGCCTATTTACATTTGATCCCCAGCATCTCATATGGTCCCCCAAGCACCATCAGGAGTAATTTCTGAGTGCAGAGCCAGGAACCCCTGAGCACTGGCGGGTGTGGCTCCAAAATAAAAATAAAAATAAAAAATAAATTAAATAAAGGATGGTGTCTGTGGGTGGTGTACAAAGTTGCCTCTTTAGAGACAAATAATCTTAACAGTTTAAATCATCTTTTTTTTTTAAAGAGAGGGTCATAGCCAGTAATGCTCAGGGGTTATTGTCAGGAATAACTCTTGGTGGGCTCAGGGGATCACATGGTATGCCACATAGGCCATATGCAAGGCAAGTGCTCTACCTACTGTACTATTACTCTAGCCTCAGTTTAACAGTCCAAATCACCTGGAAATCTCCTTTACAGGATTTTTTTGAGGTTTTTTTTTTTTTGGTTTGGTTTTGGTTTTGGTTTTTGGGCCACACCTGATGACACTCGGCGGTTACTTCTGGCTATGTACTCAGAAATTGCTCTTGGCTTGGGGACCCTGGGAGATCGAATCGAGGTCATCATAGGTCAGTCACATGCAAGGCAAATGCCCTACTGCTGTGCCACCGCTCTGGCCCCTAGTTTTGTGTGTGTGTGTGTTTTACCCCCTTGTGTGTGTTTTTTTAAGCATTTTAAAATATAGATTATGTTGTTTTTTTGGGGGGGGTCACCCCCAGCGGTGCTCAGGGGTTACTCCTGGCTCTGCACTCAGAAGTCGCTCCTGGCAGGCACTGGGGACCATATGGGATGCCGGGATTCGAACCACCTTCCGTCCTGGACTTGCTGACAATACCCTACTACTGTGCTATCTTTCAGGCCCTCGGGCCTTATTTTTTTGGGGGGGGGGGAATCACATTCTGCAGCGCTCAGGGGTTAGTCCTGGCTCTATGCTCAGAAATCGCTCCTGGCAAGTCGGGAGACCATGTGGGATGTTGGGATTCGAACCACAGTCCTTCTGCATGCAAGGCAAACGCCCTACTTCCATGCTATCTCTCCGGCCAGTGGTTTGTTTTTTGAGCTCTTGAGCATCACCAAAAATCCAACCAAACCAAACCAAACAAACAAAAACAAAAAACCAAGTACCAAATATTATAAATGTTCTAACTGTTAACATTAAGATACTAAGTAGGGCAGCACCAAGGTTGGTTAATTCAGTGGCACAACAACATCGTTAAGGATCTGGGTTCTTTCTGTTAACTGCTTTTTCCTTGTGCTAATTGAGTTTCTCTCTAGGTCACAAAACGTGTGGTCCCCCAACGGAAAAGGCAGAGTTTCTTTCTGAGTATGCTTATCAAGAGTGGGGGGACTTTTCCAAGTAGCTATGTGCTCTAAACTCAAATTATTCACAGGGCTTTGATGAGAATTGAGTTATATGCACAAAGCAAACAATAGCAAGAAGAATGGCTGTGTGTGGAGGGTGAATTACCCAAAGAGAAACAGAAGAGGAGGCAGGAAGATGGGTGATTTGCCAGGTATATTTAAATAACATCATGAAGATTTGCAAGTAGCAGCTGAAATATCAAGTGCATGGGTACCCCCCCCATTTTATTTTCATAGCTCTCCCTTTTCTGTGTAGCTCAATAGGCTTCTTTTGTTCTTTTGTGGGTTTTTTTTTAGCTGTGTTCAGGGCTTACTCTTGGCTCCCAATTCCTGGTAGGTTTGGAGGACTATATGGTTAGCCAAATGCAAGGTAAGCCCCCTAACCCCTGTACTATCTCTCTGACCCCCCACTACAGACTTCTTTTTTATTCTTTTGTTCCTCAGGATAGTCAGGCTTTCTTTACCCCCATGGCCCAGAACCCCAGTAAGGCTCTTTCAGTACCGGTTTAATTTTTCCCAAGTTTAAGTACAGGTACCCAAAAGTAAAATTTTCACCTTAATTTGTCAACTGTGTAACAGCTATAAAATCTCAGTCATTGAAGTTAATGATTGGTTTCTCTTTTTTAGACCATATGTGGCAGTGCTGGGGCTCAGGTTGCAGTCTTGGGGTTCACTGCTGATATTGTTCTGAGGGCTATGCAGTGCTGAGAATAAATCATATAAATTTCTTTCTTTTTTTTTTTTTTTTTTGTTGTTTGTATCTTGTTTTTTGGGTCACACCCGGCAGTGCTCAGGGGTTACTCCTGGCTCCATGCTCAGAAATTCCTCCTGGCAGGCACAGTGGACCATATGGGATGCTGGGATTCGAACCGATGACCTTTTGCATGAAAAGCAAATGCCTTACCTCCATGCTATATCTCCGGCCCCTTATGCACATCTTTCTAAAGTTACTTTTTGATTTTGAGTTTTGGGGCCACACCCAACGCTGCTTAGAGCTTATTCCTGGTTCTGTGCTCAGGAGAGTTTTTGGGGATTTGACTGCAAGGACTTTACTTCATGTACTATTTCTCCAGCCCCCACATTCTTCTGGGCTCTTAAGGACTCTTCTCTATCTATATAGTAAAAATGGTTCATTGAAAGCATATTATGGGGCCAAAGAGATAGTACAGCAGGTAAGGCATTACCTTACACCCAGCTGACCCAGATTCAATCTCCTGCACCCCATATGGTCCCTCAAGCACCACCAGGAATAATTCCTGAGTGCAGGCAGAGCCAGGACTAACCCCTGAATATTGCTGCGTGTGACCCAAAAAAAAATCCAATAAAAAAAAAAAAGAAAGAAAGAAGAATGCCTGTCTTGAATACAGGCAGGGGTTAGGGGAGGAGGGAGATGGGAGGCATTGGTGGTGGGAAGGTTGCACTGGTGAAGGGGTGTGGGTATCTCCTCCCCCAAATTCTTGTTTATCCCACCTGAATAATTAGAACCGCCAACACCTGGAATGGGCGGGTAAAGGCCTCTGCCTGGGGGAGAGAGGGGATAAGAAGGAGAGTTAGTCAGCAAAGGGAGTCAGTCAGCAAGGAAGCCTAGGGAGCAACTGAAAGGGAGACAGAGGAAGAGAGAACCAGAGAAGGAGCAGAGAAGTGGCTGCCTGGAAAAGGCTAGCATAGAAGCCATGTTAGAACTGTGAAATAAAGATGGCTGACTCCTGGAACTTCTTCTGACTGCTTTGTGAATTTTTCCACAATTACCCTGCAACCTTCAGATCTGCCAGGCCATAGGGGCTGCAGGAGCCAGGCCAAGTCGTGAAAGGCCTCACCATCCCCCTCCCAACACAGGTGAACTGTCTCTTTATACTAAAATAACAAAGGGGGGGTGTTCTTTTATATGACTGAAGCTCAACTACAAACATGTTGGTAATCATGGTGCTTAAATAAAGATTATTTAAAAAGAAGAAGAAGAAGAAGAAGAAGAAGAAGAAGAAGAAGAAGAAGAAGAAGAAGAAGAAGAAGAAGAAGAAGAAGAAGAAGAAGAAGAAAGCTTCAAATAAATACTTCAAATAAAGCTTAGTTGAATTCCAAGAGACCTGGTCTTAGAATGGCTTGGGAAATGGCAGGTGGTTATTTGGGGGAGTTTACCTACTTCTCCACTACTAGAAAAGTGAAGCAAAGCCTGCTTCTGCCTTAACAATGGTCCCCTGGGGCTCTGCCCCCACTGCTTTCAAACTTTCACTAACTGCTTTTCATTTGAACCTAATAATTGTCCCTGGAATCACAAAGAAGAGGAAGTTTGGCTTGTAATCTTGGCCCAAGGGATTTATTTATGCCTTAGTTACCAAGCATTGAGAGTGACCCCTTTTATTTATTTTCAATTTTTTGGGTCACACCTGACAGTGCTCAGGGCTTACTCCAGGCTCTCTGCTCAAGCATCACTCCTGTGGGGACCAGAGAAGCATATAGGGTACTGATAATAGAACTCATATCAGCCTCATGCAAGGCAAACACCCTATTCTCTATACTATGCTCTGGCCCAGCAAAGGTTTTGTTTAAGGAAAGGGAAAAGGATTCAGAGAAGCTCTTCAAGTCCATTTCTTGCACATATATTCCTTTCCTTCTTCATCTCCCTATTTTTATAAGTAACTTTTGTTTTATAAAAACGATCTTGAATCACTAAAACAAAAACAACAAATGCCAGGGAGTTTGCAGATTATAGGAGGGGCATTCCAAAGAAAGGCAGAAGGCTTTCTCTTTTATACCTTATTTACAAAGGGAATGGGTGAACACTTTCTTCTTATGTTCCAAGAATGTGGATTATTAAAACCTGGAGATGCTGCTGGGATAATTGTCAGGGCCTGGGTCAGTCACATTTTCAAGCACTATGTAGGCCACCCTTGTGACAATCCGTATGGATGATTCCCTTCCTTTAGGGCCATATTCCTAATCTTGGACTGCCTGTGGGAGCCCCTGGTGATCGTGAGGGTAAAATAAAAATGGTCATTTTGATCAGAGGCCAGCCCTTACATATTTTGTCTGGTTGTTGTGGCCCAGGTAAAGAAAAAATCCAAACGGAATATGAGAAGACACATGAAGACACCGAGAAAGATACCAGTACAATTTTTTTTTTTTTTTTTTTTTTTGGTTTTTGGGCCACACCCGGTGACGCTCAGGGGTTACTCCTGGCTATGTGCTCAGAAGTTGCTCCTGGCTTGGGGGACCATATGGGATGCCGGAGGGGGGGGGGAGGGGGGGATCGAACCGCGGTCCGTTCAAGGCTAGCGCAGGCAAGGCAGGCACCTTACCTCTAGCGCCACCGCCTGGCCCCTACCAGTACAATTTTTTAAACCAAAAAGTACATTAGAGATTCACA
This sequence comes from Suncus etruscus, assembly GCF_024139225.1. Classification (NCBI taxonomy): domain Eukaryota; kingdom Metazoa; phylum Chordata; class Mammalia; order Eulipotyphla; family Soricidae; genus Suncus; species Suncus etruscus. Next base: position 25,701,030 of record NC_064856.1, on the reverse strand, counting down.
CTCAAATTTCATAGTTTTGTAAAATAAATCCAAAGGTTGACAAGTTGTCAATGAGGTCTGCAATCTTGACAGCAATCCACCTGAGTATTCTACCTGGTTCTTCTGTTTCTGGTCGAGAGTAAGTGATTAAAAAATGAACAAAATAAATCAATAACAATAATACCCTCAAATAATACATGTTAATTGAAGCCTCATCCCCCACCCTTTCTCCCTAGGTAACTTGACCTTACCTGCAAGACCCCGCCCATTCCTGGGAGGGGTCTTGGAAAAGGTAGATAAGGCCTTTGACCCAGGGAATTAGGGCTCTGGCTTTTGGTCTTTGGCCAGCATGGAGGTCAAAGGGAAGATGGCTGAAAGGAGTTAAGATGCAGGGCTAGCTAAGAATAGCAAATGCTTAAAAGGTTATGATATCCACATGTGGTGGATAGGGCATGAATAAAGTTGATGCTTCCTGATGCCTGTCTCTGGATGAGTCTGATTCCACCGTTCACCCTCACCTGGGACCCGCCAGCTGAATGGGGATTGCGGAGCCACGTGGCCTGGGATGGCAGAGAAAAATCCCTCCATCCATCCTTCACCATCCACTACCATCGTAATTATTTAATGCAACAGTTAATGATAAAAATTTTACATCCTTGTGACATATGAATAAAATACAAAAATTTCCATCTGAAAGTTTTATTTTAAGGTTCCAGAAGAACCACTGTAAATCACTCTTACAATTTTTATGTCTGCAAATTTGAGTCCATACCAACCAATGTGTGTGTGTGTGTGTGTGTTTGGACACAAATGGGATCATGTTATTCAGCTTTTGCCTTTCACTTGATTTATATCTAAATTTTAGTGTATATGTTTCTGTTTTTAATGACTACAGAATTTCCCTGTAGGTATCTATTATGGTATCTATTAAATTGATCTGATACTCAACATGTTTTAAATTTCTTGTTATATGCTCAATGCTGCAACAAACACTCTCAATATAGTCCGTATGTTAATATGTGCAAGTATATCTAGAAATAATTATAGAAGTGATATTGCTAGTATTGTTGACTTAAGTGATAAATTGTTATGTTAAATGGTTTGTGGATTTAAATATTTTGATAGACACTAACGAATTAAACTAAAGACTTTCCATTAATTAATATATCCTCCCACCAACAGTGTATGACTGTTTATTCCCCCTCTCCCTACAACTTATTGTCAAGCAATTTCTTCCTTATTAGATTAATGGGTGGAAAACGATGTCTCTCTTTGGCTTAACTCACATTCCCTTAACTCACATTGTGAGAGGTGCTAAGTGATGTTTTGCTTTTTTTATGTCATTTGTGTTGCTTTCTCTGTGAACTGTCTGTTGATGTTCCCTTTTTATTTCCTATTAGAACCCCTTTTTAAATAGTTTCATAAGAGCTCTTTCTATATTAAGGGAGTTAGGTTTTTTTGAGCCTTTAAAAAAACTTACTATTGGGGCATAAAGCAATAGCACAGTGAGTAGGGTGCTTGCCTTGCATGTGACCAAGCTGGGTTTGATCCTAGGCATCCCATATGGTCCCCCATGCACTGCCAGGAGTAATTTTTGAGTGTAGTCAGGAGAAATAACCCTTGAGCACTGCTGGGTGGCCCACAGACTGAACCAAAATAAACCTAAACAAACAAAAACTTACTGTGTCTCAATAATAGACTCATTACTTATTATTTTTTCCTACTTTAACCAATGACACAAATTCCCAACAATTTCTACATATCTATTTTTCCTTATGAGCTGTGGTATTAGCTTCATAGTTTCTCTCCTTGCCCTCCTTCACCATTATTTCTCAAGTTGTTGCACATGCATTATCCTGTCTAGCCTTGACCTTAGTGAAAGAGGTCTGAGTGTTTCTTTTCCAAGAGAGGAAATGAGGCCTAGATGGGTTGAGATTTAACACTGCCTACAACCCCTCAGGATTCTTCTCTCTGCCACAATCTGCTCCTGTCTCCTACTGCTAGTTCCCTTCTCCTGCTGCCCCTTGTCCTCCTCCTCTTTTAGTGAGTGTATATGTGTATGCATGTATATATGTGCATGTTCTTATGTACATGTTTGCATGTGTGTGTACATTTGGGCCTGCCCTTGTGTTGGTAGAGAAGGGACAGCCCAAACCATATCAACAATTTAAGCCTGACTTCCTTTTCCATCTTTCCCTTTTCAACTCTGATCTTGCTTCTATTTGTTTGTCTGTCTGCCTGTCTGCCTGTCTGTCTGTATCTGTGTCTGTCTGCCTGTCTCTCTCTCTCTCATCCTGTCTGTCTCCCCATTTCCAAAAATCTTCTAGTTATCTCATTTTGACTCTTCATTGCCTTTTTTTGGGTCTTCTATCTAAAGGGCTGATTTACAAGGGCAACCTTCTCTTTCTGGTTTTAAATCATAGATTCTCACACCCCCACCAAACAGTAAATAGTTATGATCCTCAGATAGAAGTGAGGCTCCTTTCCACCTGCTTTGCTTCCCTTCCCCTGAGGCATTCTCAAAAGGCAGAGAAGACTGGAAGTCAGAAGAAGGAGGCTAAAATCCTGTGGTGGCAAAGGGGCCTACTTTCCCTTCGCTCTGCCTGCTCCTCTAGATGTTGCGGGACCAGCCTCTGCCATTCTGAGGTTGAGAGATGGCCGTGGCCCTGTTATCTGACTGTACTCAGCCTTTGAAATTTGTCAAGTGCAGTGTACCCAGAATCTCCATTAGAGAGGTTCCAAGGTTCTCTTCATGCTAAGGTGCTTAGGGACCCAGGTCAGCTTAGGGGTGGTGCTTAATAAGATGTTGATGAGAATTTGCTGAAAAATATCAACCATGGCTATTTTGCTGCTATTGACAGTTAATCTAGTAAGCACTTACTATGTGCTGTATTAATGTACTGTACTTAATGTACTAGACATGCTAAGTTATTCTTTTCTTAGTTGTTTTAAGAGCTTCATACCCTACAGTGCTCAGGGTTTTTTCCTGGCTATTTGCTCAGAGTTCACTCTTGTAGAGGACAATATGGGAGACTGGGAAAATGAACCTGGGTTGGCCATGTTCCAGGTCTCCTCTACTACAGCTCTAGCCCAATATACTAAGCTTTTATAGGCAACATGTCATTTAGTTCCCCTAATTTAACCAGTTGAAACTGTTGAAATAGTTGAAATTGTATTATCCTCTATGTATATTCGAGATCACTGGAATATTGATATATTTAGTAGCTTTCCCAAGAGTGATAACTACTTAACGGGTGAATGTCAGAGCAATGGAGATGGATGAGTGGAGGAATAAATTAATGGTTAGTCTATTGGCTAGGGACTTTGGAGTTAAATATATTTATATCTCAATCTCCTATCAGCTCCGTGTCATGTGTTAGCCAATTAAAAGGCCAGTGATTAATCTAAGGAAATATAAAACCCTCCTTCAAGATCTCACTCTACACAGATAAGCACATCAGAGCATCTACACACTGTCAAGGTTACAGGGGAAAGACACACATGGACAAGAACAAAAATCTTACATTGTCACAGAAATATTCACAGCTCAGTGTGCACACACAGATGCTGTTTCATTCATAGGTTAAGGCAGCTCCAGAGAAGGACCAGGTATCACTAGGAGACCCAGCTTCTTTGTACAGAAGCAAATAAGACATTCCACCACCACCAAGTTGCAGGGCATGGGGGTGCATAGCACGAAATCAGGTCTGTTCTGACTCTCCAAGTCTGTGTCTTTCACACACCAGCACCTACAAAGACCAGAATGTATGTTGTACGTCAAGCTCGATTAGACCCTGAACACAAGAACCTTATGAGGAAATTGTCAGAGGAAGGTCATTCAGAGTCAAGGACACACATGGAGAAACCTCCAATGATACAGGGACACATAAAGATGCAGGCAGGGACCAGTGGTAGGGCGTTTGCCTTGCATGTAGCCCACCCAGGAGGAACCCAGTTTGATTTCTGGCATTCCATATGGTCCCCTAGCCTGCCAGGGGCGATTTCTGAGTGCAGAGCCAAGAGTAACCCTTGAGCACTGCTGGGTGTGGCCCAACAATCAATCAATCAATCAATCAATTTTAACAAAAATGCAGGTCATGCACACTCACACACAGACTCATACCATATGTAGCAGCAGCAGCAGCAACAACAGCAGGCAGAGTACAGATGAGTTCAGCTTTTCTCCTTATTCCTAGCAACTTCCCAGCCCCTCTAGGCAGAAGTGTCTAAATGTAAAATCACATGTAAAGTGCAGGGGCTCTTTTCTCAATACTGTTGCTTAGTGGGAGATGTAAAAAGGGGGAATCTCCCCATGACCGCTCTTAGCTCTCCCAAACCCAAAGTTTGGCTGGGCCTTTTTCCCTGCTTTTATTCCCTATCCAGACTGGTTTTCTTAATTCTGCTCAAGACTATTCTCTCCAACTCTCTGAGGCCCTGTTCTTTTGCTCCCCCTCTTCTCAAATCCCTACATCCTTGATTCCTTCACCTCCTCCCCTTTACTTTCCCATAAAGTCATTCATTCTCAATTTGGTTGTCCCCATGGCTTTTTTCACTTACTGTTGCTATGTTGCATGAGGGCCATACTTGGGAGTGGAGTGAGGTACACCAGAACTCTTGATGGGTACTAAGAAGTAGTCATGGGGCTGGAGAGATAGCATGGAGGTAAGGCATTTGCTTCACATACAGAAAGTCGGTGGCTCGAATCCCGGCATCCTGTATGGTCCCCGAGCCTGCCAGGAGCGATTTTTAAGTGTAGAGCCAGGAGTAACCCCTGAGTGCTTCCGGGTGTGACCCAAAAAACAAAAACAAAACAACAACAACAACAAAGAAGTAGTCACCTCTCCTCAGGTTAAAAATAGTTGGTGGGGTGCCAGAGTGGTAGCACAGTGGTAGGGCATTTGCCTTGCATGCAGCTGACCCAGGATGGACACAGGTTCAATCCCTAGCATCCCATATGGTCCCCCGAGAGCCAGGAGCAATTTCTGAGCACAAGAGCCAGGAGTAACCCCTGAGCACCACTGTGTGTGGCCCAAACAAACCAAACCAAACCAAAACAAAACAAAAACAATAACAATTGGTGGTTTTGGGGTTCAAATCAGGACTTAGATGATGAGAAGAAAGGAAATCCTTTATATTCTGATCCATCCCACCTTTCCTGAGATTATTCTTAAAATGTAAATGTGGGACTGGTGAATTGAAGCTATTTACAGATCTATCCTTAGGGACAAGAACAGTGCTAGGTACCTAGTAGGGCTTTTTATAGCTTAAATGACACCACCCTTGACTGGGTGAGATGCCCCCTCAGTCTCCCTTATATTGCAGATACAAATTGTCTTTTATGACACTTATTACACATGCTATTAGAACTATCATAATGAATATATTGTTTAATGGTGAGCGGTCAAATGTTTACTGGGACCAGACTCCAAGACCAGAGAGCTCAGATATCAGGTCTGTTTATTTATCCTTGTTATTAGAGCCTATACAGGATTCTCAAAACAGGCATGCAGGAGTTAAATGCCATGAACTCTTCTACTAAATATCTGCTATATGCCAGGCACTGCACATAAATCTAAGTTACCAGGACTTGGCAAAGTGAGTATGAATTATACCAGTTTGGGGTGAAAATTCTGAGGTTCTAGTCTTAGGTAATAAAGTTAAAACAAGAGCTGGCACTTAAATCCATTTGGAAGCCAATACTTGACAAGGCCCAGTTTCGAACACAGGCATTACATGGTTCCCTAAGCATTTCTGGGAAAATCCCCAAGCACAGAGTGCAGAGTAGCCCCTTAACACTGCTAAAATGAGGCTAAAGTAAACAAACAAATGTGGGGTTCTATCCAACTCACCATCTGGCTAGCCTTGGATCCTCATTTCACAGGATTGGAAAGTTATAAACTCATAAGTGGGTGCCTGATTCCCCATCCTTTCTTTTCTGGAATGGAACTTCTTTCTTCATTCACCATTTAAGCCTCTTTCTACCATCAGATTAGTTTTTAGAACCAATGGAGAGCCCTAGTGGACTAACTTTGAAGTTTAGGCTTGGTACCAGACTTCAAGGTCATTCCCCCCTGATCATGACTTTGATTCCTCAAAGCTCTTCACCTCTGTAGCCTGGTCTCTCCTGTGAAATGGGACAGAGGACTAGCTGGGGCATTTATCTAATCAACAAACGTTTCTTGAGACCCTGCCTTCACTGGCACTCTGGTAGGTTTTGGGTGGGGGCAGGGTGAGACCACAGCAAAATAGGGGTATGCAAAATGTATACATCAGTGACAGATGGTTGGATGGGCTAATGAGAAAACTAAAGCAGGGGAATGAGGAGCTGGCATCTTGGAAATGATCACTGCTTCTACAGGGCAGGGATGCAGAACTGAGGAAGCATTAGAATAGGCTTCTTTCAAAGGGAGTCACACAGTTCTGTGGAGGGAATAGTGCTTTTGGAGAATACAAAGAGGCTGGTCTGGAGCTGAGAGATCTTGGGCGTGGTGAGAAGGCATAAGGGGTGGGGAGCTACAGCTACTCCCCAGGTTCTGGGACACTGGCCTGAGAGGAGCTGAGAAGAGACACATGTAGACTAAACATGTGAAAGAAGATTTAGGGCCTGAACCATGGGAAACAGTGGAGCTACCAGTTAACAAGATGGGGATGACAGGGTGTGGGTGAATGGGGTGATTCATAATGTCCATACAAAGCTGCTTTCCAGGTCTAGGTATAGTTCCTTGGGAGGGATGAGGGGCACCTCCCTGTGCCAGTTATGGAGTGTTTTACCTACAGTATCAGTCACAATTGTCAGATAACCTTGTCCTGGAAGTACGCTCTCTGGCCTGAATACAATGAGAAAGCACTACCCAGGACTGTGTCCTTTCCTACAGAAGGAGAGATGGTCCAGTGTACTTCATCTCACCACAGGATCTCTTTATAAGCAGAGGCTTGCTCAGACTAACAAGCATGGGAAAGTCAGAGATGAAAAGGTTGAGATAGGTTTTACATCTTTGCACTAACCCTGACAGATCAGGACCTTGTGAAGGACCAGACAAACTCTTCTAGAAAATTGGAATGATGGGCCGGGCGGTGGCGCAAGAGGTAAGGTGCCTGCCTTGCCTGCGCTAGCCTTGGACGGACCACAGTTCGATCCCCCGGCGTCCCATATGGTCCCCCAAGCCAGGAGTAACCCCTGAGCATTACCGGGTGTGGCCCAAAAACAAAAAAAAAAAAAAGAAAATTGGAATGACCCCAAGGAAAACAAAACCCTCAGTCCACTACAGCCCTACTCAGTCTCTACAGCCACAGGGAATGGAATACCACCAGCAGCCTGCATGAACCTGGAAGTGGATTGTCCTCCTGGGTTTATCCTGTGACAATCTAGTGGGGCCAGAAATGACTCCTGATCATCCCAAAGCAAAGAACCAAATGTAATCTGTGCTCACTCCTGACCTACAGTCGTTAAGTTATAAATGGGTATTGTTTCTATGTCCTTTTTCTTAGCCAGCAATGAAAACATAAATAGCAGTCCTCTCACCACTACCTTCTCCAGGCTGCCTCATAAAGAGGGTGTGGGAGCCTTCAGAGATGACTGAGGCTTGACTGAGTGAGATTAGGTCTCTGATTGTCCCGCTTGGGTTTAAATGTATCTTACTTGGATCTGTGTGGGGTAGGTGGGTGGGTGGAAGGGTGGGTGGGGGAGAATTTATGGGAGTCTGGAAGGTGTGTGTTGGCTTTCATGAGTGAGTCTGAGGGAGCTGCACATCAGAATGTACCTGCCATGGCAGCTGATGGAATCTGTATGGCAGTGTCCCAGCTGAGGGGCTGTGTAGCCACTGGCCTGTCTTGACACACTCTGAGCTTGACTGGGTATGTCCAAGAGTGTCAAGAGGATATGTGTGAATCCAGTTGAGGGGACTTCCTCGGGGCACATCTGTCTCCATGGAAAGTGCATGCCTCCTGAGTGTGTGTGTGTGTGTGTGTGTGTGTGTGTGTGTGTGTGTGTGTGTGTGTGTGGTATGTATCTGAACTGCTCTGTGGGATTGTGTGGAGTCTGAGGGTGTCCTCCCGTGGACAAAGGGGTATGTGGTTGTGTGTGTCTCTGGATGAGAGTCTGTGTATGTCTGTGGGAATATCTGCGGGGGTCTCTGGGTGTGCTCTGAGGAGATCTGTGGCTGTATCTACCTGGGTGGAACATTGGGTGGTCTTTGAGTGTGTGTGTGTGTGTGTGTGTGTGTGTATCTGTAGAGTCGTCAGAAAGAAGTCTGGGGTTTGGGAATTGCTTCTTAGGGGTGCGAGTCTCTGTGTACCCCCCTCTAACCCCGGAGCCAGCAGGAATCTGAGGGGGGCTCTGCGCGGGGGACCAGAGCGCTGAGAGGCGCGTGCTGTGAGTGTCCCTGCTCGTGTGCGGGGGATCTCGACGTAAGGTTTTGCCTCGTTTGAGGTGAGCGCGGGACAGGGGGGGGGTCTCGCGGCGCGGCGCGGCGTTCCTCTCTGTCCTAGGTGAGTGGCGAGGCTCGAGGGCCCCGGCCCCCCTCCCGCCAGCCCGGCGCGACGCCCCACCCCCGGCGGCTCTCATTGGCTGCGGCGGCTATCGGGACCCCGCCCACCGCGGCCGGCGGCTCCCATTGGCTGGAAAGGCGCCTGAGAGCCCGCCCAGCGCGGCCGGCGGGGTGTTGGGGGGAGCCGCGGGCCAGAGTGCGCTGCGCCGCCACAGCCGCTGCCACAGCCACAGCCGACGTCGCCGCCGCCGCCACCGCCACCGCCACCGCCGCGGTCCCCGCCACCGCCGGAAGCCGCGCGCCGCTCACCCCACACCGCGGAGCCCCGGCCTGGCCCCGGGCCGCCGCCACCACGCCGCGCGCCGTACTCCGCGTCAAGAATGGGGCGGCCAAGCTGCCCAAGCCGCCCGCCGCCGCCGCCGCCGCCGGGGCCGGGGCCGACACTCCGGGCGCGGGCGCGGGCATGGAGCGCTCGCAGAGCCGCCTCAGCCTGTCCGCCTCCTTCGAGGCGCTCGCCATTTACTTCCCCTGCATGAACTCCTTCGACGACGAGGACGCGGGTGAGCGAGCCTGGAGCCCGCGCCGCCTCCCCTCCGCCCTGCTCGGCGGCCCCCCGGCCAGCCCCGCCGGCGTCTGGGTGCGCGCCCGCCGCGCTCCCCGCCGCACCCCGCGGGCCCCGGGCGCAGGCTATTTTGCGAGCACCCTGGCCCGCAGGGGGGCCCACGGGGTCGCCTGCACCCTGCCCGCACCCCCGAGCCTCCCTGGTGGCCCCTGGTGGGTCCCCCGATCCAGATCCAGATCCAGCCCGCTGCAATCCCGCCGCCGCCGCCCCCCAGGGGTTCAGGCGCCGCCCCCCACTCTTAGAGGAGGTGTGCAGACCCGACCTCTTATCTTTGTCCTGCTTGCTGGCAAAGGATGCCAGCCCCAGGCCCCCCGCCCCCCAGCTCTATGCCCTTGGCCTTGGGGTGCCTCCGCTGCTCTCAGCTCCTTCCTCATCCTCCCCCTGGAAAGGGTCGGGGGTGGGCTCTTGACAATTCGGGGCGCCAAGGAAGCAGCCCGGCAGGTGCCCGCCTGTCCTCTCTCTCTCCCTTCCTCCTGAATACAGGAGGAAGGGAGAGAGAGAGGCTCAGGGCGGCGCCAAGTCTACACCGGTGAGCCCATGAACCCAGGGGCCCTCTCTGGACCCTGGAGTAAAAAACCTTCCAGTGGCTCGGACCTTAATGACTGTCGCCCAGCTCCCGAACCTGAATCTGTAGTTGGAGCCCAATGGGCAGGGATAGGCGGGGACTGGGGTGGAGTGGGTTGGGGTGGGGGGAAGCTGCTTATGGGTCCTTTTGAGCCGGCAGAGGGAACCTGAAGGCTTTCGGATCCCAGTCGGATCTGGGTTCAGGGAGCAAATCCACCAACAGGTGGGGGTAGCTAGAGGGCTTGGGGGAGAGTTCCTCCAAAGAGTTCCTAATGAGGAGTGAGGATCGGTCTTTGCTTGGGCTCCTGTACTCACTCCAGGTGACCTTGGGCCAACCATGCCCTTCTTAACCTGTAAAATGACATGACAGCGCCCACAGGGCGCAGTGTGGCCTGAGGGTGGAGTTAAGGGGCATTGGAAGTGGAGAGCCTGGGAAGGTGGGAATTTGGATGAGGGGGTTTGAAGAGAGGAGCAAAAATGGTTCATGGACATTTTTGAGGACCTGGTACCAATACACATAGAAACCACATGTATACACCACCCCAACATTTTGTCTACTGTACAACAAGTTCTATGGTTCACCTGGGTCCCTGACCACAGTGTCTTGTCTGAGGTCCCTGAGCTGATAATCCAGTGGGAGGAAGGGAGCAATGGGAGGGCTTGGGAGGGATGAAGATTCTCCTGAAGGATCTGTTGGCTGAGTGGATGACTAGGCAGACCCCTGTCTGATCTGGGGTGGGATGAACTGCTCTTGCAGAGTCATTTTACAGAAAACAATAATTGAGCCACCAAGGCTAACCCCAAATTGCACCATATAATGCCTTCCTATTTTCACTCACTCACTCACTCACTCACTCACTCACTCACTCACTCACTCACTCACTCACTAACACACACACATACACACACACACACACACACACACATACACACACACACAATACATGAGTATTCCACAATACATGATTTTCAACTAAGCTCAATTTAAAAAAGCTTCACATATTGGTCCCATACCACATTTTTGGGGGTGTGTGATAAAGGATAAAATCAGAGGATCACGTGCTAAAACAGACGGTCCCCCTTCTAGAAGCTGCTGAGGGCTTATGTAGTAATCTAGCCAGCATTTCTGAACCTTTGTCCCATACTGACTCCTCTTCCTGAGCTTGTTGGTCCTCTAGTCTTAGGAATCTTATGCTGTGGTCTCCCATTGATGCAATTTTCACCTCTGGTTCTTTTGGAAATATCCAGGGGCCTCACAAGGGACTTGCACCTCCCCATAACAAATGCTAATTTAGAGAAGGCAAGGTGAGAAGGAACAGGGTGGGATTGCTAACAGCCAAGTAGTGACTGGAGCAAGGTAGCAGGAAGAAATCAGATTGGCACAGGGGCGGAGCTGGAGGGTTGTGCCAGAGAGGCCCCAGCAGCTGAGAGAAACATTGCTCTAGCTAGCCCTGCTCTGATGGTTCAACAGGCCATTTGTGTTTTCTGTGGGTTGGGCAGAAGCAAGGACTCAGGGAGAGAAGCACAGGGCAGGCAGTAGGGTTTCCTCAAGCCAGGGTCTGGTTCAGGGAGCTCAATGACTTGCTCTGGTTCCCTTAGATCACAAGAATAACTTCATGTCATAACCGAGCTTTTACTCAAGATCCACCTGATGTGTTTGCCCGGGAGGGACGTTCATAGTCTTATGTTTCTCCTTGGAAGAGACACAGAAATCACTGATTTGCACCCAAGTGACTGAGTGTGAATGTTTGTGCATGCCAGAGTCTTGAACTGTCAATGTTTGTATGTGTTGTGTGTACTCCAAGGTCACCCAGTGAGAGGCACAGAGCGGACTAAAAGCAGGTTTCCAGTTTTCTTTCCAGTAAGCCAGTTGCCCTTTGAAAGAGATCCCTCCCCCATTCCCACTTCTCACAAATCTAAGTCTCGCTGCAGAATTGGTTCCTAAGTAAGGTGCAAACGCCCAGCTAGGAGTTTGATTTAGGCACCTCAGATGTTAGGTGTTTGTCCTTTTTGAAAGGGGCTGGTAAAAACTGGAAGTAGGGAACGATGTCTTGGTGCTGGGTGTTCTATTTCTCTGGTTCGTATCAAAGTTATTAATTTTCTCCTTTAGAAAAAGCCTTTTGGATTTATTCTTTCTGAGTAGTTCCATGCCGAATAAATTTCTAAGTGCAATTTGAATAAGCTTGCAGATCCTGGTCAGAGTGCATGGTAAGAAGGACTAGCTAGAGTGGCTTTGCTACCTTTTGTTTCCTTTCCCTTCCTGCCATTCCCTGCTCCGAACGACCTTTCTGAGGGGCCCCAGACTCTTCTCTGTTCCTGCTCCCCTCCCCACCTTTATAGTGGCTTTCAGTTTTTGTCCAGTGCCCCCCCCCTTTTTTTTTATCAGACTGAGCCAGAACCATTTCGATGGCTCACATGCTACCATTCAGTTAGTTTCCTAAGAAATGGGATGAGGAAGATCAATTGCAAGATCTGAATGGGCCAGAGCAGTTTCCTTCCTACCTTAGGCTTAGGAGCCCGAGACACTGGATAGGCAGTGTCTCAGCTTTTTTGACTAAGGCTGCTCCCAGCCTTTTTGACTAACCTGGGGCCCAGCATGGTGGCCACTGCAGATTCCTAGAATCCTTGAGCAGGCACTCTGGACTCCTTGCTTCCATTGCTTGGCCTGCTTTTCTCAAAGATGTTGTAGTATTAGAGAGGCATGTTTTTGGAGCCTTGGCACATATGCGTCCTCCTGGGGAGAGATGGGTGTGGTGAGCTAGACACTTGACCAGCATGTTCTCATTTGTGTGAGGAAGCTAATAGTAAGTAGTATGGCCCTACAGGGCAAGACTTAAAAGATGACTACCATTTGCTGGGCAGTTTCATTAGAAAAAATCTAAATTTTTTCTGCATAGCAACCCCATGCAGCTAACATCCTTTAACACGCCCCCATTTTCAGATAAGAAAACTGAGCTACAGGGAAAGCTCAAGGTCACTCAGGAAGTGCAGGAATTTGGATTGGACCTTGAACAAGCTGACCACCTGTCTGTGCTTTTAGTTATTGTGCTGTTGGTATTAGGTAAGGGGTACAGTGGCACGAAATCAAAACCCCTTCACTGTGACTTTTACCACTGGGAATTGTCTGGGAGCCCAACTAAAGAGATCAGTGTGTTTGGGGAGGGGGAAAGCTGGTTCTCAAAATGTTGACTTTTAATCATTTTTATAAGCTAATTTTAGTATATTGATATAGCTATTAAGGGAGAGTTGAACCTTCCCCTGAAGGGGTTTAAATAGGGGCATTTGGCAGGGGTTGGGGGAGGGAACTAAATGTTAAGCAAGAGGCCCCCATTCTAGAGCCCCATCTCCTGCTCTTAACAGTTTATTGGCATCAGATCTAAGGTCCCAGCTCTGTCTTGTGCACTACTGGGGTGCAGGAGCGCTGGCAAATGCCCAAGTGGGGGTTTACATCAGGATCTGGGTCTGAAACCTTGTTCCTTAGTCTGACCAAGAGGTTTGGGCGGCCAGTCCTTCCCCCGCCGCCCGCCGGAGAAGGGCGGAGAAGCCCGCACCGCCAGCTCCCATTTGCCCAGAGGACGCTTCCATCCAGCGCAGGGAGGAAGTTGCCATGGCAACACCGGCGGCTACCGGTCCTCCTCCTCGCCGCTGCCGCCGCCTTTGGGCCACATTCTCGGGCTCAAAAGCCCATCGTGGCCACCCTCACTTCCACTCAGGTCCATCCTGGCCAGAGCAGGGGCATAATTGCGTTCTTGTCCCACCCCCACGCCTCTCCCCTTCCCTGTTGCCTTTCCACTGAGGGGTGTTGGAAGGGGCTGTCTGAGGGACTTGAGCGCTGCCCCCCCCCCAGGTGCCCGCGATGTGCCAGACAGATCTCCCTGCAGGCAATCAGGACTCCCATTCCCTCACTCCCAGGCACCTGGTATGAGCCCCCTGGATTCTTCCCTGTGCCCTCCCCCCCCCCCCCCCCGACTTTTCTACATTTGGCAGAGTTTTTATGCCCACACAAGTGCTAACTCTTGTCCTTGAAATTTGACCTGAGCTTTTTCTGGAAAACAAAATATCCTGCTGGCCCCCACCCCTTCCCCTTGAGATGGTGGGAACAGAGTGTTTCAGCCCTGAGAGTGGTGGACACTGCTAAAGCTGGGTGAATGGCGAAAGGGAGGGGATTGCCTTCACAGGTCCTTTGGGATCAGGGCCAGGGAGAAAGAGGTTTGAGTCCTCTATTCCCATTCTTATCCCCAAGGCAGGTCACTGTGACCTTCTCCCCCACTTTCTCATCAAGTGCTGGCATCTCCCTTCTAAGCTTGAAGCTGGACAATGCTCTTTTTTGTGGGGTGGGGGCACACCTGGCAATGCTCAGGGTTTTCCTGCTTCTGAACTCAGGAATCACTCCTGGCAGTGCTCAGGAAACCATATAGGATGAGGGTGAACAAATTGGGTCAGCTGCATGCAAGGCAAATGCCTTACTTGCTGTACTATTGATCCAGATCCATCTTTTTTAGCTTGAATTCCCAAGGCCAATCTAACCCATGATTCTCCCAGTTCCAGTGGAGACCCATAGTGTGTGTGTGTGTGTGTGTGTGTGTGTGTATAGCCCCAAATAACTTTATCAGATTATCCCGAGTTATCAGTTTCTCCTGTAGAATTTCTCAGAGAAAATAGGTTACATGACGATATCTCCTTCCCCGTTGCACGTGGTTATACTCTGCTTTTAGAGCTTTTTCCTTCTGTTTTCAGTCCCTTGAGGGACCCCACTTTTCCATCCCCAAGTGATAAACTTGTGGCTTCTTGGTGTTCGCTTCTGCCAGAGCCCCAGATGGTTGTGTTTGATTTATCTGAGTTGTCTCCTTTGAAGAGAGTGGCCTTATACCCATCTTTCTGCTTACCCAGTGCCAAAGTAGAGTGCCTTGCACTTAGTGCATCTGGATTTGATCCTAGCACTGTGTGTGGTCCTTTGCCTGGAAGTAAGCCCTGAGCACAGCCAGGTATAGCCCCTTCTCTGCCAAAGAGCCAGAAAGGCACTTGGAGCATGTGCTTCCTCTGCTGTATTCTGTGCCTCCCCACCTTTGTAGGCCTCCAGTACTCTCCCCAGGTAGCTGAACTGACTGTGCTGGGGGTTTCTTAAGTTTTCTCTGTCGCCCACACCCAGTTTAACCCACTGTATCTGAATTTGATGCCACTTTGGCTCTGGAATCTCAAGCAAATCCTGAGCATTAGTTCCCTTACCCGTTACCAAAGGGTTAATGATCCTTGTCTTGCGCATCTCTCGGGACTGTAAAAATAAAATGATGGAGAGGCTTGCTTGGCTCTGCTCTGCGCTTCCTGTGAGCTCACTGGGTCCCATGGCAACCAGAAGGGCATTTGCTGTGGCCAGTGCACCCATTCTGCAGATGAGGAACAGCTGGATGGCTTGGAGGACTTCAGTAACTTTCTGGGGTCACACCGTTGTGCATCCAAGCAGATGTGTGTGACCACTTTTGCCCCTAGGCATGGGAGGAGATCCTGTGTGGGCAAAGGCTATGTAAGCCCCAGGGTGGGGCAGGGACTGTGTCCACATCCTGGGGTGGGGCCTTCGGAAGTGCCCCTCCAGGTGGTACTGCCAGCTGTTGTGTGGTCTGGCTTGGCCTGGCCACTTACTGTCCCAGTCAACAGCTGCCTGACCTCCTTGAAGACTCCAGTCGTTGGTGTTGGTGCTGGCCCCAGGGCCGAGCCATCACCTGCCTCTCCCGCTCGCCCGATGTAGGCCAGTGCGGCATTATATTTAACGCCGTGCTATTTCCACCACAAGCTCTGGAGCGCCATCCCCCTCCCCTTCTGATTCACTCGGAAACTGATGTCAGCGCCTTATTCTTAGCCCCCGTAATTGTAACTGCATTTAGCAGTGCGCACTTCATTAACAGTTTCTGCGACAGGGGAGTGGGTGCGATGGCTGTATGGCTGGGCAGGGACATGGGTGGAGGAGGGGAGAGGACAGCTACTGCAAGGACCCTAACCAGCTGCCTCTTCTGGCTGGACCAACTGGGCAGGTTCCAGGAGGCCTTGGAAGGACTCTTGGAGAGTGTCTCATCCACACTCCGTATAGGCAGGGATGGGATTAGGACCAGAAAGGCCCAGCTACTTGTCCTGCAGTCACATGTTAGAGATCCAAGACTCCGAACTCGAACTCGTGGGTTTTCTTCTTTGGTGTTGATTTATTCAACATTTATTTAACAACAAGTATTTACTCAGCAGCTTTAGGGGCTGGGGATATGCAGGGGAATGAGGTAGATGTGGGTTTTACTCACAGGGGTGCAGAAGACTGCTTGTAAACAGGTAAACAGTTGAGAAATGATTTCAGATTGTGTTTGGTGGCATGAAATAAAAGCAGGGGGATGGGAAAAGAGATGGCTTGAAGCGAGATATTCAGGCCAGCTACCCAAGATGGTAAGTCTGTTGAGGCAGTGATGGGAGTGAGCTTGGGGAAGGGGGAAGAAGGAAGAGTCATTCAAGCACAAAGAAAGGCTTAGAGGTTAGCAATGAGTTTGTGTGTTTTGGGGGCAGGGAATGGGCCCAATAGTTAGAGTGGAGACCAAGGCAGAGAAGTTAACAAGAGGCAACTCATTAGCACTTATCAAGGGCCATCTGATCCCACTATGGACCTCTAGGGGTGAAAGTGATATCAGTGGGAGACCTGAGATATGGGGCTAGAGGGCGACAGAAAGGAAACAAGATTGGAAGTGGGGAAATTTTGGGAAATGCTGTTGTAGATAATGACAAGGAGTACTAGGTAGGGACGCTGAGTTCTAGAAGGGAAGATAAAAGGCCTCAGCTGGAAAGTTTTGAGAGATCAAGATTCATGTCTCCTGGTCCTGGTCTTTCTTCTTCTTTCTTCTTCTTTTTTTTTTTTTCTTTTCTTTCTTTTTTTTTTTTTTTGTGTCATAACCAGCAATGCTTAGATGTTACTCCTGGCTGTGTGTTCAGAAATCACTCTGGCAGGCTTGGGGGACCATATGGGATTCTGGGGATCGAACCTGAGCTTGCTACATGCAAGGCAAACACCCTGCCTACCAGGCTATCAGTCTGATGCCTGGTCTCTTAAAATTTTTTAAATTGAATTACAAAATTACAAAAATGTTTATGATCGAATTGTATGTGTACAAGTTTCTTTCTTTCTTTCTTTCTTTCTTTCTTTCTTTCTTTCTTTCTTTCTTTCTTTCTTTCTTTCTTTCTTTCTTTCTTTCTTTCTTTCTTTCTTTCTTTCTTTCTTTCTTTCTTTCTTTCTTTCTTCCTTCCTTCCTTCCTTCCTTCCCTTCTTCCTTCCTTCCTTCCCTTCCTTCCTTCCTTCCTTCCTTCCTTCCTTCCTTCCTTCCTTCCTTCCTTCCTTCCTTCCTTCCTTCCTTCCTTCCTTCCTTCCTTCCTTCCTTCCTTCCTCCCTCCCTCCCTCCCTCCCTCCCTCCCTCCCTCCTTTCTTTCTTTCTTTCTTTCTTTTTTTTTTTTTGTGGTTTTTGGGTCACACCCGGCAGTGCTCAGGGGTTATTCCTGGCTCCAGGCTCAGAAATTGCTCCTGGCAGGCACGGGGGACCATATGGGGCGCCGGGATTCGAACCGATGACCTCCTGCATGAAAGGCAAATGCCTTACCTCCATGCTATCTCTCCGGCCCCTCTTTCTTTCTTTCTTTCTTTCTTTCTTTCTTTCTTTCTTTCTTTCTTTCTTTCTTTCTTTCTTTCTTTCTTTCTTTCTTTCTTTCTTTCTTTCTTTCTTTCTTTCTTTCTTTCTTTCTTTCTTTCTTTCTTTCTTTTCTTTCACTTTTTGTTTTGTTTTGGGACCACACCCGGTGACGCTCAGGGGTTACTCCTGGCTATACGCTCAGAAATTGCTCCTGGCTTTGGGGACCATCTAGAACACCAGAGATCGAACCCAGGTCTGTCATGGGTCAGCCGAGTGCAAGGCAAATGCCCTACTGCTGCGCTATTGCACCGGCCCCTCATGTGTACAAGTTTCAACACCACTTCCTTCACG
The DNA here is from genome assembly GCF_024139225.1 of Suncus etruscus. Lineage (NCBI taxonomy): Eukaryota > Metazoa > Chordata > Mammalia > Eulipotyphla > Soricidae > Suncus > Suncus etruscus. Next base: position 25,683,379 of record NC_064856.1, on the reverse strand, counting down.
AGTGTCTACTACTCTCCAACAATGTCCTCAGTTTCCTTCCCACCCCCATCCTGCCTCTGTGGCAGGCACTTTCCCTCTCTGCCATTGTCTGAGTGTTCCCTTCCCTAACTTACCCCACATCCTGATCCAGTGACAAGTTTCCTACCAGAGACCTTCCTACCAAAGACCAGTTCTCCTGTCCTTCTTTGCTGCTTTAATGTAATGATATGCCCGTAGGAAGTTTATATACCAGCTCATTCTTGAGTCTGGTTCACTCTCTTTGTTCTTGGACTCACAGCTTTCTTGGGATGTGGTGGCCTTCCTCAGGGAGCTAGACGCTGCTATGAAGCCAGGCCAGTGTTCCTGCTGCCCACCCTGTCTGTCCACCTGCCAGCTTCAAATCTCCCCTTCCTGTGTCTAGTATCACAGGCCAATGGAGCCAGAGAAGACTCTAAGAGGGCCTGAAGGGGTGACCTAGGCAAGTGACTTCAATTGTCTAGGGCTATCTCCTCATCTGTGCCTGGTACATAACCACTGTAAGTTCATCTTAAGCTTAGCATTAGACATAAATGTTAAATGAAGGCACAAGGCATCCCTGCCTGACCAGACTTATGAAGGTTTCCTAGATGATTAAGATCAAATGTGATTGTGAATCCAATGCTGGGCATTTGGTAGATGCTCAGTTGGTCATAGTTGTTACAGCTGTGGTTGTTGCTGCCTATTTTTATAATTTAATTTTTTGTTTGCTTATTTGTCTTTGGGCCACACCTGGTGACGCTCAGGGGTTACTCCTGGCTATAAGCTCAGAAATTGTCCCTGGCTTGGGGACCACATGGGACAATGGGGGATCGAACTGTGGTTCGTCCTAGGTTAGTGCATGCAAGACAAACGCCCTACTGCCTGTGCCACCGTGCCAGCCCCTTAATTGATTAATGTTGGTTTGTCAGCTAAGTGGTGCTCAGGACTTACTCCTGGCTCTGCACTTCTGGCAGGCTTGGGCAGCTATGTAGATGCTCAGGATCAAACCTGGGTTGGATACATGCAAGACAAGCACTTTATACCTGCTGTGCTATTGCTCCAGCCCCTATTTAAATTATTTCTTTTGTGGTGCCAGAAATCAAATCCAGGGCTTCATGCAAAGCATGTTTTCCACCACTGAAATTCTGGTCCATTATTTACTGTGGGATTCAGTGGGTCAGAATCATCAATGCGATTGTTAAGACCCAGATTGCTGGAGCTTTTCATCTAGTTTGCTGGGTTACCTGGAAATCAAGTGGCTAGTAGACTGCCAGCAATACTGGTATTAGTACTCCTGGCCCAGGGACTAGGCCTACCTTGGGAACCATTGGGTTAGAGAAAGATTCTGGAGAGAACGGAGAGTTCTGCATATGGGCTGTTTCCTGACTACCAGTGTCTTAGGTGCTGGGACCTGGGGTAGCAATGTCTTCAGGGTATTCTTGCTTCTGTCATTCTGAAAATTGGTCTCTGATTCAATGAACCACTACCCTGCTCTCACTGTGTTTAAGACACAGGACCCCATCAGTCCTTTAGGACATCATCTGTCCTAATGACAAATGAAGTAGCATGACCAATGCCACAGCCATGTCCTTTTTTGGGAATCTTGGACACAAACAGCTCTGAGGATTTGGGGGTTTGGGTTTATCTCTCTTCTGAGGAAACAGGTCCCTCTCCTGCACTGGGAAAGGCAAGGCTATGTTAAAGCCAGGAGGTTCATTTGAGGACAAGCCTCAGCTGGGAAGAAGGAAATCAAAGGAACCGTCCATGTAAAGGGGCAGGATGTTGGGAAATGCTACCAGAGGAACCGTGTGGAGTCCGTGTTGTCACCGTAGCTGGTGATTTTCTGGGGGATAATCTAGATCAGATGGGAGGCAGTTTGGTGAACGTCAGGACTTGCTACAGTTTCCATCTGGTCCCAGACAACCAAGCATCTGAAGACAAATCCAGGTGGGACTTGCCCTCCATTCAAATAGAGTAGGTGAGGCAGCAGTAGAGCACAGACCTGGGCATTGCAAAGACTCCAAACTATATCCTGGCTGGCTCTTGACTCTCTTGTGACCACGGGGTGCCTTTACCTAGCCTTTTGCAAAGTGGAGTGAATCACTCCTACCCTGTGTGGACTGGGGTGGAGCCATTTCTGCCACATGTTCAGAAGACAAAGGGGCTGCTTTCCTGTCGTGGGGAATGGTGGGAGCTTCCAGCCCAGTCCTGGGTTCTGGGTTGGTTGCTGGTGTGTGCTTGGGGTTAGAGGTCAGGACACAGCTTTTTGTAGCTGCTGAGTTTCAGTGACTGACCACCACACAGATGCCCATCACTACAGTGAGGTTTGGTTAGCTATTCCTCAGAGACAACCAGGCTTTCTAAGGAATGAGAGGATGCATGGCACTTCTTCCACATTCATTCAGGTTTCATCTTCAGACCTCCCTGCCAGCCAGAGAGGTTTTTGCTAATTAATTCTCTTTTTCTTTCTTTCTTTCTTTCTTTCTTTCTTTCTTTCTTTCTTTCTTTCTTTCTTTCTTTCTTTCTTTCTTTCTTTCTTTCTTTCTTTCTTTCTTTCTTTCTTTCTTTCTTTCTTTCTTTCTTTCTTTCTTTCTTTCTTTCTTTCTTTCTTTCTTTCTTTCTTTCTTTTTTTTTGTGGTTTTTTTGGGTCACACCCGGCAGTGCTCAGGGGTTATTCCTGGCTCCATGCTCAGAAATTGCTCCTGGCAGGCACGGGGGACCATATGGGACGCCGGGATTCGAACCGATGACCTCCTGCATGAAAGGCAAACACCTTACCTCCATGCTATCTCTCCAGCCCCGCTAATTAATTTTTTTTTTTTTTTTTTTTTTGGTTTTTGGGCCACACCCAGCGTTGCTCAGGGGTTACTCCTGGCTGTCTGCTCAGAAATAGCTCCTGGCAGGCACGGGGGACCATATGGAACACCGGGATTTGAACCAACCACCTTTGGTCCTGGATCAGCTGCTTGCAAGGCAAACGCCACTGTGCTATCTCTCCGGGCCCCCGCTAATTAATTCTTGACTTTTTTTTTTTTTGTCATTGTTGGTTTTTGGTTTTGAGGCCACATCTGGCTGTGCTCAGGGCTTAATCCTGGCTCTTCGATCAGGGATCACATCTAGTGTTTTCAAGGAACTATATGTATTATGGGGGATTGAACCTCAGTCAGCCACATGCAAAGCTAGCTCTCTATCTGTTTACCATCACTTTAGTCCTTGACCAATATATTATATATATGTATATATCAGTTTTTGGGTCACGTCACATTTGGCAGCACTCAGGGGTTATTCCTGGCTCTATACTCAGAAATCGCTCCTGGCAGGCTATGGGATGCCAGGATTTGAACCACCGTCTTTCTGCATGCAAGGCAAATGCCCTACCTCCATGGTATCTCTTCTGCCCTAACTTGACTAATATTTAAGAGAATAATATTTAATACTGAGACAATAGTACAGTGGGTAGGTCTTGCACACCGTTAAGTTGGTCCTTGAGCAATCCATGTGGTCCCTCAAGCACTACCAGGAGTAAATCCTCAGTTGTAGAGTCAGGAATAACCCAGACCGTCGCTGGGTGTTCTTCAACAACAAAACAAAACAGGGGCCGGCGTGGTGGCGCTAGAGGTAAGGTGTCTGCTTTGCCAGCACTAGCCTAGCGACCATGGTTTGATCCCCCGGTGTCCCATATGGTCCCCCAAGCCAGGAGCGACTCCTGAGCGCATAGCCAGGAGTAACCCCTGAGCATCACCGGGTGTGGTCCAAAAACAAAAACAAAAAACAAAACAAAAAAAGCCCAAAAAAACAAAACATAAAAGAGTATTATTTGGATTAGTTAATATATGCAGTAGCACAACATTCTAATAGGGGGTATATACAATGGTGTTGGAGATGGAGTGCTGGAGCCCTAGCCCAGTCCCATAGTCACCACTCACCTGTGCTTCTTGTGTGCCCTTCACCTTACTTATCTTCTTGGCCTACAGCACATGTTTAAATCATGTGTATGCACAAGCACACATATGTACATACAGACACATACACACCGTAGTTTCAGGCAGCTCATGTTTAAATCATGTGTATGCACAAGCACAGACTGACAGACAGGCAGACAGGCAGACATGCAGGCAGAGATACACACACACACACACAGGCAGACAGGCAGGCAGGCAGGCAGGCAGGCAGGCAGGCACACACACACACACACACCCCTAGTTCCAGGTTCCTCCTCTCTGACTCTTCTTGTACACACACACACACACACACACAAGCAGACAGGCAGGCAGGCCTACACACACACACACACACACACACACACAGGCAGACAGGCAGGCAGGCACACACACACACACTCCTAGTTCCAGGTTCCTCCTCTCTGACTTCTTATACACACACACACACACACACACACACACACACACACACACACACACACACACACCCCAGGTTCCTCCTCTCTGACTTCTTATACACACACACACACACACACACACACACACACACACACACACACACACACACACACACACACACACACACACACACACCCCTCTAGTTCCAGGTTCCTCCCAGAGACAAGCAGGATTTCTGCTGCAGGTACCAATGATAAATTTGATAAACTGGGTTGGAGAAATGGCATGAAGGTAGGGCATTTGACTTGCATGCAGAAGGACGGTAGTTTGAATCCAGGCATCCCACATGGTCCCCGAGCCTGCCAGGAGCGATTTCTGAGCATAAAGCCAGTAGTACCCCTGAGCGCTGCCAGGTGTGACCCCCCCCCCCCCAAATGGATAAACTGACAATAACAAGTTGTGTGGTTAAAGGCAACAAACAGCTACCTGCCCCTCAGGATTCCCAGGAAATGTCCTGCTCCCTCCTCTACAGCTGCCCACTTTCATTTATGCAAATCCCCACCAAAGACTTTAGGGCTACTGTTTTCTCTCTTTACCAGTTATCAAATTATTTTTTGGGAAAGGGGAGGTCTCAGGCCTTGGATCCCTCCCAGAAGTAAGTAGACTGATGGTTTGGTACTGGGGCCCCACCCCTGATATTCAGGGTTCGTACATTGCCAGGAATTGGAGTGGGGGCCTCACATCTGCCAGGCTTGTGCTCCAATCCTTTGATTGTCTCTTCAGCCCTCTAGTATCAAATTCTCATGAAGCACTGATGGTGGCAGTGCCCTGCTAGTGCCCTGCAGGTTTTAGTGTGCCAGATTGTATCCACAGCCTAGGGCAGGCACCAGATGTGCTCTGCAGTCAGGTGGCCTGGGCTAGTGTCCTGCTTTTGCCACTTCTTGGCTGTGAGACCCTGAACAGGTTCCTTAGCCTCTCCAACCCTCAGTGTCTTCAACTGTTTGGGCTGATCATAATGGCCTGAAGCTGTAGTCAGGAGTGAGTGAGTAGGCATTTGCCTGTGCTATATTAGCTAGTACACACACAGAGCAGGTTTGGAGCCTTCAAGCCAGGAATCTCTCTGAGGTCAACTACACATCTTCACTCAAAACCAGAGCTAGGTTGTGTGTATTCACAGCTGCTCAGCAGGTACCCAGTCAAGCCCAGAATAGAACTGATGCTCCTGTATGCTCTGCTCAGCTCAGTGTGTTGCTTCTCTCAGTTTGGATGGGGCATCTACCCTGGGCTCACTTGGCACTGAGATTGCAGTGCTCAGCCAGCCTTTCCAGCACTCAGTGTCCCTGGGAAATGCGGCCCGGAGTCCCCCTGGGAGTGGGCGGGCGGATGTGTCACTAATTGGGGCCTGTAATGGGAATTAATTAGTTCTTCAGCAAATGTCTTGAGAAACATCACTCATCTGCTTGGGCCCAACACCAAGACTGGACCAGGCCACACTACCTTGAGCTCTCTGGCTCCAGCCTTTGCACAGCCTCTGAGGGATAGACTGAGTGTGGGAGAGGGGGGACTCCTATGTCCTGCTGGGATGCTTGACGCTGATGGCAATGGTGGAGCTGCATCTAGGAGTCATGCACGTGCATAGAATTCTTAGGCCATTTCCTGCAGTCTCCAAATGAGAAGAAGAGAAGAGGAGAGGGGAGGGGAAGAGAGGGGAGAGGAGGCTCCCTGTCCCCATTCCTTTTTGCAGATGATAGAGAGGCAGGACTGGCAGAAAAAGAACCTTGTTAAAAAAACAAACAAAAGGGCCCGGAGAGATAGCACAGCGGCGTTTGCCTTGCAAGCAGCCGATCCAGGACCAAAGGGGGTTGGTTCGAATCCCGGTGTCCCATATGGTCCCTCGTGCCTGCCAGGAACTATTTCTGAGCAGACAGCCAGGAGTAACCCCTGAGCACTGCCGGGTGTGGCCCAAAAACAAAAAAAAAAAAAAAAAAAGAAAGAACTTGTTAAATAAATAATAATTAATAAAATAACAAACTTTAAAAAAAAAAAAGGCAGTTACTCACATGTGGCTGGCCTGAGCTTGATCCTTGTGATGCTCTGGAGCATGGATGAGGTGCAGCCTCGATTGGCATCATCTAGCTACAAGGAAATAATGAGAAGGCTGTGTTCTAATAAAACTTTATTTATTTTGGCTTTGGAGCAACACCTGGTGGTGCTCATTGTTTAATTCTGGATCTGTGCTCAAGGATTCTTCCTGGTGGGCTTGGAGGACCCTATGGGATTTCTGGGATCAAACCTGGTAGTCTGTGGACAGGACCCATGCCTTACCCATTGTGCTATCTCTTTGCCTCGTAAAACTTTATTTACAAAAATTGTCAATCATGGGCCCGGAGGATAGCGCAGCAGCGTTTGCCTTGCAAGCAGCCGATCCAGGACCAAAGGTGGTTGGTTCGAATCCCGGTATCCCATATGGTCCCCTGTGCCTGCCAGGAGCTATTTCTGAGCAGACAGCCAGGAGTAGCCCCTGAGCACTGCCGGGTGTGGCCCAAAAACAAAAACAAAAAATTGGCAATCATTAGGATTCGTTTTTGTGTGTGTGTGTGTGTGTGTGTGGTTTTTGGGTCACACCCGGCAGTGCTCAGGGTTATTCCTGGCTTCATGCTCAGAAATTGCTCCTGGCAGGCATGGGGGACCATATGGGACACCAGGATTCCAACTGATGACCTTCTGCATGAAAGGCAAACGCCTTACCTCCATGCTATCTCTCCGGCCCCGATTCGTTTTTTTTTTTTTTGTTTTTTTTTTTAAAGAAAAGAATTCCAGAGTAGAAAGTACCTGGGTTATCCTACCCCAGATCAAGGGAGTTGGCCCTTAGCCAAAGAAGGCAGTGGCTTTTTAGGTTTAGCCTTCACTGAAATTGTGAGGGATGGGAGACAGTGACTGATAGCATGGCTTCTGCCACCTCAGGGTCACACAGTGGAGTCTAAAGAGCAGACTGGATGGAGAGAGCATATTTGGATGAATAGCAAAGTCAGTTGGGGATAATGTGGGGCAGATTATTTAATTTCTATTTCCAGTCTTTGTAGTTATCCACCACTTTCAGGTAAAAATTGTCTTCTCCCTTGGGCTTCCCACGTTTCCTACCTTCATGACTTTCTTGCCTTCAGAGTCCCAGGAATGGCCTCTGCCCAGAGCCCAGCCTTCCCAGCGTGCACAAGGCCTCTGAGCTTCTCTCTTCAGAATGGGCACTGGCCTCTGTTGCTTTGCTTTCCTGAAGCCACACAGGCCAGTGGCTGGGATTCCTGGGCACTACTGACTCAGGAGAGATGAACTGGATCTCGGACTCCACACTTCCCTCCTCTTGTTTCTTGCTGACGGACAGACCAGGGGCTGGTCACCCCAGACAGCCCGGGTGTGTCATTATAGTTCATAGTCTGGTATGAGTATGTGCGTGTGTGTGTAGGTGGCTCAGACATTAGCTCACCCAAAGAGCACCTAATAGATGGATCACCTTATGAGGAGCATCTTATAAGGGTGGGGTTCTGAGAAGACTCACTTATTGGGGGTGGTAACATGGAATCTAAGGGAAGGTGGGCAGGGGATTGCTTGCACTGGGGATTAGTTATAGGAGGGAGAGATCATATTCTGGGTTCTGTCTGAGATTTTCTCTCCCACCTCTCATTTCATCTTCCTTTTCCCCCTCACTTCCCCTTCTCTCCTCCCTTCTTCACTTCCCTCCCTCACCTCCTAATCCCTCCTTTCCTCCTCTCCTCTTCTCCCCTCCCCTTCTTCTTCTTCACTCTTCACCTTCCTCTCCGCTGCCTTCTTCCTCTTCTCTCCCACCTCTCTCCTCCACTTTGTTCTCTCTCTCTCTCTCTCTCTCTCTCTCTCTCTCTCTCTCTCTCTCTCTCTCTCACACACACACACACACACACACACACACACACACACGCTTATGCACACAGTTGGAAATATTAACTATACTTTCATTTGCATGGCAGGGTTATGGATAATTTCGGCTTTTCAATTTGTACCCTTGTGTGTGTGTGTGTGTGTGTGTGTGTGTGTGTGTGTGTATTTTCCAGATTTTCCACAGCGAGAGGCAAAAACTGAGGGTTTCAGAGTCTGCTGGCCCTCATATGTCCCCGCTGGTAGTTCTGAGCCCCTAAGTGCACGGTTGGGCCTCTTAGTGCTGCTGTTTCTCTCTGTAGGTGTGTGTGTATTGGGGGGGGGGGCACAGCAGCTGGAGACTAACTGACCTGTGGCATATCCACTTTTGATTGCTTCACTTCCTTGTTCATTTTTTTGAGCCCTCTGACCCCTACTTGGTGAGGCAGGGAAGAGACCCAGGTGCCACAACTAGTTCCCAGAGGGAGGATTCAAGTCTGTCCTCCCCCACTTGGATCTGGAGCCACACCACTCTGCTCCCAAGGTGGATTGAAATGAACGAGAGGACACACAAGTATCCTCAAAACAGTATGCCCACCTGAGGTCTATACATACTGGCCCTTTAAGCATCAGAGGCATTGTGGTGGGGGAAGGGAGGAGGTGTTCTGAAAACCCAGGGCAAGGAACTGGTTCACACAGGTCTGTAAAGTCTGGAATCTTGGAGCTTGGTTGTGGAGCTTTTGGAGTTTTGAGCAGGGGCCTGAGCTCTGAGGCTTGTCAAGACCCCTCTGGCTGCAGGTGGGGATGATGGAGCCAGGAGGTTCCAGAGATGTTCCCCATAGCCAGTTGCTGCCACACTCCCCAAGATCAGCCTGTTGCAGCTCTGAGTCCTGAGGCAGCAGGTGGTGTTGATGCTGCACTGGCCTGACTTCAGGGTTGGTGGTGTGGATCACAGCGCAAGACACGCACAGCTCAACAGCGTGGCACTGGCTGGTGTGGTGATGCTGGAGGCTGGGAAGTGCCAGTGTGAGGGCAGGAACAAATTACTCTCCTGGAGACGAGGCCGGGCCAATTCCTGCCGCGTTACATTATTAAATTTGTAATCTTCATTCTAATACTCTCCAGCAGTGAATAAGAACCAAATTTAAAATGCCGGCTTTTACATTTCTGGAACGAAGCTCTTTGTCAAGGACTCTTGAAACCCATAATTTCTCTCCGGAGGTGAATGTCTACTTCTTAAAAATAAATTAAAATAAAAAAAATATAGGGGGAACAACTCTCTAGTTAAAGGTTGGGGTTGAGGTGCCCTCACTCTTAGTCAGGAGTTGGGAGTATGTGTCAGTGTGTGTCTCCTGCTTTATAAGCAGCTCAGTCTGGAGAGATGCTCCTGGCAATCTGGAAGCTGAAACCCAAAGTTGGGTGTTGCTGGAGCATAGGGGGAAGGAGGGCCTCAGGTGGCAAGTTTGTTGATTTGGGAAGGGAGGGCCTTGATCAATATTGGGCCATCGTCCCTTGTGTCCAGGGCTGGAGATGCAGCTCATAGGGCTGAGCACTTGGCTTTGCATGTGGGAGCCCTGGGTTCTATCTTGGCCACTAAACCCTGGATGAGCCTGAGCACTGTGCCATGAGAAGGGCCCCCACTTCCCCACCAAAAAAAAAAAAGCATCATCAGCCCTGTAAGAGTCCATGGGATTTCTCCCAATCTGTTTGGTGAGTGGCTTACAGAATTGCTGAATGTAGGTTCCTCAGTTAGTTCCTCTAGCCCACTCTGAAGATGAAAAAATCGGTGCCATGGGGCTAGACGCAGGGGTCTCAAACTCAATTTACCTGGGGGCCGCAAGAGGCAAAGTTGGGGTGATCCTTGAGTGCAAAGCCAGTAGAAAGCCTTGAACATTGGGGGTTGTGACCCAAACAACTAAAACAAAACAAAACAAAACAAAAAAAGATTCCTCTAGGGCAGGGCCACAAAATATTGTACGGAGGGCCGTTTGTGGCCTGTGGGCCGTGAGTTTGAGACCCCTGATGAGAGCATGGGGATTAAGGCCCTTGCCTTGTATGCAGCCAGCCTCTGTTTGGTATATGGCATTACTTTATTGTTTCTCCCACCTCTCTCTGCCTTGCATGCATCACCAGGTATAGCCCTGGAGACTTCTGAGCATTTTTGTTGTGGCGATAGTCTTGGTACAGAGGGCCTAAGCAACCTGAACCCACAGGCTCTTGCATTGCACCACTGGCCCAGGTGGGAGCCAGGGCCTCCTGAGAGCTTCTTGGGAGATCCAGAAAACCAGAAAAACCAATAAATTATTTCTCCCATGGAGGAAAAACCATAGAAAAAGGCTTTTTTTTAGCCCAGGGGAGAGAATGGCCTAGAAAGAGAAAACAAACTGCAGCTGGCCCAGGGGTTCCTGTGTGCAGGTCATAATTTGCTGGATTCCCCAACCCCCACCCCTTGTGCCACTCCAGGATCCTGAGATTATCATCAAGGTTTTGTCTGTTTTGGGGCCATACCTAGTAGTGCTCAGGGGTTACTTCTGGATCAGGCTCTATGCTCAGGAATTACTCCTGGTGGTGCTCATGGTGATGGAATCTGGGATGACACTATCCACTGAACTATCAATCTGGCCTTTGTCAAGTTATTTATTTATTTTTTGTTTTTTTTTGGGTCACACCCAGCAGTGCTCAGGGGTTACTCCTGGCTCTGTGCTCACACCTGGCAGGCTTGGGGGACCATATGATATGCCCGGATTCGAATCACTGTCCTTCTGCATGCAAGGTAAATGCCTTACCACTGTGCTATCTCTCTGATCCACATTTATCAAATTATTTTTAATAATCCTCCTCATGACAGCAAATGTTTGATGTGGTTCAAGCACATTACCTGCTTTATTCTGTTGAGGCACCAATGCCTCAAGAAAATAAAGAGGCTGCATTGGTAGAGGAATCTGTGAGGGGGTAGGCTTGACCTGTTGCCCAAGCACAGTTCTGCACAACCCTTTCCCATTTGGAAAAGCATATCTTTTACGGGGGTGCGGGGTGGAGAGGGTGAGGGGTGGTGCACACCTAGTGATGTTCAGGGCTTATTTCTGGCAGTATTTAGGGAACCACATGGGATGTTGGGGATCATACCCCAATTAGCCACATGCAAGGCAAATACCCTGTATCACACTGTACTATCACTCTGGCCCACTATACTATCACTCTGATGCACGGAAAATCATCTCTTATATAGTGAAGTGCAATTTGTTCCCTACCTGCTCCTGGGACTTGGTATCTGAAGCTCTGAGGGGTTCCCTCAGCCGAGAGGGAAGGAGAATCAGAGCAGAAACCTGGGCACATGCATTGTGTAGGGGGTGCTGAATCCATCCTTGATGGGTCAGAATCTGCTTACCACGTTGGCGGGGGAAAGTATTCCCAATGCAGTGGTTTGTGGGTGTGGGTGTCTTGCATGGAAGATCCAGAGGACAGAGCTCATGTGGACAGAGCTCATGTCAAATCCATATGAGAGTCACTTTTGTGGGTTACTGATGCTTCTGGGGGCAAGGTAGGAATATTAAGAATGGGGATATTTGTGTGGAGGGATAATACAACAGGTAGGGCCTTGCATACCAACTCAGGTTGAATCCCTGGCACCCCAGATGTCCCCCTTAAGTTCACCAGGAATAATCCCTGAGTGCAGAGCCAGTAGTAAGCCCTGAGAACCATGATCTCCCAAGTAAAAAGAATGGGAGTGGGGAAAAATCAGGAATTAGATGGTGTGTTGGAAAAGGCCATTGTGACTGCCTAGCCTGGCCCTCAGCCCTGCACAGGAAACTGCCTGGCCCCACACAGGGGACCTAACTACTGACCCCACAGAGGGGACCAGCCTGCTGTGCAGGGCATGAGGCTGTATTGAGCAGGGAATATGAGGTGTTTGAGTCTTTATATAGTCCCTCCATAGTGTTCTTTCTGTACTGAGAGTGGACAGTCACTATGTATTTCTTCAGCAATTTTAAACAATATTGTCTGTTCATAGCACTTGTGCAGTTGTACTATTGCTATTGATGAGCACAGAGCAGTTCCAATGTCAAGATGTCACACATATTCCCTGTACACTCTGGAGAGGGAGCTGTTGTCCCCCTCCCCCGCCCCTTATGACAGACCAGAGAGTTATGATAAGGTAGGCTAATGGTAGGACCAGGTAACTTAAGTCCAGCATACCCTATTTCAGCTCTGTTAGCCCTGGTGAAAAGCTGGAGGAAGTGAAAAGCAGAGAGTGTGCAAAAAAGAAAATGATGAAATAACTTCAGTTATTCTAGAATCTGAAAATAGGGTGTTTGTGTATGTGTGTATGTGGACACGTGTGTCTGTGTGTGTAGGGTCCTGCCATGATATCATTTAGTAAATTGAAACCACCATATTTTAAAACCACCTTAAGAGACCTTTGCAGGCTGCTGGCCCAGGGACATTCTGATTTCTAGGATCAAGTTTAGAAATGAGTGTGATTTGACTGTGGACTACAGATGGGCCAGGTCAGCCTAGGACACCTTCCCCCATTTTACTGTCATCCCTGCTTTTGGCTCCTGTTCTTAAAAGATAGTGGTTTTGGTTTGTTTAGTTTTTAAACTGAAAGACCTTCCCAGGATTTCATTCCTTGCCTGGCCTTACATATAAATGTAAGGAGCAGAAGGCTCATGTGCTATAAATAGTCCGCTGCTTCTTAGTGGCGGCAGGAGAATTTGTAGGTTCTCTTTCCTCCCAACCTGGTGACCTGGATTACTTCCTTTCACTGTAGCCATTAGTTCATTCTCTCCTTACCTGTGCTGCCTCAGAGCTGTGCTGATCCTTCTCTGCAGTGGTTCAGGGGATACCTACCTGAGGCCAGACCCAGAGCCACCATCCCTCCCAGCCTTCTGACATGGACATAGACATCCACAAAAGTAAGCTGCGTAATTCTAGAGACCCTAGCAGGGTCCTGAGTTCTGGGAGTCAGGGAAGACTTTCTGAAGAAGAGGATGCTGGAGCTATAAAGGAGAAAGGGAAGCTGGGAGAAGGTCTCTTTGGGACTATGACAAGCTGCTGTTATTACTAAACCTATGGTGTGAATCTTGAGGGTAGATCCTGGCTTCCTGGGGTGGTTACTAGGGCCCCAAGACAGGTGATCTTGCTGCACATCTTACTGGTCCTCTGAGTCTCAGACTCATCTGTGTGTGCTCTTGTGTCTGCAGCCAGGACCAACACTCAGCTAGAAATTTGGGGTGGAGCTGGGAAGGTATTTCTTCACAAGCTTTCTAAGGGATTCACTTCTTTATCCGTGATCCCAAGCTCATCTCTTCTCCCCTTTGTGGACCAGGGAGATGTGCCAGTCTTCCTTGGATCTTCCTGTTGATCCACAGCTCCCCTGCAGAAACTTTCCTTTTCTTCCCCATTGCCATGTCTTCCCTCTGCTTGGGGGGTTATTTAAAGATTGAAATAGCCCTTCTTTTCTGCACTCTTTCATACTATTCCCCTAGAAAACTTTAGCACAGACACTCTAAGCATCTTGTAGCCTCCATGCTGTGCTCAGGGAGTGCTAATGGACTCTAAGTTGGATACTAAGCCCACTTTACCCACCTGGGACCTGGTTCTTTCCTAATGCTGATTCAACCTGCAATTTGGTCCTCCTAGTCCACACCCACCTCCATTCTGGCTCACTGTATGTGGTGGGTATCAGGATGTCCTGCTCTTAGGTATTGAGATCACTCTTCCTTAGAGACAAGGGCCTGCTCCCATCCCAACATAAAAATTCTGACAGACATCAAGGAAACTAGAAGGATTGCCAGAAAAGACTTACTATAACTAGACAGGTGGGTTCTAGCAAGTGACTCTCACAGTGAAAGATATGGGTATCAGTGTCCCCCCATCAGAACATTTTGGACTCACTTTCCCTCTTGCATACTGAGCTGCCCTAATGAGGTGCCCCTCACCGCCTCACTGTTGACCAGACAGGTCTCATTTCTTTTCTTTTTTTTTCTTTTTGATTTTGGGTCACACTTGGTGACACTCAGGGACTACTCCTGGCTATGCACTCAGAAATCGCTCCTGTGTTGAGGGACCACCTGGAATGCCAGGGATCTAACTGCAGTCTGTCCTGGGTCAGCTGCATGCAAGGCAAACACCCTACCACTGCGCCATCACCTCTGGCCCCACAGGTCTCATATCTAGGAGCCTCCCACAGGTGGAAGGACCAAGGAGTCAGAGCCCAGAGACTAATTCATAGACCCAGAGCTATCTGAAGTTGTATCTGCTAGTGATCAGGAAACATACTCAGTGTACTCCTGGACCATGAGATAGGTACCCAGCGTGTAGGCTGGTCAGCCTGGTGATGTGGTCAGACTGCTCCCCAAGAAACATGTATGCTCTTAGTATGTCTGTCTTGTGTTTTTCCTTCAATATGGAATGTCCTATTCATTTTCAGTACAATCCCTTGGTACATGTGTACCTTTGATAGTAATCACAGGTCTGGCTAATACCCCTTCACTTTACATAAACTGAACATTGTTTTCATGATGAAAACTTTTAATTCTTGATATTTAAAGCTGTTAATTAAGGTGAATGTCACAGGTCCCCAGGTATGCATTCTGGACTAGTTCTGTGGGTGCTGAACCATGAGGCTTTGAGCAAATGTCTTGCCTTCTCTAGTAAGGGAAAGGACCAGTGAGCCAGAGCTCTGGGCTCTGTGAGGTCTTATGTCAATTCCAGCTCTGCCATATACTTGTCAGGTAATGCTCTTCTCAATGCTTTTGTTTTCTTATTTGTAAAAGGGAATCAGGCTGCCATCTTGCCTGTGAACCGTTTTCCACCCTGGACTAGAGGAATAAGCTCCATCTCACTTGTTTGATGCTGCATCTTTAGAGCTTGTGCAAAGCTTGGCATTTTGATGTGGACGGGATGCATGAAAGAACAGAAGCTGGGAAAGGAATAGGGGCCAACAAAGGATCTGTGGTAGAATCAAGGAGATTAGCGGTGTGGAGGGGTTCACGTGGGAGTTGAGGCCGTTCCTAGTCCCCCAGGTCACTGGTCATGGGGCCACAGAAGAGCCATGTCAGGATGGTATGTTCCTGCCTCTGGTGTGGGTGGGCCACACTTGTGTATTTTGGCTCCTGCCTGAGCCTCTGTCCTTGGAGCTAAAAATAGCCAAAGATGGGAGCCCAAGGACATTCTTTCCTCCACCCAGAGCAGGCATTCAACTCCCTCATCTCAGGGGGCTGCAGTATGGCAGGTTTGAGAGGCAGTGGTTTGCAGAAAGGTCCCTTCCTGTCCCCAGAAGATGGCACAGGCCTGGAATGGATCTACATGAGTCCCTGGAAGGGCTCTCCAGAGTGGGCTGATTCCCACCAGGAAACGCATTGTCTTTTAGACTTGGGACCTTGGCTAACATCACCAATCAATCACCCCTTCTTTCCTGGGACCATGGCAGACATTACCAATCAATCATTTCTTCTTTCCTGGGACCATGGCAGACATTACCAATCAATCATAGTACCCTTTCCTTTCCTTTGAAGTCCAGTAACAGTCTAAGAGTTCTTAACCCTGGGTATTTTAGGCAACAGCTTACCAGATTTTGGGGGAAAAAAGGGTCACCTATTTATCATCATAACCCAGCCTCCTCATGGTGGGAAAACTGGAGCTCAGAGGGAGGTAGAAATTTGATGTTACCCCAGAAGTCCATGTGAATCAGGGATTAGACCCAAGTAGTATAAGTCCATCTCATACAGCATCCTCTTTCCCAGGAGGTCTAGTTTGTCCAAAGAAAAGGCTTATACCCATGGAGTGCAAGCCTCACAGTTGTATGCATCATATTGTCTGGTTGGCAGGTACTTTCTCAGGGGAAGAACAGCCTCTCAGGAGACCTCCCACACAGCCCACCAAAGCTGAGAAACCTGCAAACTGAGTGAGTGGAGCGGGCAGTGGTCTTGCTATTCTAAAGCATGAGCTGTAGGGGCTGGAGCTATAATATAATAGGTAGGACACTTGCTTTGCACATGGCTGACTCAAGTTCAACCCTCAGTATCCCATATGTCCCTTGAGCACTGCCAGGAGAGATCCTTGAATACAGACCCAGGAATTGGCCCTGAGTACCACTGGTGTGCCCTCAAGCAAAACTAAATAAACCAAACAAACATGCAAAAACTGAGCTCTAGACCTGCAGCTCTGCTCTTACCTTGGAGTTATTAGACTTGCAGAATCTCAAGCCCCAAGGGGACCAACCAAATCAGAATCTGCACATGAAGAAGCTTCCTAGCTAGTTCATTGGATATTAAGTCTAAGGATAGCACAGGATTGGAGTTCAGCTTTTACTTCCTGCACCTGGGTGGCGTCTCTGCCAAGTGCTGGTCATCTCCCAGACACTGCTCCTGCTCCCCCTTGGGAGTAAGAAAAGAAACTGGGGCTCCTTAGCCAAGATAGGGCACCACTACTCAGCCTCTCATCTTAGACCAAATTCAGGGAGGCATTTTCTTTGACTGATTATTCAAAAGTAGTAACTTGAATTACGAGGTATCAGAATACATTTAATAGGTATATGGGAGAGTTTCCTTTTTATTTTTTTGGTTTTTGGAATACTCCTTGTGGTGTTCAGGGATAACTCCTGGTAGTACTCGGGACTATAGGGGATGCCAAGGATCAAACCCCAGCAAGGCAAGTACCTTACCTGCTATACTTTGCTCTGGCCCCATGGGGGAATTTTCCGAGAGAGTCAGGTTAACTCTGCTCTCATGGACCTGGACTGAAGATTTGAACTGTGATGGAATTTGGATGAGTTGAGCCCAGGGGATGTTTGAGGAGAGCCAGTCCTGGAGAGTTATTCTGGGCTGGCAGGCTCCCAAGGAAGCTGAGCACGTGTAGGTGGATGTGGGTGGCCGAGGAACTGAGGTGCAGACAGACTTTCCCTGCAGTGCTGGAAGGTCTTTCATCCCTGGGCCCCCACAGGCCATGGTGTGTTTTCAGCCATGTGCCTAGCACATACATGTTTTGAGGGTGGCACTCTTGGGGTTCAGTCTCCTATTCAGATATCCACAGCCTCTGCTCTGGATTTTACATGACTACTTGATCTCTCTGTGGCTCTCTAGAGGCCTGAACTGACCTGAAGAAGCCTCTTCCATCTCATCTGCACTGGCTCCTGGACCTTCTAAGGATCAGGGTAAATAGGCATTGAGAATAGGGCCTCAGGAGAGACAGTACAGCAGGTAGGGCTCTTACCCTGCCTACAAAAGAATGGGGTTTGATTCCTGAGCACCTTCAGGAGTAATTTCTGAGTGCAGAGACAGGAGTAAGCCCTGAGTGTGGCCCCAAAAACAAAACAAACAAAAAAAGAGCCTGGAAAATAAGACACATGAACACATGCATCGTGCGCGCGCGCGCGCACACACACACACACACACACACACACACACACACACACACACATACACATAAATACATTCAGACACACTAAGTCTGGGGGGCTTACCATTTGTTTTACAGAAGAAAAATATATTGAGTACTCTTCTAGAAATTTACCTTCTCTAACACACGAATGCCTGCACTACAATTTGTACTAATTAAACTACCATATATACTCAAGTATAAGTCAAGCCGAGTATAAGCTAATCCCCCTAATTTTACCCTAAAAATCTGGGAAAACTTAGTGACTCGAGTATAAACGGAGGTGGAAAATACAGCAACCACAGGTAAATTTCAAAAATAAAAATATATACCCCAAACAGTTACAATTGAGGAATCAGTAAATAAATAAACACATGATTGTTCAATATACTGTATACAATTAACATACCACATTAACCCATAGTATTCAATGGCAACTTTAATAAAGTGAATAAACCATTTACAACAGTAAAGCATTGTAAATAAATGGTTAAAAATACTCCCTGATTATAAGGATTCAGGATTTATAAACATTTATTTACATGACTTTACTGCCTTAAATGGGTTTTTTACTTAATTAAATGTGCCATTGAATATTGTGAGTTAAATAGTTTAGTGGCATACAGTTCAGTTCAGCCGTCTACCTCTTCGGCTCAGCCATGACTGTGGTCTGAGCTGAAGCACCATCCCCTCCAGCAAATGGTAGAGGACAACTGGAGACTATGTGCATTTGATTTGGTGCACACGCACTGAATCAAATAACCTGTATGACCTGAGTATAAGCCAGGTTCGGGTTTTTTGGCACAGAAAACCTGTATGACCCGAAAAACTTATACTCGAGTATATAGGTCTATCCAAGTGCAAGCCACTTCTGATATACAAGGGTGTCAGCCTATAAGTAAACAAACAGCAGTAAACAGTTGCACCTGAGGCTACCACTGCCCTACTCCCCATCATTCCATTGCCCCTCTGGGTACTGTATTTCCTCTTGGGGAAATCCTGAGTAGCTGGAGTGTGTTCATGTTAAGACCCAAGCTCTGTCTATGTAGAATCATCATACTTTATAGGGCTCAGACAGACCATGGCCCTTGCCCACTGAAGTGTTGTCATTCAGTGGATTCCATCATGTTCATGGTTAGTGGGGGTCACCACAGTCAATTGTAGTATGTCTTCATCTTACATGAATCCCCACCCGAGTAACTCCAGCCCCTGGCCACCACTAGTCTGCTTTAACTTTGTATGGATTTACGTGTCTGGGCCAGTTGTGGACCTCAACATGACTGGTATTCAGTAACTAGGTCCTTTTATTTCATGACATTTTCAGAGTTCCTTTATGTTGCTGCATATAGATTGTAGTTCATTCCTTTTTATGACTGAATAATGACAATTACAATGTACATAATAATTGATTACCCATGAAAACACAATTATTAGACTTTTAAATTGTTATTAGTAAGGATAATGATTTATATACTTAATACTATGTTCTAGATTTTATAATATTCTGTTGCTGGATATGCTACTTTGTTGTTGTTGTTGATGGCACTCTTAGGTTGTGAACATTAGGGTTGTTTCTACTGATTTTGTGTTTTGGTCACATCCAGCAGCACTCAGGCTACTCTGGGTGGTGCTCAGGGGATCTTTCGATGTTCAGGGTCAAATGTAGGCCTCCAGAAAGCAGGATATGTGCTCAGCTCTCTCCTAGGGCTTCACTTTGTTTTGCTTCTGATTTTTCCTTTTCCTTCAATGCTGTGATGATGGGGTTGTGCTGCTTGCACACTTTTGCTTGTGGGCTTGCCAGGCACCACAAACTCAATGGTGATGCTCACACAACCTTGATTGCAATGTGCCAGAGGTTGCACACTCTGGCATTTCCACGGACCCTAGACAGCAGTGTTTTTGCATCCCACTGGGTATGTAGGGTAGGTCCAGAGGATTGAACTTGGGGTTGCTGAGCTCTGTCCAGGCCCTGCCTCTCAGTTAGCTATTGTGAACAATGCTAGAGTGGGCACTTGTGCACAACCATTTGAGTGAACTGGAAGAATCATTCTGCATTCTTGACACTGCTTATGTGGCCAAGGATCATGACCAAAGTTCCTCTGTTCTTGAACATCAGTTCTCAGAGTTTCTGGGAACTGGAATGCTACTGTTCATCTCTGTATCATGAATAAGAGTGGTAATAATTTACCGAATGCCTTTATCTTACCAGACAGTCACTGTACATATGTTCTGCCACTGAGCTCACTCCCACAGGAGAAGAAGATTCATTTCACAGCAAAGGTGAGCCTGTGCCATTGGGAGGGTGTAAATCATAGAGAACCTGATGTTTAGAGTAATTGCTTAGTCAATTGATGAGTTACCTGCTAAGGAGGGGGGGGGAGAGAGAGACCTTCCTTATTTTTGACCCTTTTCACATTTTAAAGGGACATATTTGTTTTTCTTTAGTATAGTGAAATGCATTTAAAACCTACCCCAAGGAAAGTGCCAGGGATGGAGGCTCTTCTTCTCACTCCATCATTCTTTTTCCTTCTGCTGCAAGAATGGCCCATCTCTCCTTGGGCTAGCATCTCTGTTCTTTCTCTCCAAAGAATCCCTGGGCAGGAGCCACAGTTGGTTCACAGGAGGTGTTTCATATGACCAGTTCTGTGCCCACTAAGATGTGGGAGTGGTTGGTGGGCCAGTCTATCTTAGTGAGAACAAACTGACTCCTTCCAGCTGTGTCTCCCATTATTTCTGTTTCTTGAGGGAACTGAGGCCTGCTTTGGTTTATGCAAAGAGTGGAAGACGGATGCTCCATGTCCTGAGCCCATTGATTCTGGCTCCGGAGCCTGCTGCTCTCAGGAAGACGGAAGTACGTGGGCTGTATTTGGTGATGATGAGTAATCCAACGTGGAGGGAACACCTGGTTTGTGTATGACATCAGACTTGTAGTATAGGTTTTGGGCAAATCCTGAAAGCTCTGTGGATTGCTAGGCTTCACCTTGCCAGAGAGAAACATAGCTTTTGCCTTTTTCTATAAACGAACTTTTTCCAGTGCTCATTTAGTGGGTTGCATGTGCTGGTGGAAATGGCTGCAGGGGGTGGGGATGGGCTTTATAAGGGGACTGCAAATTGTTGTCCTCTCACTGGTCACTGAGCTTCCCTTTCTTCAGAAAGCCCTTTCCTCACTTGCCTCAGCCAGTCCTGCTGAGTCCAGGAGTTTTCCTCTTATGCATTTGCTCAGGATTCAGTCTTGTTCTCAGTTTACATTTTGGTTCCACCTCTTTGCCTTCTCCCAGCAGGTTTCTCACTTGTCGACACACCCTTCTCTTTCACCCTGTCAAAAGCCACCACCTTTGTCTCCAATAAAATCTTATTATGATCTTATTTGCAATCTAGGGTAATTCAGTATTGCAATAATTCTGTTTATACCCCAGATCTTGTCTCAGCCTCCACAGTGGCAGTAATTGCTCTTCTCCTCTGCTCCCATAATACTGTGTATATCTTTGCCCTTGAACTATGCTATGTTGTAATTATAACACCTTGTGTTAAATTGCCCTCTTACTTGTATATCTCCTGATAAACTGGGAGTTTCAATACAGTCTGAGTTTTAATAATCTGTGCAGGAGTCTGGAGCACAAGCCTGGTACTGAATAGGCTCTTGGTAAGAGTTTATTGACTAAATGATAATGACTGATCTGTTTCATCTCCACCTCCACCCCTACCCCCCAACACAAGCACACACACACACACACACACACACACACACACACAAACACACACATAAGCGTGCACGCACACAGGCACGCACGCACGCATGCCCGTTTGCTGTAGAATTCTTTTTTTTTTTTTTTTTTTTTTTTTTTTTTTTTTTTTTTTTTTGGTTTTTGGGTCACACCTGGCAGTGCTCAGGGGTTATTCCTGGCTCCAGGCTCAGAAATTGCTCCTGGCAGGCACAGGGGACCATATGGGGCGCCGGGATTCGAACCGATGACCTCCTGCATGAAAGGCAAACGCCTTACCTCCATGCTATCTCTCCGGCCCCTGCTGTAGAATTCTTAAGGACAGGAATGAGGTCTTAGGCTTATGCCCAAGGCCAAGAAAATCTTGGTCTCAGAAGTGAGCTCATTAAGTATATAATTCACTGGATAAATGAGAACAGTTTCTTCCAGGAGCAGAAAACATATTTCAGCTCATCTTTCAAAAGTCTTCAGGTGCTCAGTCTGGGGATGTAGCTCAGTGTAATAGAGCATCTGCTTTGCATGTGTGAGGCCCTGGACTCTATCCCTGGTTCTAGGGGCTGGAGAAGAGAATGCAGTGGATACGGTACTTAAAACCTTTTATGCAGATAAAAAAGTTTAAATTTCCCACACTCCATTTGGTCCCCAACATTTCCAGTAGTGATACCCGAGCACAGAGCCAATAGTAAGCCCTGAGCACAATCATGTATGGCACAAAAAAACCCCCAAAAACAAAACACTTATGTTCTCCCTGTGTGGCATTCTCAGACACTTATCATGTGCCTTTTGCTTTCTTGATTTATGCCATTTCTCTCTGTGCCTCTCTTTCTTTCCTCCCTTTGGAAAAAGATCTGAGGTAATCCAGAATCCAACCTTCCATTCTTGTATAGAGGAGCAAAACGGAGGTGAGTTGGATATGTTTTTAAATGATAGAGCCCCTCGTACATGCAAGGCCCTGGGTTCTATTTCCAGAGCTACATGTTTTTCCCACCCCCATCTTCAGAACCTCAGAGTGTGGCTTGTGGGGATTCTGAGCAATTCCTAGGTCTGGTCCACACTAGCAACAACAAATTATACTCTAATTTGTTTCAGATTCTTTGTGTAGGTTTTTTTTTCCCCCCTTTTTGGCCACACCCAGTGGTGCTCAGGGGTTACTTCTGGTTCTTCATTCAGGGATCTCAACATATAGGGGAATCATATGGGATGCCAGGAATTGAACCTGGGGGTTGACTGCTTACAGGAAAAATGCACTACCTCCTGTACTATCTATCACTTAGTCCCTCTGGTCTTAAAACAGATAGGGCTGGGGATGTTGCCCAGCAGTAGAACTTACTTTATGTTTGTGAGACTCTGGTTTCAAACCCTGGCCCTACAGAAGAAAGAATTGAACCCGCCCAAGAAAGGAAAGTGCATTAACCTTCCTTGGTTAGCTTTATCTTAAAAGGGCTCATGATGAGGTTGAGTGGCAAATTGCATGATTTACGTACACAAGACAAGGGTTTAATCCCTAGAACACTTACTTTCTGAAGTCTTCTGAAAATGGGGTGAATAATGATTGTGAGGATGAAATGAAGAAATGTGTGTTGAGTACCTATTAATGACTTTAGTTGAGGCCAACAAGAGGATGTTCCACTCCATAGGGAAGGGTGAAATCCACAGTTTCCATAAACCAATGGCAAGGAGTTGTGGTTAATTTTATTTATTTTTGGGCTCCACACCTAGCAGTGCTTAGGGATTCTGTCTTTGTGCTCAGGGACCACTCCTGGTGAGGTTTGGAGGGCCAGATGGGGTGTTAAGGATCGAACCTGAATTGGCCATATGCAAGACAAGTACCTTCACTCCAGCTCAGGAATCAGGGTTTAAAAACTGAGAAAGAAGTGGATTTTCTGTTGTCTTGAGCTCTCCTCTCCCTGTAACCTTCTCGTTCTGCCCCCATAAGCCTAGACTTCAGCTTCTACTCAGGCTTGAACAGGGACAAAGTGAAGAGCCATCCAGGATCGACTGGCATCAGCTGGCCCAGCAGTCATTAGGGGGAAATCCACCTTTCCTGATTCATTCTTGGCACCATTTTCTGTTGCTCCTACTCAGTCCACTCAAGACCCTTATGAATTTTTTTCTCAGGTGCTGGAGGAAGACTTTCTAGCCCTAGGCCCATTTTCATCTTAAATCACATATGTGCTTTGAGGTTGTCATGCTGGGGGTGGTTTTAGCACTGGACTTTGGAGGAGGCCTTTTGCCTTTTGGGAGCCTGCACATTCATTCAGCCCTGAATTTTCACATGTGGTTGAAGATGGACGCAAAGTAAGGCCAATGTTACTGGGAATAACTAAGCCAAAGAGAGAGGTACTTTGGAGAAAGAGGGGGCAACAGCACTTGGATGTCTGTTACAGAGGGTGAGAAAGGCTGTGTCTGGAAGCAGAGGCAATTGCTGGAACCCCGGATTCTCTCTCTCCTTGGTTTTAAATCACCTACTGACCTAAAAGCCCTTTTCTAAAGGAGGCTCCACAGGCTGTGACGTAAACCTCATGAGCAAAACTGCATGCTGAATGGTGACATGGTTAGTTGGGGATTTGAGAACCCGGTGACCTGAAACAAGTCCTGTCACCTCTCAGTTGGTTGTGAGCTCTGGCTCTGGAAAGCAAAGCTGTCAAGAGTCATCAGATTACATGTCACAGGAGCTGGAGTGATAGCACAGTGGTAGAGCATTTGCCTTTCACTCAGCCGACTAGGGATGTACCCAGGTTCAATCCCTAACATCCCATATGATTCTCTTGAGCCTGCCAGGAGCATTTTCTGAGCGCAGAGCCAGAAGTAGCCCCTGAGCACATGTCACGGTGGGGATAGTATTCTCACCTCCCTAGCAGCCCACCCCCTCCACCCTATAGTCTCCTGCCATCTGATTCCTACAATCCTACATGGAGCACTTCGTGTTGCCTCTTCTGCTTTAACCTCAGGCAAGTGGCTGAGCTGTTCTAAGCCTGCTGCCTATTAGTAAATTTAGGGCACTACTTGCCACTGTGCTTTGGTGAAAGTGCATGTGCACCAGTATTAGGGCACAGTGAATGCTAAAAATAATGGTCTCTGTTCTAATTGCCTTTTCCTTATCCTATTGTTTATGAATACTTGTTTTAAAGGAGAAGGGACATTAAGCACATTTGTTATTTGGGTATAAATGACTGAGTAAGAATCCTTTTTTATTTCTTCTAAATGAGAGAATTTGTACTTCCCTTTCCCTTGGGACACATCCCAAAATAAAGGTAATTTAGTTAAACACACTTATGGGGCAATGGGGCGCTGTCCTGGGTGCTGAAGGGAAGTAACTGGAGAATGTGCTTACTGGTTGACATACCTGGGTTAACTAAGGACTCCTCTGAAGGTACTGGGAATAGAAACTCCGGTAGAGGTGGTGAGAAAGTCCCCTGGGACTTAGGAATCTGGCTAAGGGCGTCTTTGTGGAAGGGATGGGATAGCATTTGAATTTGGGATGGAACCTAGTGAGTGGAGTGGAAAGGTTCATTAAAACATGGATATTGGAGTCAGCAAGACTTGGGTACCAATTCCACCTCTGCTGTTCTCTGCTTTGTATGTCCTTGAGAATTAAATTTACCTTCTTTTTTTCATTTGTTTGTTTTTGGAACACACCTGGTTGTGTTACTCAGGTGTTACTCCTGCCCTCCACTCAGGACTTAATCCTGATGGTGCTTGGGGAACCATATGGGATGCCTGTGATTGTCCATGCATGTAAGCATGTTGTCGACATGCAAGGTAAACATCCTTCCTGCTGTGCTGTTGCTTAAGCCCCATTACTTAACCTTCTTGGCCCTAATTTTCTTCCCCTGTAAAATTGAGTACTAGTTCTTTTCTTTGTGGTGGATTCATAACAGAGTTGTGGCATGTTGAAGTTCACCTAGGAGGACCAGAGAATAGATGCTATTACTCTTTGCTGTTTAAGACTGAACTTTGGAGAAGGGTTAGCATTTCGATGGGAAGAGCAAGGAAGGGAGGAAAGCAAATGAGAGATCAGGTTGAAGGTATTAATTAAGATGTTTGTGATTGATGGCATCTTTTTTGGAATGTGGGATATGGGAAGACCAGTAGCATCTAGGGAAGATGTCAGGATATGGAGAGCATGGAACACCTGGATGTGACACTTGAGTCTCAAAGTCAGTGTGCCATTTGGTGAGGTTATAAATGGGATTGGGGCATGATTGAAATTGTGATTTATGTAGATTTTTATAGTGTAGATTCTGTTTGCATTATATAATTAATACATTGAGCTATAAAAAATTATAAAGGCAAGCAAACAAAAGAAAAATCAAATCTCCTCTTTGCTGCCTGGACTGTAAATTGGCATAACTGCTTTATAAAATCACCTGGCAGTGTTCCCTAAAGCCAAACAAATGCTTGCCCTGTGACCCAGAAGTTCCCCTGGGTCTGTTTTGGAGAGACATGGGTGCAAATGTTCACACTGATGTGTTTGCACTGATGTGACCAAATTGACCCTAAGCTAGTGGGGAATCAGTGCCCATAGCAGTACAGTAGATGGTGGTATATTTGCCCAGCGGACTACACCAAAGCAGCAGTAATAAGCGGCCTACAGCTCACACTGTCATAAAGCCAACATACTTTTTCTGTTTTATTTTTTTGTGTTTTTTTTGTTTGTTTTGTTTTGTTTGGGACCACACCTGGCAGTGCTCAGTGACTTAATTGCTGTGCCATCTTTCCAGCCTTAATTTTTTAAAGCTTTATTAATAAAGCTTTATCTAGTGATAAAGCTCTCCAAAAATTAGCCCTGTTTTACAGCACTGAGCTTCCAGCCTCATTATTTGAGGTTAAATGAAAAAAATTTTAAACTTTGTTTAAATTGTGATTTACAAAGTTGTTCATAATACAGTTGCTTCAGTCTCAATATTCCAACTCCAATCCCACCACCATTATGATTTTTCTCTACCAATGTCCCAGTTTCCCTCTCTCTCTCTTCCCCTAAGACTGCTATCTTAGCAGGCACAAAATAGTTTTATTTATATTGCTTGTTACAAAATACACTAAAACAAAAATAATTCTTGCAGAATTGGAGTGATAGTATAGCAAGTAAGGAGTTTGCCTTGCATGTGACCAATCGGTTTCAAACCCTGGAATCCCACATGGTCCCGAGTCAACCAGGTATAATTCCAGAGTGCAGAATCATGAGTAACTTTTGAGCACTTCTGGGTGTGGCCCCCAAACAAGAAAAATAACTCTTGAAGTAATAATTCTCTTTGTAGTTGGAGTTGTTGCTGGGGTGGACAGGGTGACACACGTACTCTGGCGCTCTGAGGTTGCACATTTGTGCTAAGCCAACATAATTTTGAGCAGACGCCAGTCCTCTTTCTCACCCAATATCTGACTCTTTATATAAAGTTCAGAAATAGGTTTAATATAAAGTTCAAATATGTTCAACATCCTGATGTTGGAGATCAGGATGGAAGTGACGTAGGTTATGGGTCAAAATAAAACAAAACAAACTGGATCCAGCAGGCTTTGGGAATCCTGATTGTGATGTTCTCCTGGGTTCTAATAACATGAATATATTTTTCTCAAGCTATACACTTTAGGTGTGTGTACTTTAGTTAAAGTTTTAAAAATTATCTTTTATCTATCTCCTCTGACAATCTTTTCCTAGTAGTTTTTTTTGTTAACAGTTTGATTTATAATATTTCTAGAGTGCTTTTCCTCTGCATAAAGATCCAGATGTAAACATACACATAAACACACACTCTGTATACTATATCTATAATAGCATGGCATTCTTTTTTAGATACTCTCCTGTGTGTAAAATGTTGAAATGGTCTTTGTAGGTTACCTTATAGTTAAATCCTACATAGTCTTTCTAGCAGTGGTGCCATATGTCACTGTGGGGTGTGTCATTTAGTAACCTGATCCCCTGCTGCCAATCAGCTAATCCAGCATTTCCTGAATAAATGATTCCATGGGAAACCTCTTCATACATATTTGTGTACTTTTGTGACTCTCTGTGAAGAAAGAATTAGTAGGAGTCTTAAATGGTTAGTCTAAGACAATCTGTTAATGACTTGTTGGGTGGGTAGGTTAGAAGCAGGGTCACCAATAAGAAGGCTGTTGAAATAGTTTCCACTCAAGACCTCAAAGGTGGCCGTCTGTGAACAATAGACAGGAAAGGGTAAGAGAGACAGGAAGGGCAGAGACAGTTAGGCTTCAGGTGAGGGCTTCAGGCTTTATGATTCCCAACTCCTCTGCCTGTGTGGTCAAAGGGAAGGACTGAGCTCCAGTGCACAGGTGGCTGTAGAAGCAGGTGTGGACAGACAGGCAAAAGGGATCCATGGTGGGGAGGAGAGTTAGATTATATATATCTATTAACCCAAAATGAAGGCTTTCCTTCATTTTCTCCTATAGGAGGCTGCTGAGGTTGTCTAGGATGGAAAGGCCTTCAGTTCCTGAGCTGGAATCTGGTTGGGGGGACCCGCTCATCTCCTGCTGTTAGTCTCCCTCACATGGAGCTTTCTCTTTGGTTTCTACCCCATCATGGGGCTGAGGTCCTTGCACAAAGCACATGGGGATCAACGGCTGGGAGTTGAGTGGGTTTCCCCACCAAGATTCCAGCCCAGGAACTAAAGGCCTTTCTGTCCCAGATGACCTCAGCAGCCTATTACAGAAGAAGATGGAGGATCCAAGGCCAGCTAAAGAAACCCAACTGAGGAGAAGCTGCTTTCTGAACCTCCTGCAACTTTCTTCTAGGTTAATCATCTCAATTCCATTTGCATTGGTCATTATTGCTGGTTAAACTGTGTGTTTTACCTGTATAGATTTTCGTGATCAACTTTTAGTGGTTTAATATTAGTTTGCACAGGTTCAAGAGAAATGCATGACATTGTTAGATTTTTAAAAGTTCCTCAGCTAATCATAGTGAAAGTTTCCCAATTGCTATGATGTTTGATTGTGTGTATTATTATAGCAACTTATTCTCAAAATTATGTTTGCTAAAATGTTCTAATGTATTCATCCATGGAAGTTGATGGAAAAGGAACTTGGATACTATAGACTCTTATTACAGTGCTCAGTATAAGAATGCTTTAGCATGGGGGCCGGAGCGGGTGGTGCAGCGGTAAGGTATTTGCCTTGCATGCATCTGACTAGGACCAGACCGTGGTTCGATCCCCTGGCATCCTATATGATCCACCAAGACAGGAGCGATTTCTTAGCGCATAGCCAGGAGTAACTCCTGAGCATCACAGGGGGTGGCCCCCCCAAAAAAATATGCTTTAGCAAAACTTATTTTCAAATTATGTATCTGCAGAAATGTTCTTGTGATTTTGTTTAGAGAACTTTATGAAAAGGAGCTCAGATGTTCTAGACTCATTACAGTGCTTAGTGTAAGAATGTTAAAATTTTCAGGGCCCCGGAGAGATAGCACAGCGGCGTTTGCCTTGCTAGCAGCCGATCTAGGACCAAAGGTGGTTGGTTCGAATCCCGGTGTCCCATATGGTCCCCCCCGTGCCTGCCAGGAGCTATTTCTGAGCAGACAGCCAGGAGTAACCCCTGAACAACGCCGCGGGGGTGGCCCAAAAAACCAAAACAAAGAATGTTTAAAATTTTCAAATTAAGTGTAGCTGCAGGAAAGATTCAATTGTTAATGTTCAGAGAAGTGTATGAAAAAAATTGTGATATGTATAAGAAAAAATAGGGGAAAAAGCTGATTATTTTGAGAACGTTGTTTACAATTTAAACTTTACACACTACTGTAGCCAACTTTTACTGCACCTATGCAAAATAACAAACATTTTTATAAATTCTGATCTGGGCATCCTGCCTCTGGCTGAGAAACAGTAGAACCAAAACTTTTGTAACTTTCCTCATTTTTTTTTGTTTGTTTTTGGGTCACACCTGGCAGCGCTCAGGGGTTACTCCTGGCTCTGAGTGAGAGAAGTAGAATGCCTGTTTTGTATACAGGCATTTCATATACAGGGGTGTCGGAAGTAGGGAGATGGGGTATTGGTGGTGGGAATATGAATTGGTATTCTTTTTGTGACTGAAACTGAACTAGTTTATGTTTGTAATCACAGTGTTTAATAAAGATATTAAGAAAAGGAAGGAAGGAAGGAAGGAGGGAGGGAGGGAAAGAAGGAAGGGAGGGAGGGAAGAAGGAAGGAAGGAGAGGAAGGAAGGAAGGAGGGAGGGAGGAAGGAAGGAAGGAGGAGGAAGGAAGGAGGAAGGAAGGAAGGAAGAAGGAAGGAAGAAGGAAGGAAGGAAGGAAGGAGGGAGGGAGGGAGGGAGGGAGGGAGGGGAGGAGGGAGAAAAAGAAAGAAAAAATAAATTGCTCCTGGCAGGCTCAGGGGACCATATGGATGCTGGGGATCTTAACCAGGGTTGGTCCCAGGTCTGCTGTTTGCAAGGCCATATACCTTACCACTGTGCTATCTCTCAGGCCCTTGTTTTTGTTTCTCAGAAGGATGGAATTTTAAGATAAAACCCAGCTATTAGGGCCCGAAGGAGATAGCCACAGCAGGCGTTTACCTTGCAAGCAGCCGATCCAGGACCAAAGGTGGTTGGTTCGAATTCCACTGTCCCCATATGGTCCGTCCCCCCCCCCCCCCCCCCCCCCCCCCCCCCCCCCCCCCCGTGCCTGCCCAGGAGCATTTCTGAGCAGACAGCCAGGAGTAACCCCTGAGCACGCTGGGTGTGGCCCAAAAAAACATCAAAAAACAAAAACAAAAAAAACAAATCCAGCTATTAACCCCAAACAAAGGCTTTTCTCCCATCTTCCTCTATCTTGTAACCTCTTCCTTTAATATGTAAAAGCCCACCTGGATCACTCTGCCCTGCCCCACCTGGGTGGAATTTGTTCTGGGATAATAAAGAAAGGTCAGTTTTGGCTTGGCAAAACTCAGACACCACAAAACACAGTCTGGCTCCTGACTGGCTTGGTTTGTTAATCTTTCACAACTGCTTCTTCAGACCCATCCACCTGGGGTTAGAGTATGGTGCCTAGGGTGATCTCACAGTTCTGGGAATTTTATTTTACAACACCTTAGCACTGTCCTCCACTGGCAATTTAGTCTGTTTCGGAACCCCAGTGGGTGGGAGAGCAGGGCAGAGACACCCTGTCTGTCTGATGGTTAGATCCCCAATGAATACTTAAACATCTTTTTTTTTTTTTTTTTTTTTTTGCTTGAACATCTTTATAAGGCTCCTCGCCAAGCAAGAAGGCTCTGTGAGCAGTGGGAATGGCTGTGCCCTGAGCTAAGGAGTCTGTGGTTGCAGTAGTCCCTGGAGGAGGGTTTAGACTGGCCAGCCAGTGGGGCAGCTGCAGAAATGAGAGATGTGGGGTGTGCTACAGTGTGTGAATGCTCAGGAGGAGTTTACTGGTTGGAGGGGTGACAGTGGGGAGCTGGAGCCTTGAGTAGGCTTGCAGGAATGGAGTGAGCAGATGAGGGAGGGAGGGGAGGCTGCTTCAGGTCCGCCATTGGGAGGAGTTCTGAAAGGTGGGATATGGGACAACAGGTGGTGGCATCAGAGCAACTAGAGGAGGTATTGAGGAGGGAAGTGGGGGAGGAGGCCTGAGATTGGCAGCATCTAAGGAGATCTTGAGCCAGTACTTTGGGCCATTTCAAAGAACTTAATAGAGCCCACATACTGCATCCTGAGTCCAATCCTTGGCACTGAATGGTCTCATAAGCACATCCAGGTATGGACAGAAACCTGGAAAGGTTAGGAAAGGGTAGGCATTGAATTCAGGGTAGGAAAGTGGAGGGGAGAAGGGAGGAGGCAAAGGATGGGTAGAGAGGTGCAGAGGAGTGGGGGAAAGAGGAAGGGAAGGAAGGAAGAGGAGGGGGAAGGAAGGAAGAAGAGGGAGAGGCAACTAGGAGAAGTGGTGATCAGGGAGAGTACAGACCAAAATGAGAAAACATGGGGCCTGTCTCTTTGTGACTGAGTGGGCAATAGATGCCCAGAGGAAGGGTTTGAAGCCAGAGCCATTAAGATGGACTATATTGGCAGGTCAATTCCAGTCATACTTCCTAGCTTAGGGCTTCTGCTCTGGGGAAGGGAGCTCATCAGCATGGAAAGGTGTGGGCCAGTTTGGGAAGCCTCAGTTATCTCTGTAGTGACTGCATGCACAAATGACCAGTTCTGTGCCATGCACCATAGTAAGTGCCACTTGACTGTCAGTAGTACAGGGGTTCTAGGTAGGAGCTACTTCATGTTATAGTCTGGCAGCTCAAGCTGCCACAGGGCACTGCCCTGTCTGCTGAAAGGCAGGGGATGTGGGAGGTAAGTGGGAGACATGGGAAAGGACAGGACACATGGGATATACAGGGATACTTTGAAAACAGGAAATATGCAGGGACACTTTGAGACACTCAGGACATAGAACATATAGGGACACTCAGAATGTGGAACACATACGGGCACTCTCAGATCATGAAACACATAGGGATATTCAGAGAACAGGAACATGCAGGTGGACATACATGAACAAGCTCCGTCTTTGTGATGTCTTTCAGAGAATATGGGCACTTGTGTGTCAGAATAACATACAGTGGGAGGCAAATATGAGTACGGAGCATGTGTGTGTGCATATGCATGTTTGTGTGTACTTGTGTACTTGCAGGCTGTTAGTCCTGGCTCACCCCACCTCTCCTTGCCGAGCCAGATAATGGGGTTTAGTTGATATGGATTCCCCAATAAGTGGTTACCAAGAACCCAGAAAGCCTGGATGTATACATCTAGGTCTTAGAGTTTGTAGGGACATGAGAGATGCCTGGCAATCTCCCAATACTTCCTGTGAGCCTTCAGGGTGTCTGGTGTGCTGTTGTGAAAGAACCCTCATCTCTGTGCTCCATGTCCTGGGTGCTGTAGGTATGAGTCCCCCACAGCAGTGAGATTGTGCAAGCTCTCGGAGTGTCTGCATAAATGACTGAGCACCTATAGGGTTGGCTCCTGTTCCTGGCATTCATAGCTTCAGGAGGAAATGGTTAAACCAATATCACACAGTGAGTCCCTGGGCAGAAAGCATCAGGACAATCAAGCATTGATAGGGGATGTGAGCCCAGGAGAGTCTTTCTTCAGGATCCTCAGGTGATCTTGTCCTATTTTATTGCAATGAATGGAGATTTAGAGGCACAGAGACCCCAACCCCTAGCTCACCTACAGTGGGGAAGAGACACAGCCCACTGGCCACATCAATCAAGGGGACTAGAATCCCTAGGGAACATTTAACATTGCCTGGAGACTTGTTTGCCAAGACCAGACTGAAGGTTGTGACCAGCACCCAGTGGGTGTCAGACTGGGCTCGGGTGAGGCCTTTCTAGGCTGTCACGCATGCCCAGGGTGACATACTGGATTTAAAGCCTACCAAGCCTGGGACAGAGAGGACACTCACTCAGTGGCTCTCAAATCACTGTCACTGCAGGGAAGGAGAAGGGTGCAGTAGAGACATGAACTCGGAGAGAGAAATGGGTGCAGTGAAGTCCATCAGAGCACTTAATGTGGGTCATGTGCTGTGTGGGTGTGAAGCTGCACAGAGTGTGCAGCAGGGAGGCCACAGGAAGAGAGAGAGACAGGACACATGGAATACACATGGGTTTAGGGGGGGCAGTCACCCCAGTCCCTCCAGCCTCCCCCCCCCCCCAGCCAACACCTAACCAGGTACTTTCCCACCTATTCATCTTGGTTTCTTTGCCCAGCAGGAGACAACCGGAGGCTGAAGGGGGCCATCCAAAGGAGCACAGAGACAGGCCTGGCAGTGGAGATGCCCAGCCGGACACTGCGCCAGGCCAGCCATGAGTCCATCGAGGACAGCATGAACAGCTATGGCTCAGAGGGCAAGTGAGTGTGGGCCACACCCTGGGGCACAAGGAGGCTGATATGGGGTCAGGCCGGTTTCTGTAGGAGGAAGAAAGGCGGCTTCCAGGTCAGGGCCCAGCTGTAAGCTGAACCCAGGTCGGCAGTTGGAGCTCGACTTATTTCCTTTTCTGTTATCGGCCTCTCTCTTGGGGTGTCTGGGGATCCCTTATATTATTGCTCACATAGAGGTGAGGAGAAGTCAAGGGTTTGGATCCTGATCCTGCAGTTCCCTCTTTACAAATCCCAACAGAGCCCCCCAAATCCTAAAAGGAGTCTGGAAACAGAGTGTTGCCAGGCCAGACACCCCCAGACAGAAAAGCCCTGAGTATCCTTCTGGGGACTATGTCTGAGCTGCTGGTTCTGTTCCTGGCTGCTAATTTTTAACTAAAAAGTCTTTTTGTGTTTCTTTTGTGGTCACATCCAGCAGTACTCATGGATCACGGTTGGTGGGGCCATGAGGGGAGCAGATAGACCAAATCTTGGTTTGGGGATTGAACCTGGGTTGGTTGCATGCCAGGCAAGTACTCTACTATGCCTACCACTGTGCTATCTCACCATCACTTTAAAACATTTTTAACATTGCCCCGTTCCTGTACTAAGGCCCTTGTAGTTGCTTTAGGATGCACCATCATAGACTGGCATCAATGAATGCAAGTCTCCATTAGGAGCCTGTCTGTGCTTCAGCAGGGTGACCCATTGCCCTGCTAATGCTACCCTCTCCACTCTGGAGGGTGACCCATTGCCTTGCTAATGCTACCCTCCCCACTCTGGCAATCTCAGATTTGGTCTTTGAGATTAAGATTGCTTTGGTTTGATTCTGAGGCTCCAGGATGAGGAATCCAAACTTTGGTCTTGGAGCAGTGCTTTAGACTACTTGGAGAATTTAGGGGTTTCATGGGGCCTGTGCCATCCTCCACCTTCATCCCCCAGAAGCACATCTACCCCATTTCACTTGGAAACACAGGGGTCCTGGCTCCTTCTGGGTGGGATCCTAGGGATCTCAGCTCCCCAGCTATTCACATGAGGAGCCTGGTTTCGGCAAGTGAAGGGTCAGGCTGTTCAGCAGGGCTGGCTCTGGACACAAGGTGATTTAAAGGTAAATTAATGTGCAGTCAAACAGAATCATATCTCCTGTTGTCAGTCTCAGAGCCACATACTAAGCCCCAGAGGACATGTGTGTGAATCCCTCTTCCCTCCACCCCACACTATGGCCATGGGACATTTCTAGCATCACTGAGTGTCTCTGTCAGCAGCATCACTGGTCCAAGGGCAGATGCCGGCCCAGCTGCTGTGCAATGGGGCCTGCTACCCCCTTTAGTTCCCCTTTCGTTTCTGGCTCAGCCTGGGCCAATCTGGAAGCCTGCCCACCCACAGGCCCTCTTAAAGTGAGGGAGTCTCTAGCAGGCCTGTGAATGGGCTGCCTTGGCAAGAGCTGCAGCTCTACCCACCTCCTGGGGACACTTTCCTGTGGTGCCAGAGGGGGAGGACAGCGGAAGGGAGAGGAGGAGGTGGAGGAGGGAGGGAACAAATGTTTTCTTTAACCTGAGAAACTTGGCCTGGTAGCACCACTGGTAGGAAGATATTCTGAGCATCTGGGGAGCAGTGGGACCTTGCTGAGTCTCAGAGGGGTCCAAGGCATGGCCCTGACCTTCCCTGACCTGGTCTCCAGGAGCAGCAAAACCTTATCCTATCTCATAGGAGAGGAGTTGGAGTCTCCCATAGAGCCTTTTGAAGGGGAGATGGTGCTTGAGTGAGCGGTGTCACCTTTTTACTATGCTTTCAAGGACTAGACTCTCACTACATCACAAAGGGTGGGAGTCCACCCCAGTCTCTGGAGACAGACAACCCAGGCTCTTAGCTCATAGTGAGGATTTGGGGAAATGGCTTGACCTCTCTGAGCCCCATTTGCTAGTCTGTAGACAGGAACAGGGGCAGAGACAGTATAGCCCCCTAATAAACCTGTGTGAGGATTAACAGAGTAGTTAAGGAAAAGCACCTGGATCCATGGCAGGCTCTTAACTGAGTGAGCTCTTGATTTGTGTTTATGAGTTCTGCTTGGTTATTTTGCTCCTCGATGTCCACCAGCCATGGACAAATGCAGGGAGTCATCTTACACAACACACAGGGTTTAGAAAGTGCTCAGCCTGGAGGGTACACGCCTGACACTCAGTGCTGCCCATGATGATTGTGATAATGTCGTGCTCTGGAGTGACCAAGGATCCAGGAGGGTGGGAGGAACTAGGTGCAATGGAATGGAGAGTCTTGGTGGCAACTGGCCAAGGGTTGACTTCTGCCCCCCAACACCTGGGAGAGGGAGGGAAGTCAGGGGGGCTACCGAGGCCTGAGCGTACCCCTGCTTTGCTGGAGGTATTTTGGGCTCTAGTGTGACCCAGATGCCAGTCTCAGATCCAGGAGAGGGTGTGTCTGCCCTCCCCCTGGGCTCTTGCCAGCCCAGCTGAAGCTTCTGGAGAACCAGAGTGCTTGAACAGCCTCCTTTGCCTCCACCCCACTGCAGTTGCTTCCCAAGGGTTTTTATTTTCAGGTCAGGAAATATTGTCCACCTCCCACCATGTGCCCTGACAATGGAACTGGAGCTTTAGCCCCTCCTCACCACTGCTGAGGAGGTGGGGTGGTGCTGGAGGAACATGCAGAGGTGCCTTGGATGCAGGTGGTGCCCAAGGGGTTGTGTGTTTTGTTGTAAAGAACTTTGGGCTCCAGAGTGCAGATTCCACCTGCCAGGACCCCACTCCCACCCTGATACCACATTTCTGGCTCAAAATGTGTCTGCATTGGAGCCCCTGGGAGTGTCCCCTGGAGGAAGTTAGACTCCAGTTGGGCACCATGCTTTCTGAGCTCCTGGGGGCTGAGCCGGATGATCCCTGGTGTTCTGGGCTGTAGGGTGCCAGATGATATGTCTGCTCTAAGTTCGGTTTCTGTATAGTGACCCTTCCCGCTCCCTGGGAGCAGGGGACTGCCAGATTGCCTAAGAAGGATGTGAACCAGCCCAGTTTGGAAATGGAGCAGGTCGAAAACTCCCCTGCTAATTGGAAAGGCAAGTTCTGGGGCCCCACTCCCCCTAGAGATTCCCCAGATGGTTTCCAGACAGAGGCAAGCCCCAACTTCATGGTAATAATACTCTGGAGCTTCCACTGATGGAGGCACAGCCCCAAGCAGCAGGAACTATGATGAATGTTTCTGCTTATATCAACATGTTTAATCCCTATAGCAGCCCAGTGCCACAAGGGAACAGTCATATTCCCATTTTACAGGCGAAGAAGCCAGGCCCAACAGCAGTTCATTAACTGGCCTAAGGTCACCTGGTGACTTCAGAGGCCAGGATGCAAATGCAGGTGTTTGAATCTCCCAAAGCCCACCCATCACTCCCTTGACCCAGAGGATTCTTGTGTTGAGACTCCTGAGGGGCACTCAGGAATGGCCTGAAGGCTCCATGCCATCATCAGGGAGTCCTTGTCTCTGCAGAATTTCCCTTTTTAGGCCTCAGCTTATGGGGCTCAGCCTGGCATATCCCTGGGATTCAGAAAGGACTTCCTTTCTCTGGACTCTCAAGAGCTGGGATAGGCGAAGAATGAAAAGGAGGACCAGAGAGATAGCACAGTGGGGAGGGTACTTGCCTTGCATACTGCTGACCTGGGTTTGATCCCTGGCACCCCATATGGTCCCCAAAGGCCCACCAGGCATAATCTCTGAGCACAGAGCCAGGAGTAAGGTCTGAGCACTGATGGGTATGGCTCCCAAACAAAAAGGGTGAAAGGGAATAGCTGGGGGTGGTGGTGGCTGCCAGGCAAAACCCTTATTTCTGACTCCTACCCACATCTTTCCTGAGTACAGTCGGGATCTAAGCCCCCTGAGACAGACTCATGTGCAGACTCCTTTCAGCCCGAGTCTTCCCCATCCCTCTCTGCTTTAGTCTGGGCTTCCCAGAACCAGAAGTGCATGGAGCTCCTTTAAGAGGTGGTTCTGGAAAACCAAGGGTCATGTGAGTACTTTGAGAAGGCAGTCCCTGACAACCTGAGTGTAATTCAGGGGAGCTCTCAGAGGGGGCAGAGTTCTGTAGCGGTACCCCTGGAGTCCCATCCCTCCTGGCAGTATGGTGGGTTCTGGGCACCAGAACCAGATTGGCAGAGGCAGACAGAGGTCAGGAACCGTGGTGGGGGAGAGGATGGCACTCTGGGAGCAGCTGAGATGGCTGTGCTATCTAAGTTCCTGGCACCAGCTTTTCCTAGCTGCCAGAAACACATTTTGGGTTTTGCCACACAGTTCTCCACTCACACTGCATGGCCCATCCCTTGTCAGGCTGTACCAGTGCTTGATTCTCCTTGACTTCATTCATTTCTCACCCTCCACCCCCACCCTCCTCAAAGCCTTGAAGCACCCCTGCTCCAATATCACTAGACTCCTCTTGGCCCCATCAGCATAGTGTGCCACCCGCCCTCATTTTCTGTGACCTTCCTCAGCCTGTCTCTGTCCCTATCCCCCATGTGGCCCCTCTACCTGGCACTCTTTCCACACACAACCCCCTCCACCCTCTGACTCATTCCTCCTCCAGATCTCAGCTCATGCTGGCTCATATGCTCCAGCGCATGGAGAAGACCTCCCTACATGCTTTGTGGAGACAGATTCTGAAGGCCAGCACATGGCCGGCATGCACAGGGCACCCAAGGATCCGCACCTGTCCTGGGCTGTGGGTCTGTGAGCAGGGGACCCGCCACTGACCGAATTGACCATGCTGCTGCCTGGGCTTTGCACAGCCCCTTGCTCTTCCCCTCACACTGCACTTGGCACCTGGCCGTCCTTGTTCTGGGTGTTTACCCACCAGGTGCTGCTTTGCAGATGTTCTCAGAGGTGGGCAGATGCTTGTGAGAAGTGCTCACAGCCCCACCCCTTCACATCCTCTGCTCTCCTCTCCTCTCCCCGCTGCATCTCTCAGAAAGCCCAGCTAGCCCAGGCTGCTCACTGTAAAGTAGAAGCTCTTATAGTTGCCTCCCTGTGCTCCTCCTGCTCCTTCCATGTACCTTAATCTTGCTGTGTCTGGGTCACGACACTCAGCTCCTGTTGGTCTGGGTCACCAAGCCTGTGCCATCCCTTCAGCCCAGTCTTCAAGCTGTTTCCTTGCTTAAGCTGTTTCTCCAATCACTGAAGGTGGGGGCTGCTCAGTGTGGGTAGCTGGGTCCCTATCTACACTCAGGACCCCCTTTAGAACTCCCCTACCAAATATTTATCCTACAATATTCCTGAAGGACAAAGTTGGATGGCTGAGGTCGTGGGCTGGAAGAGATGGATGGTGATTTGACCCATCCTCTTCCCTAAATGCCCATATTTGCGAAACATTCGGCTGTACCAGATTCTGTGCTGAGAACCTGAGCTTTCCATGCTGCGATGCTGCCCAGGCTAACATGGTTGTCATTGATTCCACCTTTGCTGGAGGGAACCTAGTGACTGTGAGCGGGGTCACCTGTGTACCGCAGTGGTGAGTGGTGGCTGGGAGTTTGAGCCTCCCATTCAGGACTCCAGGGCTGACTTCAAGTCCAGCACTGTGCTCTGGACCAGGTCTGGGCCATTCAAAGCACCTGGGATGTTAAGCATAGCGGTTGAATGAGGAACTAGAGCCAGGCTTTCAGGCTTCAAGTTCTGGTTTGGTGGGTTTTGACATTTCAGTACCTCAGTTTCCTCTCCTATAAATGGGTGTGAACCGTAAGTTTGTAATAATAACAAAACCGGAAAGTTTTTAGGGTGGCTAAATGAGCATTATTGAGTTTATTATGAGCAATTGACTTGATGCATGTGTGTGTGTGTGTGTGTGTGTGTGTGTGTGTGTGTGTGTGTGTGTGTTTTCTTTGTTTTTTGAGCCACATTTGACTGTGCTCAGGAATTACTCCTGGCTCAAGGATCATTCCTGCCAGGTCTTGGGGGACCGTATGGGGTTCTGAGGATTGAATCCAAGTCAGCTACATGTAAGGCCCCCAGACTACAATTACTGATTTGGTCAAAGTTGGGCTCAGCTTTACATAACAGGACAGTAGCTATGTAGGAGCTCAGCCAAGCTGAAACATGCAAGATAGGCACCTTGCTGTCCCTTGGCTGGCTCAGGGGGCTCAAGGGCTGTTGATATGCTTAAAGGTCTGCACAGAGTTGCAATGAGGATCAATTCTCAGTAGCTCAAGGTTCCCAGCTCATTCTCAACCTTTTTTTTTTTATTTTGGGCCACACTTAGTGATGCTCAGGGGTTACTCAGGGAACCTTGGAATGCCAGGGATAGAACCTAGGCAGGCTCTGTTTTAATCAAGTACCCTGCCCACTGTACTATTTATTACTCCAGTTCCTTTCAACACATTTTTGATAAATAAAAATGAAACTACCCCAATAGGTTTCATACCCCTACACCACACTCTGGGGATGGGGTGCAGATTCTAAATAGTTCCCCATGTTTGAGAAGCAGGAGTCAGGAGTGCACCTTGTCATGGACTCCACTATTCTGTAGCCCTGGGTCTGAAAATACAAATTTGTCCCAATACCAGAAAAAAATCTGGAAATGGATTCGACACACCTTTCACCTTTGCACAGGTATCCCTTACCCCTAGGAGAGAGGCTCAAAGGGCAAGAATGTATACTTGGTGTGCAGGAGGACCCAGGTTCAAACCCCAGCACCTCCAAATGTCTTCTTTTTTTTTTTTTTTTTTTTTTTTTTTTGGTTTTTGGGCCACACCCGTTTGACGCTCAGGGGTTACTCCTGGCTATGTGCTCAGAAATCGCCCCTGGCTTGGGGGGGACCATATGGGACGCCGGGGGATCGAACCGCGGTCCGTTCCTTGGTAGCGCTTACAAGGCAGACACCTTATCTCTAGCGCCACCTTCCCGGCCCCTCCAAATGTCTTCTGAACATTGCAGAGAGTGACCTGAGCATTAAGCTAGAATTAACCTTAGAATACCATTGTGTGCTATTCCTCTATAAAAAGAAAAAGGCAGGTGAATCCAGAGAACTGCATTAGCAGAACATTCCACAAAGCAAATTTCCAAACACTTTCCTGCTCACAACTGCTCCCAGGTCACACCTCTGTCCCTCTCACACTGTCTTCTTATACCACTTCATTGTAGTCCTCAGGCTTGGGTTCTTCCTGCTCTCCCTTCCACAAACCAACCTCACATCATACAGTGAAGCACCACCTTCATTAGAGCAATTCTGCATTTATTTCAATGGGCAATACTCAGCCATGTAACTCATGGAATTCAATGCTTAGGTGCTGGGGCCACTAGGCCACCCTGACGGTGCTTAGGATCAAATGTGGTTTGAAGATCAAACTTGGATTTTTGCATAGGCCAGGCATATATTCCTGACCTCTGAGCTATCTCCCTAACCTTTATTTCATTTACTTTTTATTTTATGGTTCCAGACATGGAATCCAGGACCTCAAACAGACAAGTTCTCTGCTGCTAAGCACTTGCCCAGCTCCTGTTTTTGTGCACATTTCATCAATTACTCTCATTTTTGCTACATTTCTGTAACTGTGTATGTGACAGTGACAGTTTTGTGATGTCACTCTCTTCCCTCCGTTACCCTCCCCACTGTATGCTCTTAAGACTTTCATTGCAAGATTTTTGCCCTTCACAAAGAGCCTTAGAAATAGAAATTGTGTGTTCCAGTAGAGATTCAGGAGTTTGTGGGAAGGTAGATGGACAAGTGGCCATGGGGATGGGGGTGCAGACTGACAAGAACAACTAAGACCTTTCAGAGCTGTACTAATGTCATGACTGTGCAGCAGCCCTTTCATTTCTGTTGCAGGCAAGACAGGTGATTCATCTGCAAAAAGGGGAGTCAGGCCCTTCAATAACCCAATTACTTTTTAAACCATTGAGTGCACAGAAAATCCAGGGGCCAAACCCAGCGCAAAGGTTAATGAGAAAAGACAAATGGGTTTCAGCTCCACAAACAAAACTAACAAGATTTGAGATGCAGGAAATCTCATTTCACCATTACCACCAAACAAAAGGCCAGTGGGAGCATGGTGATATAATCCAGTTCCAGGCCTCTGTCTGGTGGCTATACCTTGGAGGAACCAGCTGCTGCAGATCTCCCATGTTCCCCACCCCCAATCAGGTGGTCCTAGGCTTGGTTTCAGGTCCCTGCATCTGCCTGTCCTCAGTCTAGCAGACCCACATCACAGCAGTGAAAGAGGCCATGTCTAGTCTCTTTTA
This sequence comes from Suncus etruscus, assembly GCF_024139225.1. Classification (NCBI taxonomy): domain Eukaryota; kingdom Metazoa; phylum Chordata; class Mammalia; order Eulipotyphla; family Soricidae; genus Suncus; species Suncus etruscus. Next base: position 25,641,987 of record NC_064856.1, on the reverse strand, counting down.
TTCAGGCCTGTGAGGAGTGCCTGGTATGAGTTATCTCATAGCTTCACCCCAACGATCCATGATGGCAGTTCAATCCTCTGGCAGTACAAAGCAGTTACCAAATCCCGCGGTCTCTGGAAGTCAAGCCTATGTGTTGCATGTGGCTATATTGCTTTCTATTTGCAAAAAATGAAGGGTTTGGCAGCAGACATGTATTGAGTCTCTGCTGCATGCAAGGCTTGGTAGGAATCATAGCACAGGTGATGTGGTTGTGTCATCCAGCAGGTTCCTGCTTTCCCCCTGGATGATAGGTTCCTTGAGCTAGTCTCTGAAACCAGTAAAGCTCATGTCTGCACACTGGCCCTAGGAGGGCTGATTTTGCCTGTAAGTCAGACACAAGTGCAGTTTCATTCACAGCTGCCAGGGGCACACACCAAGTGAACGGCCAGCTGGACCAGTCACCTGTGATTTTGTGGTGACCATCTCTCTTGGAGGAGAGACTCTGTGCCAGAATAGGGTCTATAGCCCATAGAGACCCACCACCACCTGATTCTTCTTCCCTCCGGCCCCAGGGAACATGTGCTAACCCATTCAGGGTTTCTGGGGCATCAGCCTGATTCCTTGGCAGCTAGCGAGGCACCCTGGGACAGGAAATCAGGCAGCCGCCCAGATATTATCAACAATTACTGCTAATTACCAGCCCTGCCAGTTCCCTATTGTCTGCTTACAGCCCCACCAGGATCTGAGGCAAAGACAATGAGGATGTCGGAGGAAACTTTCAATTTCAGGCTGCACAAGGCCTGGCACTGCCTGGTAGGCTGGGTCCTGGTGACGCACTGGAGCCCACGAGTCAGCATTTTTGGAGTTTTTCTAAGCCCAGACATTCTTTCTCCCAGGCCCTGGCCTGCAGATACTGAGAGTAGGGACAAAGGTGGGGCTGGAGAAAGGACCACCTGGTCTCAGCCAGTGGTGCTGTTAATGGAACACTTCAGTGCATATTCTATCCCTGAACACTTATCAGTTAGGTTATACTTTCTCTGTTGTATAACTGTTGAGTAATTAAGCCTGGCTGCTTAAGTCTTAAATATTTTGTCTCTGGGTTTGGTGCCCTCCACTACCCATTTGTGTGTCAATGTGTGTCTCTTTCAATGTTTTTGTCTGTCTTTCGAAATTAGGTATAACCAATAAGAATTTCCTGGCCAGTGCCCTCACTATGACCCACAGCACCTATCAGCCTGTTTCTCTAGTCCTGTCTCCTCTATGAATCCCAACCAGGTACAATCCTGGACTGTCCTATTGTGTCTGATGTTCTGATTAGCATGATGTGTCCAAGGTTCATCTGTGATCAGTGTGTCAGAGCACCTTTTGTTTCATTTTATTTTGTTTCTTTGTGTTCGGAGTCAAACCCTGCACTAATCATGGACTATTGCCAGCTCCGTCTGTGCTCAGGAATAATATATAGCAGTGCTTGGTGGGAATCAAGCTGGAATTGGCCGTGTGCAAGGCAAATACCTTAACCACTGAACTTTGTCTCTAGTCCCCAGACTGTATGCATAGCACCCCACCTACCCATTCATCTGATGACTGACACAGAGCTGGTTTCAGATTTTTTGTTCATTTGTATTGGCCACACCCAGCAATGCTCAGGGACAATATGAGATGCTGGGGACTGAGCCCAAGTTGGGCACATACAAGGTTAATGCCCTACCCTTTATACTATTGCTCTGACTCCTGGTTTCACCTTTTGACTACCACAAATACTGCTTAAAGGCTCAGGGGTGTACAAATGCCTCCTAGAGTCTGTGCTCTCAAAGGGCTCTTTATTTTTTTGGTGTATTCCCAGAAATGGAACTGTTGGATCATATGTTCATTCTATTTTTGATTTGTTGAGGAACTGCCATCTTGTTTCACACAGTGGCTGTGCGAAACTGCTCCATATTCCCACCCGCAGTGCAAGAGTGGTGTGTGTCTCCAGCTCTTGGCCAGCACTGCTGGGGTTGTTTTGCTCCACTCTGGGTTTGGTAGTAGCCATTTCAATGGGTGTGAGATGGCAGGGGGAGTGGTTTATAGATGAGCTGGGAGGCGGCCCCTGACACTTCAGCTCACATCCTTCAGCCACTCTTAGTTCCAGGGACTGGGAACTGAATTGAAATGTATGGCTGTGAAGAAGAGGTGAATTAGGAACAAGAGGAAATGTGTGTGTGTGTGGGGGGGCAGACTCTTTAATTTCTTCCTTAAGTGGACTTACTTCTGCTGCTCCACCTCTCACTGTGCCATTGACCATGGCTGTCCCTCTCGTGGTGTTCTTGCTTGTTCCTACAGAAACACAGAGTAGTCCCAGCAGAATGTATGGACAGCCTTTAAGAGCTACCATTCCTGTGTTCCCTGAAGTGGCTTTGGGCCTGAAAGGGTGTGGGAGAGATGATTGGATTGAGATACTACAGAACAGCATTCTTATCTGCATCAGGTCTTGGCCTCTCAGGGAAAACTATCAGGAGCAGATCAGCTTTTCTTGACCCAGTGAACACATAGACCAGCCCTTTTCTTTCTATGACCCAATAGACTAGCCCTTCATTCTATTGTGACCCCTTTGACCAATTATTCTCCCTATGACCCCATAGACCAGATGCTCTTCCTCCTTCCTTCTGTGACTCAATAAACCAGTAGTTGTTCTTATAATCTAATTGTCCAGACCTTCTTTTTTTTGTGACCTCATAGACCACCCTGTAGTTGACGTAGGCTGTAGACCAGCCTTCTTCCTGTAAGCCAGCTGATATTGGCCCTGTGAACACATACATACACAAACCTTTATTCTTTCTATGACCCTATAAACAGCCTTCTTCCTACTGTGATAATATAGGCCATCCATTTTTTTTTCCAATGACCACAAAAACTAGCTATTTCTTCTCCTGTGATTCTGTAGACCAGCCCTTGTTCTTCCTATGGCACTATAGGACTGTGCTTCTTTTTCCTGTGAACCAATAAACCAGATCTTATTCTTCATGTGACCCTGATAGACCAGTTTTTCTTCTTTCTGTGATCCCATAGACCAACCTTTCTCTTCCTATGACCCCATAAATGAGCCAATCTTGCCCTGTGACCATATAAACCAAACTTTGGTCTTCTTATGGTTCTGCAGACTCGGTCTTCCTACTGTGACCCCATAAAGCAGCTGTTCTTACCCCCATAGACCAGCCCTTTTTTAAAACCCTATAAACTACCCCTTTTTTTGACTGTGACCCCATAGATAAGCCTTTCTTCTCTCTGTTACCCTATAAAAGGGCCTGTCTTACTTGTCTGATTGCAAAGACTTGCCATTGATCTTTCTATGACCTTATAGACCAGCACTTCTTCCTCCTGTGATCTCATAGAATAGCTTTTCTTCACTCTATTACCTTATAGATTTTTTCCAGATGTGATATCATCAGCCAGCTGTTCTTCCCGACAATACAGATACTCCTCGCTTAACGACCAATTTCCTTTTCAACAACTTGGTCGTTAAGCAAATTGGTCATTAAGTGAGGAACTGCATGTACGTATACAGTAGTACAATATATGCATAGTACTTGACAATACAGTATTCTGAATAAGTAAAATAACGAGAAAGATCAAATTGAAAACTTCCACTTGTTTTAATTTACATAGGTTGTATAATTTACACACAGTACTGCAATGTATTACAGAACATAAAGTTAGTAAAGTAGATATGGTGAAGAGGTGGTCTTAAGTGCGAGTGGTCGCTAAACAGGTAGGTCGTTAAGTGAGGAGTATCTGTATAGACTGGCTCATCTTCCTCCTTTGACTCCCTACCCAGACTTTATACTTCCTGTAACCCCCATGAACTAGTTTTTCTTCTTTGTGTGACCCCAGAGACCAGCCTTTCTTTTTTCTTATGATTCCATAGACCAGCTGTTCTTGCCTGTGACCATATAGACCAGACTTTGGTCTTCCTCTAACCCTGTGGAACAGTCCTTTATACTGTGACGTCATAGACCAGTTGCTCTTGCCCCTGTGACTACATAGACCAGCCATTGTTCTTCTTGACTGTACACCAGCTATTCTTTTTACTGTGAACCCATAGCACAGCTGTTTTTGCCCATGTGAACACATAGATCAACTCTTGTTCTTTCTATCATCCTGTAGTCCAGCCCTTCCTTCCTTCTGTGGTTACATAAATCATCACATTTTCTTCCAATGACCACATAGACCAGATATTCATCATCTTATAACTGCATAAAACAGTTCTTGTTCTTCATATACAGTACAGTCCTACTTCCTACTGTGACCCCACCAACCAGACCTTATTCTTCCTGTGACTCCAAAGGCCTATTTTTCTTCTTCCTGTTACACTTTTCTCTTCCTTTGATGCCATAGACCAGTTGTTCTTTCCCTGTGACCATAAAGACCAGACTTTGGTCTTCTTATGACCCTGTAGACTAGTCCTTTCTACAGCTGTTTCTATGAACACATAGAACAGCCTTTGTCCTTTCTATGACACATGGACTAACCCTTCTTCTTACTGTGTCCTACTAGCCTTTTTTTTCTGTTACCCCATCAAACAGCCCTTCTTATTTATAACCCATATAACTGTCTATCTTCCACAGGTGACCCCAGAATCCAGCCCATTTTACTCATATTACCCCACAGTACAGTCCATCTTTGGCCTGTGACCCCTAGGAACATTTCTTCATTCTTCTGGGACTTCATAGACCAGTCTTTCTCCCCGCTATGTACACATATCAGTCCATTTTGTTCTTATGACCAGATAGACCAGTCCTTCCTGTTTGACTCCATACACCACCTCTGTTTTCTTCCTGTTATTCCATAGACCAGATAGTCTTCCACCTGTGATTCCACAAACCAGCTGTTGATCTTCCTAAACCCCACTGACTAGCTCTCCTGCTTTTGGCCGCATAGAGCACTATGATCTTTTTGTGACCCTGTAGATCAGACATTTTTCTCCTCATAATGCCATAAACCAGTCCTTCTTCCTGTGACCTCATACATTAGCCCCATCACTTCAAATGACTCAATAGAATAGTTCACTACCCAATAGAATAGTTCACTCAATAGAATAGTCCTTCCTTTGACCATGTAGACTGGCTCATCTTTCTTCTGTGATCCTATAGACCAGCCTTTACTCTCCCTTATAACAGAAATGTTTTCCTCATGTGACATCATAGACTACCTATTGTTTTTTCTATGACACTATAGACCAGCTCTTCTTCCTCCTGTTATCCTATAGACCACAGCTTATTCTTCCTGTGATCCCAGAAGCCAGTTTTTCTTCTTCCTGTAACACACAGACCAACTGTTTTTGCTCTAGACCATATAAACCAGATGTTAGTCTTCCACTGATTCTGTAGATGAGTCTGTCTTTCTACTGTGAACACATAGATGAGCTGCTCATGCCCCGTCACCACATAGAGCAGCCAATATTCTTCCTGTGACTATACACCAATCATTATTTATGTAACCCCATAGTCTAGCTGTTCTTTGCCCTATGAACACACAGACCAACTGTCTTACTATGACCCTGTGGTCTAGCCCTTCATCCTCCTGTGATCACATAGACCAGTGGTCGGCAACCTTTTTTTTCAACTGAGCCAAATCTTGCCAAAACCACGATTGAAATTTATTTTGAGAGCCACACAGGGCGCACACTGACAGAGGCTAGGAGCAGAGTCCTGACTCCTGGAGTGGCCGCCCAGCACACAGAAGAGCCAAATTAAAAATTCAAAGAGCCGCATGTGGCTCGAGAGCCACAGGTTGCCAACCACTGACATAGACCATTTTATTTTCTTCCAGTGATCACATACCAATTGTTCCTCTTCCCCTGACCTCCAGAATAAATTCTTGTTCTTCCTAAACCACATTGACCATACCTTCTTCATCTGTGAGCCCATAGACCACCCTGCTTTTCCAGTGACCCTATAAACCAGGCATTCTTTCTGCTGTAACTCCATAGACTATTTCTTTTTATTCATCTGACCATGTTTACCAACCATTATCTCTCCGTGTAGACCAGTTCTTTTTCTTACTATTATACTATGGACTAGACCTTCTTTCTTTTGTCATTCCAGAGAACAGCCTTTATTTTTTGGGGAGGTGTTTTGGGGCCATACCTTATGGTGCTATGGGGTTTCTCCTGGTTCTGTGTTCAGAAATTGCTTCTGTGATCCTCTATGAGTATCCTCGTATGATATTCTGGGAATCAAAACTGCATTTGTCCTGGGTCAGCCACATGCAAGGCAAACACCCTACCACTGTGCTGTACCACTTTGGCCCCTAACCCTTATTCTTCATCAGACCAGTTCTTCTTCCTATGACCCCATAGAAAGTCTTTCTTACATTTGTGACCACATAGACAAGCCTTTGTTCCTCCTGTGACTTCATAGACAAATCCTGTCCCTGTGGTCACATAAGTCATCCCTAATTCTTTCTTTAACCCTGTAGACCAGCCTTTCTTCCTGATGTGATCTATACATCACTTTTTTTCTTATGTGACTCCATAGTCCATTGACCAGTTCTTGTTTTGCCGATATTATTTTTTAATATAATTTTTATTTTAAAATTTTATTTCATAGTGGCTTACATATCATTGACAACAATATTTTAGGTACATATTAACATAAAATCAGGGGAATTCCCATCACTGAATTGTCCTCCCTCCACCTCCGTTTCCATCCTACCTCCCATATCCTCCTCTCTCACCCCCCGGGACTGCTAGAATAAGTGGTCCCCTTTGTGCCTAGCTTACTACTTAGTGGTCCTACACCTGTTTGGTCTTGGCACCTCCCTTATTTCTGGCTCTAATTGGGAGGCGGGACTAGATAGTTCAAGTTATGTGTTTTTTTTTGGGGGGGGGGCACATCCGGCAGTGCTCAGGCGTTACTCCTGGCTGTCTGCTCAGAAATAGCTCCTGGCAGGCACGGGGGACCATATGGGACACCGGGATTTGAACCAACCACCTTTGGTCCTGGATCGGCTGCTTGCAAGGCAAACACCGCTGTGCTATCTCTTTGGGTCCTTTTTTTTTTTTTTTTTTTTTTAAGTTATGTGGTTTTGATTGAAGAAGAGAAAGGTAACAAACTGGGGGAAAAATCAAATACGCCGAAAATGAGAGGAGTCCTTCTGGAGGCTCTCATCCTAGGTTTGAGAGATGAAGGGGAAAAAGAAGGTGAACCACCACAACAATACAAAATGAAGTGTCAAGTAAAATATCCAGTGAGCACTCCAACAATAGAGATAAGCACCACATAAAAGCCATGGTCTTGAGATAAAAAACATGGCAGAGCACATAAAGGAAGAAAAGAAGAAAAAAAATAAATATAAATGGAGACAACTTCTTCAATAACCACGCCAAAACAAATAAATTGACAGAGACTAGATAAATTAATAAAAAATTGTTTTGTGCTTTTTGCCTTTTTTTATTTTTTCCGATGATGATATTGATCATCTCTTCTTTTTTTTTTTTTTTTTGGTTTTTGGGTTACACCCAGCAGTGCTCAGGGGTTACTCCTGGCTGTCTGCTCAGAAATAGCTCCTGGCAGGCACGGGGGACCATATGGGACACCGGGATTCGAACCAACCACCTTTGGTTCTGGATCGGCTGCTTGCAAGGCAAACGCCGCTGTGCTATCTCTCCGGGCCCGATCATCTCTTCTTTATCCTATAACCTCATCAACCAGATCTTCTACTTCTTGTGACCCCATAGACCTGTTTTACTTCTTTCTGTGACCCCATAATCAGCTCTAGTTCTTCCTATGATATTATACACCAGTGCTTCCTTCTCTTGTGAACGCATAGAGTAGACCTTATTCTTTAGGTGACCTCATTGGCCAGTTCTCTACTTTATGTGACCCCTATGTGGCCACAGGCAAGAAAAGTTGGTGTGTGAGGTCACAGGCATAGGAAAGGCAGTTTATGAGGTAACAGAGAGAACAACAGCTGGTCATTGATTTCAATGTAGGAAGGGACAATGGGTCATAGAATAAAGATTGGTCTATCTATTCAAGGGGAGAGAACAGCTGGTCTTTGGGGTCACAGTAAGTGTAATGACTGGTCTATAAGATCAGCGGAAGATCGAAGTCTGTTGTAATGGCCACATGGCAAAAAAGGCTGGTCTATGCAGTCATAGGAATAGAGGATGCTCCATAGGGGTCACATAAAGTAGAGAACTGGCCAATGAGGTCACCTAAAGAATAAGGTCTGCTCTATGCGTTCACAAGAGAAGGAAGCACTGGTGTATAATATCATAGGAAGAACTAGGGATATTTAATCAGGGCCACATTTGCCTGTACTAATTCTTTCATCTGGAGGTAAATTCTCAAATATAAACATACTTAGTACAGCAAAAAAGAGATTTGTATTAGGCCAAATAAATGTTTACAACTATCACTAAGCTAAGATTGAGAAATACCACCCTCACTAAGGAAAGCGATCTCTTTGAAATATGGTCTTAACCATCCACAATGGGGCTGTTTCCTTAGTGGGTCTTCTGATTTTAGCTTTCCCTAGACCGTGCAGTAGCAGAAAACCCCCCCCCCCATTTTTTTCTAAGTGTAACACCATAGACTAACTCTTGTTCTTCCTATGACACTACAGTCCAGCTTGTTTTTATTCTGTGACCCATAGACTGGACCTTATTCTTCTTGTGACTGCATAGACCAGTTTTTCTTCTTCATGTAACCTCATATACCATCCTGTCTCTCTTCCTATTACGCTGTACACAATCTGTTCTTTGTCTATGATCATATAAATCAGACTTTGGTCTTCCTCTGATTCTGTAAAACCACATAGACCAGTGCAGTTCTTGCATGTGTGACCACATAGACTAACCATTGTCTCCTATAGACCAGCCCTTCTTCCTATTGTGATAACAGACTATCACATGCTCTTCCTGTGGCCACATCGACCAGCCATTCCTCCCTCTGTGACCCCATTGACACAGTCTTTTTCTCCCTATGACACTATAGACCTGCCCTTTTTCCTATTTTACACCATAATTTAGCCCATCTCCCCTGTCAATCCAATGACCAATAACTTCTTTTTCCTGTGAGTCCAGAGATCAGCCCATATTCATCTGTGACAAAATAGACTAGTGTTTCCTTTCCACCGTGACCACAGAGTAGTCATTGTTCTACCTATTATGACCCTTTAGTCCAGAATCTCTTCCTACTGTGACCCCCAAAACCAGCTTTTCTTGACCCTGTAACCACTTAGAGCAGCCATTTTCTTTCTTTGACCCTTTAAACCATCCTTTCTTTTGACCTGATATTTCAGTTTGGAGTTTTCTGATTTCTATCTTCATATTCTCTTGATTTTTATTAGTGTTCTGATCTATACTTTCTTTGAGTTCTGTGAGCATCCTCCATATTTCTTCTCTAAACTCCATTTCTGAAAGACTGCTTAGGTGGTTGGCCATTGTTGGGTCATCAGAGCTTCCATCTTCATTATCTGTGGCTGATGTTGGTCTGCGTAGTTTCCCCATTGTCACGCTTATGCTGTGGGTTTTTCTACGTGTTGTGGTGGGCCCAGCAGAGTCAGCAACTCCGGCCCAGAAAGACTCATCTCAGCCGAGGCAAGCCGTCAGGGGATGAATGCCAGAGAAGATCAAAGTTCCCAGGTTGAAGCAAGCCGGGGGAAGCCCCAAAATGTCTGCTGAGCTTAAGGGGCCCAGCAGAGTCTGTCTTATTCACACCTCAGCTGAGGCACGCCCTCAGGGGATTAACGCTGGAGAAGGTCACCATCCCTTCTTTTTACTGTGACCTTATAGACCTGCCGTTATTGTCCCTGCAACCAGATACGCAAGCACTTTTTCTATTACCCTTTAGACCAGGTCTACTTTCTACAGTGACCCCATAGACCACTTTTTCTTGCCTATGACCATAGACCAGCCATTGTTCCTTATATGACCCTGTAGAGCAGACATTCTGCCTACTGTGAACCCCAAAACAGATTTTTTTCCTTGTTACCACATTGAATAACCCCTTTTACCTACTGTAACCCCACAGAACATCTCTTGTACTTTCTGTAACACTTCTTTTTTCTTCTTTTTCCTTTGATTTTATATTCTTCCAAGTTTCCCCATATGCAAGTTTTCCTTCCTGTGACTCCATAAATCTTCCCTTTTCACTAGCTGTTCTTGCCCTCTGTCCATATATACCAGCCAGTGTTCTTCCTCTGACCCTGTAAGATCAGTTCTCTCTACCTTGGGCCCAAAATCTAGCTGTTTTTGCTCCTGTTACCACAAAGACCAGCAATTATTCTTCATATGATATAATATATTAAGTCTTTTGCTTCCTGTCACACCACAGATAAGTCCCCTTCTGAACATATAAACCAGCCCTTCTTCATCTGACCTCATAAACTAGCTGTTCTTGCCTCTGTGACCACATAGACCAGCCATTGTTCTTCCTATAACCCTTTATTCCAGCACTTAAGTGTCCCCATATATCAGCTGTTCTTGCCCTTGTGACCACATAGACCAGAACAGCTTTTCTTCCTCCTGTGACTTCATAGAACAAAACTTCTTTTCCTTTCTTTTTTTTTTTGGGGGGGGGCAGGGGAGGGCTCATACCTGGCAGCACTCAGGGGTTATTCCTGGCTCTATGCTCAGAAATTGCTTCTGGCAGGCTCGGGAGACCATATGGGATGCCAGGATTTGAACCTCCGTCCTTCTGCATACAAGGCAAACACCTTACCTCCATGCTATCTCTCTGGCCCCACAAAACTTATTTTCAAGTTGCCCCATACACAAGTTTTGTTTTTTTTTTTACTGTGATCCCATACACCTTTCCATCTCTCTTCCTATGACCTCATAGACTAGTTGTTCTAGCCCTCTACCAATATGTACCAGCCAACGTTCTTCCTACTGTGACACCATAGACCAGGTTTATTTATGCTCCTGTAACCACATACACTAAACATTGTTCTTTCTATGACCCTGCAGGCCATTACTTCTTTTAACTATGACCCCATAAACCAGCTGTTCTTGCTCCTGACAACTCATAGACCAACTGTTATTTCCTATAATCCTATAGATCAGCCCTTCTTTCTACTGTGAACCCATAAACAGGCCATTCTTCTCCCTGGTACATGATAGAAAACAGCCTTGTTTTCTACCTGTACCCTAGTGAGCATCTCTTCTTCCTCCTAAATCATTAGACCGGTTTTTCTCTCCTGTGATCACACAGATCACCTGTGTTCTTCCTATGACTCTATCGAGCACATCTTTTTCTTATATACCAACTGTTCTTCCTCTGTGACCTTAAAACCATCTCTTGATTTTCTTTTGGCCTCATAGACCAGAAGATCTTTCTCCTTTGACCCCGTAGAACAAGTCTTATTCTTCATGTATTCCACTTAACAGCCCTTCTTTCTGTGACCCCAGAGACCTCTTTTCTCTTTCTTTGACCTCTTAGACCAGATATTCTTCCCCCTGCCACCACATAAACCAGCCCTTCTTCCTACTGTGGCCTCAAAATCTCACTTTGTTGCCCCTGTGGCCTCATAGACTGGCCATTGTTCTTCCTATGTCTCTAGTGATTGTTTCTTCTTCCTACTGTGACCCTAATGACAAGCTCATGTGACCACATAGATCATCCGTTGTTCTTCCTATGACCCTGTAGAACAGCCCTTCTTTCTACTTTGATCCAATAGACAAGCCTTTCTCTCCCTGTTAACCCAGAGAACAGCCCTTTTCCACCAGTGCTGCCAAGGACCATCCTTTCTTCCTCCTTTGACACCATAGACTAGTCCTTCTTCCTCCTTTGATTCATAGATAATCCTTAGTTCTTCATATGACCCTATAAGCTAACCCTTTATGCTGTGACCTCATAGACCAGCTCATCTTGACACTTTTTTCTTTTGTTGGTGGTTTTTGGGTCACACACGGCAGTGCTCAGGGGTTACTCCTGGCTATCTGCTCAGAAATCGCTCCTGGCAGGCACGGGGGGGGGGGGGGGGTGGGGTGGGACCATATGGGACGCCAGGATTCGAACCAACCACCTTAGATCTTGGATCGGCTGCTTGCAAGGCAAATGCCGCTGTGCTATCTCTCTGGCCCCTCTTCTTGCCAGTCTTATCACATATACCATCCATTGTTCTTTTATGATCATCTAAACTCACCTGTCTTCTGTGAACTCAGTGTTTCTTCTCAATTATGACCAGCCACTGTTCTTACTATCACCCTATAGATTAGCCACTTCCTCTGTGGCTCCATAGATTAGCCTTTCTTCTTCGTTACTTTATATAATAGCATTTTTTTTCCTGCCTGTGAACCTGTTGACCAGCTCTTGTTCTTCCTCTAACCCATTATCATTCCTTTTTCCTGTGACCCTATAGACCATCCCTTCCTGTTACCCTTTAGACATTGTGACTCCATAGACCAGTCTTCCTTCCTCTTGTGACCTTCTTGCTCTTTTTATGACTATAGACCAGACAGAAGAAAAATTCTGTCACTCAATAGACTGCTCATTTCTTCTTCTGACCTTATATACAAGAAATTCTCCCCCCTCTGACCCCATAGACTAACCCTTATTTCTTTAACCCCATAGACTAGTCATTCTTGCTTTTGTGACCACATAAGTTATGCTTTGTCTTTCTATGACAATTTAGATTAGCCCTTTTACTTATTGTGACCCCATATATCATGTCTTCTTGGCCTTGTGACCACATAGAAATTTTCTTTGTATGACCCTAAGACCAGCTGTTCTTTTCACTATGACCACCACCTGCTAGACCAACCAATTTGTCCTATGACCCATAGATCATTCTTCTTCCTCCTGTGATACCATAGACAAGCCATTGTTTCTTCTTTGGCATCATAGATCAGCTCTTCTTCCCTCTGTGGCCCTAAGGACCATCCCATCTTCCCATTGTGACTCTATAGACAAGCTCTTTCCATGTGATTACATAGATCAGCCCTTGTTCTTCCTATGACCACAAACCAGCCCTGATTTTCATTGTGACCCCATAACCAGCTGCTCTTGCTCCTATGATCACATAGACAGCCCTTTGTCTTCCTTTGACCTCATTGACAAGCCCTTCTGCCAGTGACCCATAGATAGACCAGGAATTTTTATTCTTGTGACCCCATAGATCATTCTTCCTTCTGTATCTCAATACACCAGTAATTTTTTCCTTTGTGACCCCATAGACCAGCCATTATCTCTTCTTGTTATGAGCTCTTATTCTTTTTGTGACACTATAGACCAGCCCTATTATCTACTGTGAAACAACAGACCTCCCCTTATTCTTTCTGTGACCTCATAAACCAGAAATTTTCTTCCATGTGGCCTATAGACCAGTCCTTCCTGTGATTCCATAGGCCAGCCCTATTCTTTACATATAACCTCACTGGCCACTCATTCTTTTTTCTGTGCCAACATAGACTTGCCATTGTTCTTTTATGACCCTGTAGACTTTTTTTTTTGCCTCTTAAATACAATGCTACGCCCCCCTTTTTTTCCACATGTACCCCTGCAGAACAAGCAGCTACTGCCTAAGTGGCCACCGCCACATCCTGGGGTCCATCAATCTTCGGTCACAGCATGAAGAGCTGCTGGTCTTGTCCAAGAACGCTCTTTGAAACGACCAAAGATTTACCCTTGTAAGCTAAGACATCATAGGACAATCCTTCTTCCTACAGTTACCATAGAGTCTTTGTCTTGTGATCACATAGAGCAGATCTTTTCCTCCTATAAATACCAAAGACCAGACATTCTTCCTTGGTGATTCCATAGACCTCACCTTTTGTTATTCCTGTGACCCCTTAGATCAAAAGTTCTTCCACCTGTGACTCCATAGATTAGTTCCTCTTCTTCCTATGACCCTATAGTCCAAACATTGTTCTTCCATTACCCGTATAGACCAGGCATTTTCCCCATTACCCCACAGGGAAGCCCTTCTCCCTGTGACCCCAAGACCAACCCTTCTTCCTCACGCAACTCCATAGACCAGTCCTTTTTTCTCCTTTGATCACATAGACCACACCATTTATTTCCCATGACCACATCCACCAGCCATTCTTCCTCTCAGCTCTTGTTCTATGACAATATAGACAAGCCCTTCTTTTTCTGGTGACCCTATAGACTAACTCTTATTCTTTCTATGTCACTATAGATGACCCATGATTCCACCTGTGACCCTATATACCAGTCCTTATTCTTCCATTCATCCCATAGACCATACATTCTTCCTTCTGTGACTCAATAGACCAGTTCTTCCTGTGACTCCCATAGACCAACCATTGTTCTTCCTATGACCCTATAAACTATTTCTGTTCCTACTGTGACCCCATAAATGAGCTGTTTTGTTTTCTTTTGTTTTTGTTTTTTGGATCACACCCGGCAGTGCTCAGGGTTAATTCCTGTTTCCATGCTCAGAAATCGCTCCCGGCAGGCTCGGGGGACCATATGGGATGCCGGGATTCAAACCACTGTCCTTCTGTATGCAAGGCAAATGCCCTACTTCCATGCTATTTCTCTGGTTTTTATCTCTATGAACACGTAGACCAGCCATTTTCATCCTATGACTCTATAGAGCAGCTATTCTTCCTCCCGTGACTACACAGACCAGCCTTGGTTTTCTGTGATCTCATAGAATAGACATTCTTAAACCTATGACCAAAAAGACTACCCTCATTCTTCCTATGGCTCCACAGACCAGCACTTGTTTTTCCTATAACCTCATAACCAGCCCTTCTTCCTGGGGTCCCATAGACCAGACATTCATCCCCCTGTGTCTCCATAGTCCAGTCTTCTTCTTGTATTCCCATAAACATTCTTCCCCATGTCTCCATGGAGCTATCCTTCTTCTTCCTATGACTTCATAATTCAGTCCTTATCTCTTCCTAAGACCACAGACATTCCATTCTTGCCCTTGTAAACACATAGTTCAGCCCTGTTCTTCCTTTGACCCCTTTTTCCTGTGACCCCAGAGACCAGACATTTTTTTCCTCTGTGACTCTCTATACTAGTCCTTCCTCCTGTGACACTATAGAGTCTATAGTATAGACCAATTCTTATTTCTTCCTATGACTCCATAAACTACCCTCTCTTCCAACTTGACCTCAACCTTCTTCCCCCTTTGATCCCATAGAGCAGCCCTTCTTCCTACTATGACCCAAATACCAGCCTTCTCCTTGATACCCAATAAACAGCCCTTCTGCATATGACCCCAGCTTTTCTTCATTATTTCAACCCATAGACCTGAGATTTTTTTCTATATGTGACCCTGGAATCAAGCCCTTCTTACACTTTTTACCCCAAAGATCAGCCCTTCTTTCTCATGTATCCCCATAGAAGTCAGTCAGTCTTTCTTTCTTTCTTTCTTTCTTTCTTTCTTTCTTTCTTTCTTTCTTTCTTTCTTTCTTTCTTTCTTTCTTTCTTTCTTTCTTTCTTTCTTTCTTTCTTTCTTTCTTTCTTTCTTTCTTTCTTTCTTTCTTCTTTCCTTCCTTCCTTCCTTCCTCCTTCCTTCCTTCCTTCCTTCCTTCCTTCCTTCCTTCCTTCCTTCCTTCCTTCCTTCCTTCCTTCCTTCCTTCCTTTCTTTCTTTCTCCATTTTTCTTTCTCTCCTTCCTTTCTTTCTTTTCCCCTTCCTTCTTTCCTTCCTTCCTTCCTCCCTCCCTCCCTTCCTTCCTTCCTCTTTTCTCTCCCTCCCTCCCTCCCTTCCTTTCTTTCTTCCTTCCTCCCTTCCTTCTCTCCCTCCTTTTCTCCCCCATCCCTCCCTCCTTCCCTCCCCCATCCCTCCTTCCTTCCTTCCTTCCTTCCTTCCTTCCTTCCTTCCTTTCTTCCTTCCTTCCTTTCTTCCTTCCTCCCTCCCTCCCTCCCTCCCTTCCTTCCTTCCTTCCTTCCTTCCTTCCTTCCTTCCTTCCTCCTTCCTTCCTTCCTTCCTCCCTTCCTTTCTTCCTTCTTTCTTTTAGACCAGACCTTGTTCTTTCTGTGATCCCATAGGTCAGTCTTGTTTTTCCTATAGCTTCACAAACCAGCTCTTCCTACAATTACCCCATAGACTAGCCCTTATTCCTGTGACCCAATGCACCAGTCTTTCTTCCCTCTATAACAGGGACTCAATTTACCTGGGGGCCACAGGAGGCAAAGTTGGGGTGAGGCAGGGCCGCATAATGGATTTCACAAAAAAAAAGCCTCAAACGTCATTATTAACAGTTTTAATTATTTCTTCTAAACATGAATAGAACATTGAAGATCATGAACAGTTCTTCTAAACATGGCATCTTTTGCCTATTCCTTGCTGTCAGAGACTTGACAGCACTTCTCACTAATCTGAACCACATTTGGCTTTAGAGAGGAAGCAGTTGAGACCCTCAGTATGGCTTGAAGATGATCATCATTAAGTCTAGACCTGTACTTTGACTTAGTGAAATTCAATGTGGAGAATAACTTTTCACACAAATATGTACTCCCAAAAAGGCACATGGTGCGCTTGAACATTCGGGAAAGCTCAGGGAAGCTGGGGGGCAATTCTCTCAAAAATTGCCCATGCATGTCTGCTTTTCCACTAATCTCCCTGAACTTGGCTTTGAGATCAGAGTTGCATTGCAGGTCAATGGGCTCCATTTGAAGCACAGGAGGGGCATCTTGAACATCAAAGAAAAAGGGGTCCACAAAAATTTGGAAAGTGGCTCTGTGCTTTTTGAAGTCTGCAAATCTGTGATCAAATTCCTTCTCTAGCTTAAAAATAGCATCAACATATTTCTCACCACTGAATGGTATGTCTGCATCCACAAGTTCCTTGCATGCTGGGAAATGGCAAAGGTTTGTCTGAGAGAGCTGGGATTTCCATAACACAAGTGTTGTGGAGAATGCTCTCACGTTGTCATAGGCAGCACTGATAAGCTGCCCCTGGCCTTGTAACATCTTGTTTAGTACATTCAGCTGATGTGTGATGTCAACAAGAAAAGCTAAGTCCATGAGCCATTTGTGATCACTCAACTCAGAAACAGCATTCCCATCCTTCTCCATGAAGGCTTTCACTTCTTCGCTCAACTCAAAAAATCTTTTCAGGACATTTCCCCTGCTGAGCCAATGTACCTCAGTGAAATAGAGCACATCTCCATATTCTGACTTCATTTCCTCTAAAAAAGCACGGAACCTCCTGTGCTTTAAGCCCCTGTATCTGATTTGGTTGATGCATTTTACAACAACAGACATCACATTGTCACATGGCAGGCATTTACTGCAAAGGGCCTGCTGATGGATAATGCAGTGAAGATCAATGGCCTTCTCTATACCCTCCTCTTCAAGTTTTTTTTTTGAACAAGGGCCACCAGTCCATTTTTCCTCCCTGTCATCGATGGTGCTCCATCGGTTATTATTCCAACAAACCTCTTCCATGGCAAACCTTCATTCTCAATGGCATCACACAGATGCCGAAATATCTCATTAGCGGTGGTCTGGCCGTGCATTGGAATTATTGTGAGCAGCTCCTCTGTCAATTCAAAATTGCAATCAACACCATGGACATAAATTGTGAGCTGCGCAGTATCTGTTATATCTGTGCCCTCGTCAAGAGCAACTGAGTATGCATCAAAAATTTGGCTTTCTCACACAGTTGATGATAAGTGTCACTTGACATGTCAGAAATGTGCTCTGCCACAGTGTTGGCAGAAAGGCTGATTTTGCTAAACTGACCTTTCTTTTCCGGACAGATAATACTGGCAGCCTGTAACATGCATTTTTTAACAAACTCTCCTTCTGTGAATGGTTTCTCTGCCTTAGCAATCATCTCACTAACCATGTAACTAGCTTTGACTGATGCAACATTCTCTTTGGTTGCTTTCTTGAAGAAATCTTGTTGCCTCATTAGACATGCTTTAAGACTGGCAACCTGCTTGACTCTCTCATTTCCTTAATATTTTGCACATTCCTCAGCGTTTTTAGTTGAATAATGGCGTTTCAAGTTGTATTCCTTGTGCACTGCAACTTTCTCTGAGCAAATAAGACATGTGGGGATGCCCCTGTGCTCAGCAAAGAAATACTGCATCTCCCACTTTTCCTGAAATTGTCTGTGCTCGTCATCAATCTTTCTCTTCACTGCAGGCTTTGATGAAGTCATGATGAAGGTATGACAAAATCTAATTCTGTAATAAACTTCTCTCCCTTCTCTCCCTTAGGCCTCCGATAATGCAAGGGATAGCGGGCAGGAGCAGTGGAAATGATGTCTGCGCTAGGCACAAAGTATTCATGATTATTCACTTACTGAATATTCGCAATAAAAAATCATATTAGTAAGAAAAAAATCGCAAAAAATCGCATTAAACATTTGCATACCCCGAACAGAACTGCAATTTTTTTCTTACTAATGCGATTTTTATTGCGATTATTCGGTAAGCGAATAATCACGAATACTGCGATATTTGAAGGCCGGCTGCAGGCCACAAAATGTTGTACGGAGGGCTGCAAACGGCCCACGGGCCGCGAGTTTGAGACCCCTGCTCTATAAGCACACTAACCAGCCTTGTACTTATGATCCAATAAACCAGCTCCTCTTGAACCTATAGACTGGCTCTTCTTCCTCCTGATACCTCATTAACCAGCCCTTTTTCCTGTAACCCCATAAACCAGCCCTTGTTCTTCCTGTGACCTGATAGACCAGTTTTTTTTTCCTCCTGTGACCCCATAGAACAGCTTCTCCCTGTGACCAAAATGACAGGCCTTGTTCTTTGTATGACATCATCGATCTGCCCATCCTCCCATTGTGACCCCATAGACGAATCCTTGTCCCTCCTGTTACCCCATAGACTAGCCATTTTTTCCTAAAACTGCCCTTCTTCCCTCTGTAGCCCATAGATAAAATCTTGTTCCTTCAGTGACTCTATAGATCAATCTTGTTTTTCCTATGACTTAATAGATTATCCTTTCTTTCTGAGACCCCATAGACTAGCTGTTCTTCTTCCTATGACCCTATAAACCATCCCTTCTTCCTCCTGTAACTTCATACCCCATCCCTTCTTCCCTCCATGAACACATAGACCTGCCTTAGATTTCTGATGACCCCTTAGACCAGCTCTTTTTCCTCTTGTGAATCTATAAAATGGCCCTTCTTATTCCTATCACCCCATAGGTCAGCCCTTTTCCCCTTTGTTAACACACAAGCCAACCTTTGTACTTCCTATGACCCCTTAGACCAGTATTATTTTTCCTCTTGTGATGCTTGTAGACTTGCACTTCTTTATGTGACCCTGTAGACCAGCCCTTCTCTTTTATTTGTACCCATAGACCAGCTCTTCCTCATCTGACCCCAGAGTACAGCCCTTCATCATGTGAACACATAAGACAATCCCTTCTTTCTCCTGAACCCTCATAGATGAGACTTCTTCCTTTAACTCCATAAACTATCCTTTCTGTTCCTGTTACCCCTGACAAACCTTTGTTTTTTCCAGTGGCCCACATAGGTCAGGGTTCTGTCCCATTATCCCATAGATCATCCATTCTTCCCACCTGTGATCACATAGATCAGCCTTTATTCTTCCTATGACCCTATAGACCAGCTGTTCTTCCTCCTGTGACTCCAAAGACCAAACCTTATTCTTTTTATGGTTGCATAGACCAGCCTTTCTCCCCCCGCTTTTATCACATAGACTTCTTCCTGTGAATTCTTCTTCCTTCTTAATGTGAATCCATGAACCAATCCTCTTCCTCCTGTGACCCTATAGACCAGCCATTTTTCCTTGTGTTCCCTCATAGAGTAACCCTTCTGGTTTGTCACTTCATAGACCAGCCATTTTTCCTTTGTTATTCAGAGACCATCCCTTCTTCCTTTGACCCCATAGACCGGCTCTTCTTCCTCATGGAACCCATATATAGCCCTTCTTCCTCATGTGACCTGAGTCCACTCTTTTTCCTCTGTGATCCCCTAAACCAGCCTTAGTCCTTCTTCTTCCTGTTACCTCATAGACCAGCTCTTCTTCCTTTGACCACATAGACTATTCCTTCTTCCCTTTGGTAAATCCATATGTGTGAATCTTTTCTCTGTGAATTCATAGACCAGCCCTTCTTCCCTTGTGATCAGCACTTGTTCTCCCTGTTACACCTTAAATCAGTCCTTTCTCCTGTAACCCCATCGACCAGTCCTTTACCTGTGACCTCATAGACCAGCCCTTCCTCCTATGACCCAATTAGCCCTTCTTTCTTCTGTGACCCTATAAACCAGTCCTCTTCCCCCTTTGACCCCATAAAACAATCCTATTCCCCCTGTGATCCCATAGACCAGCCATCTTTCTTCTGTAACCCCATAGACCAGCTCTTCTCTCTTCCTGTGACCTTATATACCTATGACCAAATAGCTCTTGTACTTCCTATGACTTCATTTACCAGCCTTTCTGTTCCCTCATACACAAGTCTTTCTTCCCTGTTACCTCATAGACCAGACTTTCTTCCACCTGTTACCTTATAAATCAGCTCTTCTTTCTTTGACCCCATAAACTAGCCCTTCTTCCTCATATGAATCTGCATACTAGCCCTTCTTCCTCATGTTACCCCAGGGTACAGCTCTTCTTTTTCCTGCATCTTCATAGACCAACCATTCTTCCTATGCTCCCACTGACCAGCCTTCTCTTCCCATGTGGCCCTTTAGACCAGAATTTGTTCCTCCTGTTAACCCCTACACCACTCCTTTTCCCCATTAACCAATCCTTCCTCCTGTGACCTCATAGATCAACACTTTTTCCTTCTGTGGCCCCATAATCTAACCCTTCTATCTCCTGTGACCTCATAGACCAGTCTTTCTTCTTCTGACTCCATAGACCAGCCATTCATCCTGTTACCCCATAATACCTTTCCTTCTTTCCCCTGTGATTCTAAATACCTTTCCTTCTTCCTCTGTGACCCCTAGACAAACCCTTCTTCCCCTTTGACCCTTAGACCATTCCTTCTTCCACCTATCACTCTTTTGACTAGCCCTTATTTTTCCTAAGATCCTGTAGTCCAGCCTTTCTTCTTCTTCCTATAAGCCTTTCTTTTCTTCCTACTGTGTCCCTGACCTTTGCCTTCCCTGTCTGCTTCATGCTGTGTCCTCAAGCCTATTTGAGTAGATGTTGGACTGGTTGTGCTTTCATCAGTTTCTTAGGGAGAGTAATACTTGCCCTGCAAAACAAACATCTTTGAGGACTGGGTCTGTTCTGGTCTTTAGCACAGGAACAAGGTTTGAAACTCTTTCGGGCAACTTTGGGTAGGGAGTAGTTAGGACAGTGTGAGATCTCCATGAGATCCCAGGTGGGACTGCCTTCTCACAATTGGACTTTCACCTTCCAGTACTTGAAGCAGGAGGCACTGAATAGAGAAGACTGCCCTGGAATCATTGGCTGAGCAAGTGGGAGACATCTTTGACAACTCTTAGAACTTGTGAGCCAACCCTAAAATATAATGGCAGAAAGCCAGGTTAAAGGCCCAGGGTACCTGTCTGGGCAGTAGGGGGCTAGAGGCAGAAAAGCTCAGTAGGAGGCCGGAGGCAGAAAAGCTCAATATTGCACTACTGCTGAAGAATCAAGGGGAATGTAAAATACAAAGTGAACTCAGAACTAAAAGGGACAGCCATGGGTGGGTGGCACCAGGAGCTTTTCCTCACTTGGATGCCCCTCTTACTCCTTGAAATTGAGATCCCTGTGGTGTCCTGAGAGGTGAACTGAAGGCAGGGAAACAGACGTGCACACTCTGAGACTCTGGGCCCACCATCCCCGACTTCTGCTCTTGCAGTGAAATCTGGAACCCAGTAGTTGCTTTTTCTGAACATTTGCTATGGCTCTGGGCACTTTCTCAGTGGAAAACCATAGGTGGCTGGCATGGTGGTATCAGGGATTCATGAGCCTTTGCAGCCTGGGAGCTCTGGGGCCGCTCTGGGGCTCCCTTTGTTCCCATCTCCATTTCTTCATAGTGGTTATAAAGGCAGAAAGTAGCCTGTGGCTGTGAACCAGAATCAGTGATAAAACAGTTGTGAGTGCTTTGCTTCTGAAGCTAATGGAAGGCCACTAGGCTTGGGATTTAGGGCCTCATCTCAGCTAGACTAGTTTACTTAAGAGGTGGGGACATTACTATTCCCATTTTATTAAAAGGAAAGACAAAGCCAATTAAATTTAGCTTGAACAAATTGAGCATAATAAATTGTTGATTTTTTTTTAATATATCAGTAGCCTCCCCCAAAATAAAAGTAACTGCTTCAGCAGAGCTTGCTTCAGTAATGTAGGCAATGCCACTGGTTTGGTGACTATTCTCTAGTTCAGATGGTAGCCAGAGAGCTGCTCAGAGGCTAGTCTTACTTCTCAGGCACACATTAGGTGTACTTCCCAGTTCAAAGAAAATTTTCTGGACAAATTCTTGTGGGCTACCTTGGGCTACCTGCCCATCTCTACACCAGCATTGGGCAAGGGGAAAGAAGATACTGATTGGCCAGTCCAAGCTCACCGAGTCTCTAGAGTTGGGAGGTTTTGCCCATTTTGCTCTCGGGAGTAGGAAGCTCTGTAAAAGGAGATGTTCCCAAATTGTGGGGCACTGGTCCTGCATACCCTGAACTGTCACTTCTTCCTCTCTTCGGGTATTGAAATGCACATTTGGAACCTGCAGCCAACAGCAAAGTGAGGTACTTCTTTGTGTTTCTTATTCACTGTAGAAGCTGTTGCTGGCTCGAGACCACACTGGGAGTTATTTCTCTGCACTAGCCCAAGTCACCTTCCTGTCATTCCTGCAGCCACTGGCAGGGAGAAGCAGTGGGTGGCATGGGACCCAAGAGCTAAGGCCTTGGATTTTGGAGTTGGAGATAGGATCTTAGAGTCCTGGAAACAGAGGAGGGAGACAGGACACTGGTATGCATGAGGCTGGATTACAGGCAGGGGCTGGGTGACAATCTCTGTAGAATGAAGGATAAGGGCCTCCTGAGCTTAGCGCTGGAGATCCCAAAGACCTCAGAAACATTTTTCTTCCTTCTTCTGGCAGCCTGAACTACGGGGGACTCTGCTTGGCCTCAGATGCACAGTTCAGTGACTTTTTGGGTAGCATGGGGCCCGCCCAATTTGTGGGTCGCCAGACCCTGGCCACCACACCCATGGGTAAGTATCCCCAAATTGGTTCACCATGTGTGTGTTTGTATGGGGGGGGGGGTCGGGGTCCTATCAGCAGCCTGTATCTCTCCTCCTTCCTCCAGCTTTAGGCTGGTTCATCCCTACCCAGGTCTCTGCAAAACCAGTACTTTGTATAGACATTGGTTCTGTTTTGGAGATGTGGTGGGCAGGAGGTAAACATGGGAACTCAATTTTTGCTTGAGCTTCTGGTCCACTCCCCAGTCTCATCTCAGGGACCTCTTGCAGGGGACGTGGAGATCGGCTTGCAAGAGAGGAATGGTCAGCTGGAAGTGGACATCATTCAGGCTCGAGGACTGACCGCCAAGCCAGGCTCCAAGACGCTGCCAGGTAGGCCAAGGCGAGGCTGACAGCAGGGTGGAAGTCTTGAGGGTGAGTGGGTTCAGAAGAAAATCAAGACTGTGCAGTCTGGAGAGAGTACAGCAGGGAAGGCTCTTGCCTTGCACAAGACTGACCAGGATTTGATCCCAAACTCTTCCAGAAGTGATCCCTGAACACAGAGCCAGGAGTGATCCCTGAGCACACTTAGGTATGCTTCCTGACTTAATAATGACTGCTCCCAAGTGGAAAAGGGAGGGGAGCCTTTGTTCCAACCCATGAATCCTCTGGAATTGGTGGCTTAGGGTTGGTTCTGAGGACCAATTGAGATTGTTTTAACCTTACTGGTATCTCCTTGTCTGTACCCCCTAATCCTGATTGTGTACCTGGCCCGTGGTGATTGACCAACAGTTACTTGAGTGGGTCAGTTGTGGCTGTAATTTAGAGAAAGGGTGGATGAGCCTTGAGATGGGAGAAAAACTGGTGAGTCCAGAGTGAGCAAAGGAAGCCAAGAATGAGTAGGCCACCGTAGGGCTGCTTTCTTGCTTTGGAGGGCCTGGTCTGGAATTCATCGCAGTGGTCTGTGTCCCCAGCGGCCTACATCAAGGCTTACCTGTTGGAGAATGGCGTCTGCATTGCCAAGAAGAAGACCAAAGTTGCACGCAAGTCACTGGACCCACTGTATAACCAGGTGCTGCTGTTTCCGGAGAGTCCACAGGGCAAAGTCCTTCAGGTGAGGAGCACTGAGGGGTGGGGAGTAGGAGAGAAATGGAATCTCCAGAGGAAAGGGGATTAGTCTCTGGTAGCTTCCCATGCTGGAACGAGAAATCTGTGGCTATTCTGAGCTCTTCAACTCTTCAGCTCACCAGAAACTTGGAAAAATTCCCTCTCTGAGCCTAGCCCACTCATCTATGAAATGGGGGAGGGGGTTACCAACCATCCCAAACATGTCATCAATGAGTAGGCTCTGGTTACTGTACATCCTCTTTCACCTTGGTGGTCAGAGGGGCCTGAGAGGGATTTGGCTTTCTGGCCATGGGAAAAAGCCTGCTGATTTGTCATACCTGAAGCTAGAGACCCAGCAATGAACGCTCCAGGAACCCTTGATCTGTGGGTGCCGAGTTGCCACTTGGGTACCTCAGAAAGCAGATAAGTGGAGCCAAGGTGCCACAGGTGGTCAAGGCAGTGGGACTGGGGTCAGGCCAGGGAGTGCAGGCAGGTCCTGTGTAAAGCAGAGCTTTGCCAACCAATAAACTGAGACCCAGCAGTGAGTGAGGAAGGTGAGTCAGAGCATCTCAGCAAGTGTTTTTCTTGTAGGCAGTGAAATTCAGCCTGTAGGTTGGACATCTCTTGTCCCTCAAAGCTGGGATTCCAGGGTGTGTAGGCCTGGGATAGGGAGGCCAGGAGAGGAGAACTATATTGGTGACAGGAAAAAGGTATCAGGCTTGTTTTTTGTTTTGTTTCATTTGATGGAAACCAAACCTAGTGGTGCTTGGATGCTGCTCCTACAGCTCGGGCCCCACTCTCAGCAGTGTTTGGGCCACGATGGGAGAATCAGGAATTGAAGCTGGGGTTTCCACAGGCCACGCCTGTGTGGCTTTAAGAGACAGTAGCATCCAGAAGATTTGGATACCCAAGGCCAAAACAAACCAGTACAAACTCAAACCAAACTGCTGTATCTGTCTTGCAGGTCATCGTGTGGGGGAACTACGGACGGATGGAGCGGAAGCAGTTCATGGGTGTGGCCCGAGTGCTGCTGGAGGAACTGGACTTAAGCACCTTAGCTGTGGGCTGGTACAAGCTCTTCCCCACCTCCTCCATGGTGGACCCAGCCACAGGGCCCCTGCTCCGGCAGGCATCCCAACTGTCCCTCGAGAGCACCGTGGGGCCCTGTGGTGAGAGGTCTTAGTGGCAGAATTGGGAAGGGGCTCCCCCAGATGGCCTAACGACCACCCAGCCCCAACCTGGGGCCCCAGGCTCAGGGGCACTTTGAACACAGGAGGATGGGGCTTTCCGCCAGAGTGGGGAAGCAGAACGGGGAAACCTGCCCCCACTCGGGCCCCTCCTCACCCTCCCCCCCTTGGCCTCCTATCCCCATCCCCGAGACCCTCCTTCTCCCAAGGGATTGGCTGCACTTTTGACTTGGCTGGTTTTTGACCTGGAGGGTGTGGCCGCTGTGCTAAGAAAGGAAAGACTGAGGTGGCAGAGTGCCCCCCTCTGCCCTCACCCTGCCCGACTGCTCTCCTTCTTGTCCTCCTTGGAAGCTCGCTGCCCGGAGCCAAGTCCAGAACCCTGCGGCCATCTCCATGGTGCCAATTACCAGCAAGTGTCTTTCTGCGGCACCGGGTTCAGGCAGCTACTCCTGCCCCAGAGCTGATGGGGCAGTTTTGCAAGGATCCGGAGCCAGCTCCGGGGGTGCCCAGGGCACCCCCCACACACACTGGAAAAGGAGCTCAGGCCTCCCTCCGCCCACCTGTGGGAGGAGCTTTGCCGCTGCCCGTCTGAGTTCATCAGTTCGTTCACCCCTTCCTGCAACTTTTGGAAGTGGGGGTCAGCAGGGACTGAAGGAGAAGAGGAGGTACCCGGGCACTGACCTTGGGGCCCTCTGCCCATTGGGGTTGCAACAAGCTACTTTGGAAACATCTGGCAGACTGCATGGACTCTCGTATTCTGGGGACAAACTGCGGAGGACCATGATTTTTTCCCCCAGAACCTCAGCTCAGAGCTTGCCACCTCTGCATTTTAGGGGTGAGGCGCAGAGAACGAGTCTGAGAAAAGATGGGATGGGACTACTTGTGGTGCCCAGGTGAGGGTTTCCTGAGTGGGAAAATTCCCTCCTTGTTGGGTGAAGTCAAAGGTCATTTTATCTAACACCCCCACCCCAGCCTCATGAGGTCTGGGGAGGCAACATGGACCCCAATTTTAAGTCTTTTTTTCAACAAACCATCCTATCCTGAGGTCAACACCCACTGCTCTGGCTTCACTGACCTTGGCTCAAGGACAGATCAAAAGCCTGAGACAGGGCACCGGTGGGGGCCTTTGGGAGACCCTTTGCATGCTGGGGAGTTCAGAGGCCCCTCTTTATAGAAGCACATTCCTGCCACTTCACCCCACATCCCCGGGCGCCAGCAGCCCCTTCACCCCTTTAGCCAGTCCTCATGGAGGGCTTAGCTCAGCTTAGCTGGTAGTTAGTGTTCTCAGCCCTGGGCTCTGTTCTTCACGCACACATAGTCCCTAAGGGCCCAGGGCAGGGGCGCAAGGGGTCCCATGTCCACAAGCTGGCACCCCACTTGGCGCTGGCCTGCGCCTGATCCTGCACATCTCTCCCCAACTTCCTTCACCCCTGTAGGGCTGTAGCTCAGCTACCCACTATACTCAGATGTTCGTTCGTTGTTTTGTTCTTGGGAATGGTTTTGATTTGTGAAGCTCCCGAGGCTGTGGGCCTGGGGCAGGGCTGGGCTGTGGACTGCACCCCCTGGAGCCCTCCTGGAGCCCCCTCATATCCCTACCCCTGTTTAAGCCTCAGGATCTCCTCTGAAGTTGTTTGGCACTCCTCTCTCTATTCCACACCCCAAGTGATAAACACTACCAGGAGAGGGATGTCCCCTTCATCTGGGAAGGCTACAGAGCTTCCTGGGATAGGAGTGGGGCTCCCAAAGTCAGGGCAAATGGGATAGGGACCCCCAGAAACAGCCCTCCTCTGGCCCTGGCTTTGGCTCATGTGACCCTCTGCTTTTACTCATAGATCAGCAGAGCCTGGAAGCCCCTCTGCATCCACATCCACATAGGTCACATAGGTAAGAAAGAAAAGAAAGAGAGAGAGAGAAAGAAAGGAATGAAAGAAAGAAATAAAGAAAGGAAGAAAGAAGAAAGAAAAGAGAAAGAAAGTCAGGGTGAAAGAGAGATAGGAGAGAGATCTTAAGCAATAACATCATCCTGGGGGTTGTCTCCCCCTCAGCAACTTCCTTGTTTGTTCTGTGAAATTCCAGCTGCCTCCCAGAGGGGCAATTGTGGGGCACCCTGTTTCTGTGTGTCATTGTTATGAGTTTGAGGCTCCACTAGTATGGAAACTACAGTCTGGCTCCCCCAAGGAAGGGGGCTTATGGGGAACTGGAGGGACTGTTATCACCATTTCCTTCTGGAACCTTCCAGCCTAGCCTGACATGCTGCTGTCTGACCCTTTACCAGCTCAGACCCCACCATTCAAAGAGGAGGGGTTATGGGATTTATTACTGGGGGGTGACAGGGGCCTGGAGTAGAGGAACCTTTGTTCCATCTATGGGTCAGAGTCACCCATGAGGGTCCCCGGGGGAAGACCCCTGTCCACTGTCCTCCTTGGAGGTCCTTAGTGAGGCACTTTCCTTCTGCTGCCTCCCCAGACCCCCAGACTGGAGAGGGTGCCCTGATTCTGTCTCTCTATAGAGCTGCCCAGTGGCCTAAAAAACTTGTGCCCGACAGATTGCTTATTGAGGGGAGAAAATAGACGAGATCAGGCGAGTTCAGAGTGGTATGGCTGTAGACTGAGGGGAGAAAATAGAAACAGAGGGGTTCCCCTGGCCCCTCAGCCAGTGAACAAGGAGATAGGAGAGTACCTAGGTCCCCTGCAGGGGACCATGTCCTGCTCCCTGGACCTTTCAGCCCCACAGGTCCCACCTCCATGCACTGGCCACTGGTCTGGGTTTGGGGAGACCAAGTTCTTATGAGAGCCAGGCCCTATAGACTGAGGGTACTTGGTGTATGACCCAGGCCTTGTTCTGGCTGATCACCTGGGCTGAGGGACTCTAACCCCTCAGGAGCACATGGGAGGGTTAAGCACAGGCTCCTGTCTGGGGCTATGAGGGGTAACTAACTAGCAGTGCCCCCTTATCTGAGGAAAATCCTCAAACTTCAGATCCAATCACATCTGCCCTTCTGTCATACTTTTCAAACTCACAAAGTGGTTTCCAAGTGCTTTTACCTAGGGATGCCCTCACTAAGGCTCCCAGGAAGTGGGGCCTGGTTACCTACCCACTTTAGAGTTTGAAATGGAGCCCACTAGAGGGAAGGCACCTCCTGGGTGCCTCCCTTCGAGGCAGTGTCCAAGCCAGAACTAGAACCTCTCCCCAGCAGTAGGCTCTACCAGGAGGGAAAACAGATGGTCCAGGGGGGTGATTCCTCCCTCACCGTTAGGCCCAAGGCACCCTCATTCTGGACCCCCCCCCCCCATGGAACACAACTGTTGCATCAGGCTAGACCACCTGAGTTTATTTATTGAGCAACAGATCCATGCCCACCCCACACCCATCAGAGCTTTTCTGCCCCTGAGTTCAGCAGAGGGACAGACACAAACCAGTCAGGACACCAGAGCTGCTGGGGAGAAGGGAGGAAAGGAGCCTGGACTCCTCTCCTTTGGGGATGCCTCCAGAGGGGCTAGCAGGAGGGCAGGATCCCTGCCTCTCTCCATCACCCCCTTCTCCTCATTCCTTGTCTGGGGCAGGAGCCAGGGCGTGGGGGGGAGGGGTCCAGGCCCCAATGGTGGAAGCACCTCACGTTGCATTGTGTTCATGACCTTGTAGCTCATGTTAAAAAGTAAAGTTTTTGGCTTTTCTAATCTGCTGCTGCTTTGTGCTGAATCTGTTCTAACTGGGGTGCAAAGCTGCACTGGGGAGCTGAATGTCACTGCTGGTTTGGGGTGCTATAGTTCTGGGGCAGGGGTGAGCCCTGCAGGACCCTAGTTCACCAGCAGCACTGGAAAACCTGGAGGTCATACAGTAAGACAAGTCCTCACAGCTTGCAAGAAGAGCCAGATCCACATCAGATGGCCCGAGACCTCAGAATCAGGGCTGGCAAGGAAACCATCAGCTTTGGGGGGCGGGCTGGGGCCATGTGTATACTTCACCCCAAACTACACTGACCCCCGCCCCTGCACCACGTGCTGGCCGAGTTCCTCTGTCAAGCCTTGCTGGGGGAGGTGGGGAGGGATTCCCAGGATTGAGTCTGGCTTTCCAGGACCACCGGGTGGCTCAGTCTTGTTTGTGCGGAGTAATTGACTTTCATGTGCTTTGGAGAGCCACAGAATGGAGTGAGAAAGGAGCTCCTGGCCGAGGACCGCAGGGGACTCGCCGCTGTCCCTTGTACAAGCTCAGGGGCTACCTTGCGCCTCGCTCCTCCCGCTGGGAAGGAGGCTGTCAGATAGACTTCCGCCGGGCTGCGGGCCTGCAGACCTGGCCTCCGCCCACCCCCGTAGGGCTCATGGGAGGCGAGAAGCCCAGATTGTCGCGGGCCCCCAGCTCCAGCTGGTGGATGCGGTAGGAGATGGACGCAGAACTCCTGGGAGCCACGGCACGGTGGGGCCCGGGGCGGCCTTGGCTCTCGAGCGCCCCGTGGCGGGCCGGGCCGGCTGCGCGGCGACGATGCTCCGGCGATTCGGTGCTGGCGGCCAAGAAGCGCAGCACCACGAGGTTGAGGAAGGCGCCGATGACTGTGAGCCCCAAGAGAATGTAGAGAAAGCTGAAGGCCACGTAGGGCGGCTTGCGCTGCAGGGCCTCGTCGCTCTGCAGCGCCACGAAGTCGCCGAAGCCGATGGTGGTGAGGGTGATGAAGCAGTAGTAGTAGGCGTGGAAGAAGGTCCAGCCCTCGAAGTGCGCGAAGGCGGCGGCGCCCAGGGCGAGGGTGGCGGCGCACACCAGGAGCCCGGCCACCACCATGTTCTCCGTGGACACCCGCGGCCGCCGCAGGCCCAGGCAGCGCTTGGCAGCCAGCAGGAGGCGCCGCACCAGCGCGTTCAGCCGCTCGCCGAGGCTCTGGAAGGTGACGAGCGTCAGGGGGATGCCCAGGAGCGCATAGAACATGCAGAAGACCTTGCCGGAGTCTGTGCCCGGAGCGGCATGGCCGTACCCTGCGGAGAGATGGGAGGAATGAATACCCAGGCTCCATTCTCCTCCCTGCGCCCCATCTCTGATCCCCAGAACTGGCAGAGTATGAAATACTAGTACCGGGGGTGGAGGGGCGCGTTCCTCTGCTTCCTAACCTTACATGGTGACTCATAATTGCCCTTACACTGTAGACAGCTCCACTATTTCTCTACTGGGGAACACAAACCTGCAGCATCTCTGCTCACAATGTGCGCCCTTCTGCAGTGTCAAGGGGTGAATGACGGGTGCCTAGTAATGAAGGAGAGCTGAGGCATGGATTCTGCTCCACAGGTATAGCATCTGGTCCCATTTTATTGACATTCTGGGAGCATATGGTGACCCCAACAGACAGAGAGTCTTTCGGGGCGGAGAAGGGGATGGCAACAAGGGAATGACCCAGTGGGGTGGATATTCGGATGTCTGTGTCTGATGTGGCAGATTTTCAGGAGAGAGAGAGAGAGAGAGAGAGAGAGAGAGAGAGAGAGAGAGAGAGAGAGAGAGAGAGAGAGAGAGAGAGAGACAGAACACAGGCTTCCTATGCATGAGACATCCTAGCACACCATGCTTCCACCCCCAGAACCTATGGTTCTATCCCCAGCACCCCATGGTTCCAACCCCAACACCAGCACCTCATGGTTCCACCCAGCACCCATGGTTCCATTCCCAGCACCCCATGGCTCTATCCCATCAACCCATGGCTCCATCCCCAGCACCTCAACACCCTATAGTTCCCTGAGTACCACTAGAAAAGGCCTCAGTTTAAAAGAAAAACCTTTAAAAGATGTTCCTTGACAAAACTTGAAGTCTATATTGAAAAGCGGTGAAATTTTTTTGTGTGTGAAATTTTTTGTGCTCTGATGAAGGGGGCCAGGGAAAGCAAAATCTCTCGTAGCTCCCAAAGACCTACAGCTACTTCTCAATTGTGTCCATGCTCCCTTGTGCCCTGAATCACCCACCACCACTCCTGTAGCCACCTCTGATGCTGTTTCACCCATCAGCATCCATGCCCAAGCTCTTTGCTTTCTTCAGGCAGCTACTCTTCAATCAGGCATCACAGAGGACTGTAGGTGGCTGGAACAAGTCCTGGCACACTCACTAGAGAGTGAGCAACTGTGACTTGAGAAAGTGTCCCAGTGTCACAAGGGGCCTTCAAGTGCACTTGTACAAAGTGACAGCATGTGTGGGTGGTCCATAGGGTGATCCTCAGGTGGTCCCCAGGGCTCTGCAGGTCATCATGAAGTGGAAGGACCTGAGTGTCCTTGCTAAGTGGTCTGGTGACAAAGATGAAAGAACAGTTGGCAGAACCACTACCAACAGGGGCTGATTTTGCTCCATATGGGACATCTTTGGTTGTCAGAGTTGGATACTGAACTGATACGTATTAGGTGAAGACCAGGAATAGTGCTAAACTCCTCCAGATAAGGGCCAGAGCAACAGTACAGCAAGTAAGGTACTTGCCTTGCATGTTGTTGACTAGGTTTGCTCTCTGGCATCTCATATGATTCCCTAAGCTCACCAGAAGTGATTCTTGAGCACGAGACCAGAGCAAACCCTGAGTGCTGCCAAGTATGGCCCAAAACACCCAAATAAATGAATGAATAAATAAATAGCCGCCCTTGGATACACAGGACAGGCCCAGAAGAAAGACTTAGCAGGTCTGGAACATGGGAGAAGAGAGAGGCCCAGCCAGACAGAGAATGACCCAGCTTGTTCAGGACTGATACGAAAGCATTACCCAGATGCATTCAGGGAAGAAAGCAAGACACAAATCAGTGTATATAATATGACACTTATGGAATGTGGGGGAGGATGTATGTCTGAAAGAAACAGAAGCAGAGAAGGCATCTGGAAGAAAAGGCAAGAAGAGTTCATATGACAACAATGTCTCCAAAGGCCCAGGGCTCCCCCCACTGTCTCTACCGCCTAGCCTAAACTTAGTAGTTTTAATAGCACCCTAGCAAGGTACCCAAAGGGATCATCTGACTTCTGATTCTGGGGACTAGAGGAAGAATATATTGTCACACTGTACAGATTGAGATAGGCCCCAGGGGATGGTTTGGGCACTCGATTCTCTTCAGGACTGACTTTTTGCCGGGGATGAATGGTTTGGGGGTGGGCCACACCTAGAGATGTTCAGCAATGACCCCTGACAGTGCTCATAGGATCATATGTGCTGCCAAAGCTGGTCACAAGCCAGCTCTGTGCCTTTAACCTCCTGTGCCTTATCTCTGCCCCCGCTGCAAGGCTGACTTAAGTAACCTGGAGCAGAGCAAGTGTGGGCCATATGGACGTGGCCCCTGGGGGAGGGTAGCTGCTGCTCATGGTTCCTTACCCCAAATTCCAGGACCAGAGGGTAACAGCCAGGAGAAGAGGTACCTGAAGAACAAATTGTTTGAGAGGAGGGAAGAAGTGCATGGGCCTATCCCCTCTATAAGTCGTAACCAACTCTATATAGGCTGAGCCCAGACTGGGAAGAGGGGCAAAAGCAAAACGTGGAGCAAAAGATAAAATGACTAACCAGTGAACAACTAATTAAGCTTCAGGCTTGTGCCAGTCATTTTACTCACTCACCTTCATTGACACCTGCCTACCATGCAGTAAGCCAGGAAAGGCCCTTTTGCAGTGGAGGAAACCAGGGTTCAGAGAACTCTGATCCATGGCCAGAGAAGGCAAAGTAGGAGCTCAGAGGTGAGATCTGAGCTCTGGCCTGTGGACTTGCAGAACCTGAGATTCTATGAGAACTACAGCTCACATCTCCAGTATTCGGCAGAAACCTCCCCCAATGTCACGTCTTCCAGAGTGGTGGTTCAAGCTCTGGATGCCAGCCCACTGCTGGCCCCGCAGAACTGCTGCCCTCCTTCCCTTCCTGTCCCCTGAGGCTCAGTCATATCAGGTACCTGCCAGACGGTAACTATGACAGCAGCTGGAACTTCAGATGCCTCCAGCAAGTGCTCTCAGTCCCGAAGAGTAACTAGTTATTCCTCCAACAAATATTTATTGAGCATCTACTCAGCCCAGGTACTAGTGACAGTGCCGTGCCTAAGACAAGCTAGGTCACATTCACGAGGAAAACAGAAAGACTTACAAAAAAACAATTCTTGGGCTGGAGCAATGGGTAAAACACTTGCCTTACACCCATGAGGAGACCTGAGTTTGTTCCCTGGCATCTGATATGGTCTTCCTAGTTCTCCACGAGTGATCACTGAGCACAGAGTGAAGAGTAAGTCCTGAGCACCTCCGGATGTGACCCAATAACAAAAAAATGAAAACCAATCCTTTTCTTTTTACTGCTTTCCATGTGTCAGACTGTGTGCTAAAACTTTCTGCATACATTATCTCCCTGGCAATAACGACCTCACAGCCCTGTAGCTCGAGCCCTTCCAGCACCGCTATTTCAGAGAAGCAAACAAGAGAAAGCAAACTTGTCTAAGTTGACACAGTTGGAGAGCGGCAGCCAGGCAAGAAAGTAACGGAGCCACGTGCCTTTGTTCCCCTCTTCGCCCCCCACCTATCGCTGATCAAAAGCACCCCTTCCCAGCGACCCCAGACACACACACACACCCCCGGCCTGCGTTGCAGGAAATGCAAACCCGGGAGACTCGGGGGGGAACCGAACCGCCTCGTCCCAAAGTGTCCCCACGCTGGGCGGCGGCGGGATTCGAACGTGGGCTTCTGGGTGGCGAGAGACGTCGGGGGCTGCTCACCGATGGTGGTGATGACGGTGATGGCGAAGTAGAAGGAGCCGGCGAACTTCCACTGGCGGCCGGCCCGATGCGGCTCTGCCTGCCGCGCCAGGCGCTCCAGCTCGCGGTCGTCCTCGGCGGAGAAGCCGTACTTGCTGCGGAGCTCGCCCCGCTTCTGGGCCAGCAGCCGCTGCCGGCCGCTCTCCGCCTCGGACTCGAGCGCGTCGAAGACGGCGGCGCCCACCAGCAGGTAGGACAGGATGCACACGATGAGCGCGGCCGTGCGCACGCTCTGCTTCCTCATGGCCCCCGACCCGGCCCCGCGCCGCCGCGCCCGCCGCTGCCCGCTCCACGCGCCTCGACGGCGGGCCCACGGCGGGGCTCCTCCCCGCTTCGCTGCACCCCGCAGGCCAGAGGCGGGGCCTCGGCCGCACCCCGCCCATGCACCCACCCGCCTCTGTTTCCCCTGGGCTCCTGCTGCTCACGTGTGCGCTGACAGCTGGAGCCAAGCACCCCCAGCCAGCCCCGACACGATTCCATTCATTTAAGTTTTTCTCGCCACAGTCCCCGCTACTTACGTTCACCAAGCATCAAACGGTGTACAAGGTGCTGCTGCCATCAGTTAGGAGAGGGAAGGAGGGATGAGAAAGGGGCCACAGCTGAATCAGTGTTTTCAGGGGAAGTGGACACTGCAGCTCAGGTGTAGGAGAGGGAAGGAACCCCCGCTCCGCAGTGATTGAAGTGGGGCTTCCAGGCAGCAAATTCCAGCCTTAAAGCAGAGATGTCAAGGGTGGCTGGATCCTAGAGAGTTGGTGCTAGGGTGCAAGGGCTGGGGAGAGGAGGAATGGTTAGGGGAACAGGGAGGGTTCCAGTCTGCGGTTACCATCAGCCACCTATTCGCAGGAATAGGTGAAGGTAGAACAGCAGATGCCCAAATAGAAGGAATTGGGCTGGAGGAGGGCCAGGTTGATGGTACAGCAAGTAGTGAGTTTGCCTTGCAAGCCATTGATCCAGGTTCGATCCTTCTGTGGCCTATATGGTTCTCCTAAATTGGCCAGGAATAATTCCTGAGTGTAGCGCTAAGAGTAAGCCCTGAGCACTGCTGAGAATGTCGCCCCCTTCCCCCCAAAAATAAGGCAAAAAATAAAGGCAGTGAACTTGAATGAAGGCCACTGAGGAGCTCAGGTCCAAGTGTAGTTGCAGACAGTGTCTGTCTGCAGTTGAACAAGATCAGATATGCCACTGGGCATAGGCAAGTGCCACCATAGATAGACAAGCTCATAGAAGTGTTCCTGTGCCCGAGTGATAGCCACTAGCATCCAGCATGTCCAGCACACGAATTTGAGTTTCAGTGGCCAGAAGCCTCTGAGACGGTACCTGCATTTATTGTGTGGCTGCTGATGAAGGGCATAGAAGAGGACTTGAGAATCACCCCTAGATCTTTGGCCCTAAGAGCTGATTCTTGGGAGAGGGGCTTTCATGATTTCACTTACTTGGAGTCCAAGCTTGCTCCCAGCACCCAGGACATATGCTCTCCAGTGTCTGCTGGGACTGGCCAGGCCTCAGTGTCTCTTCTGAGCCTGCACTCCTGGCTCTGAGCTGCAGCCATAACATGTACCCTGTGTTCCCCCTGCTGCCTGCTGGCCCAATCCCCGAATGTTTGCTCCAGCCATATTCTACTGTCAACCCCTTGCACAAACTCTCACTACACTTGAACATTTTCTCCTGGCCCTGCTCATAGCTGGCATCCGTGGAATGGCTGGTGGGACCTGACTGGTGCTCTGGCCCTGTTCTTGTCTTTGACCATTGTTTTCTCCTACTGTGTTGCTGTATCTGACCAACACCTGCTTGCTCTGAACTCAGCTGAGTCAGGTGTCCTCTTTCCTCACTCCTCCTCCTAGGGGTGCTTCTCTGCTCCTGCTGCCCCAGTGCACTGTGCTTCCAAAGCTGACTGCCCTGGGTTCTCACCTTGGTCATCTCTGTCCTTAGCGCCAAAGTCTAGCTCAGAACACACCCCACTGACAGTAGACAAGGGGCAGCATCAGGTATAAGTTACAAATACAAGCTCAGGAGGGCAGGGAGTAGACTCTGGGGACAGCAATACGATTTAGGGCATAGGGAGCTGGCTCAGGGATGAAACCCTAGTTTGATCCCTGGTACCCCTGCCACTCCCCAAAACTACTGGATATAGTCCTGGAGCACCACTGGAGTGTCCCAAGATATCCCAAGCACTTTTGGACCCAAGCTACACACAGCACTCAGCTCTGGCACAAAGTGATCTTGGTCACCAAATGACAGAGTAGGAACCAGAGCAATAGAACAACGTGGGGGGGGGGGGGCACTTGCCTTGCATGTGGCCAATCCAGTTTGGTCCCCTGAGACCCACCAAGAATAATCCCTGAGCAAGCCAGA
Source organism: Suncus etruscus (assembly GCF_024139225.1). Taxonomy (NCBI): domain Eukaryota; kingdom Metazoa; phylum Chordata; class Mammalia; order Eulipotyphla; family Soricidae; genus Suncus; species Suncus etruscus. The sequence continues at coordinate 25,605,609 of NC_064856.1, read as the reverse complement.
TGTGGCCCAAATCAAAAACTTACCAAGTATACTAACTATAATTTGCTTAGTATACTTAGTATAGTATAGTAACTATACTAACCAGGTATAGTGGATAGTGGCCCCCACGGCCCTGAGCACTGCTTGGGAGTCCACCAAGAACATGGATCTGCACCCCTCATACTGCACCCCTGCTACTTCTGTTGCCTCCTGATGATAAGAAACTGGGATGTTCCCGGTCCTTCCACAGTCAAGAGAATTGTTTCTATCCTCAGAAAGGGCTGCATTAGGCAGAATAACTCCCTCCCCTCAGTTCCACAGAAATGCCCAAGTCACATTCCTGAAACATGTGAATAGTTTAAAGGATGTGGATGGAATTAGGGGCTCATTGACCTTGAGCAGGGAGAGTCCCCTTGGTTATGGGGGTGAACCACTGTACTGAGGATGATATGGGTCCCTGTAATGGAGGAGAAGGCAGAAGAGGAAGCTGCAGATGGAGAAAGGGATTTCCGGGAGAGCAGGTGACCTCTAGAATTTTTCAAGACAATGAAGCAAAGGCCAGAGAAAGAGCCCAGCTGGTAAGGTGCCTGCCTTTCACGGGTTTGATTCCCAGCAGCCCATCTGCTCCTCTGAGCCCCAACTAGGCGTGATCACTGAATGCAGAGCCAAGATTAAGCCCTGAGCACTGCCAGGTGTGTCCCCAAAACCAAACAAAAAGATATGGAAGCATATTCTTCTTCAAATACCCAGAAATAGGTCCATATTTCCCCAGTGTGCACTTGGCCTTCCCCCACCTGAGAGATGGTGCTTTGGGGTGCCTCATCAGAGCCTGAATGGGATAAGCTGATGGAGGGGTCTGAGACCAGTGTCCCACGAGGGGACGGTAGGAAGTGTCAGGCAGACTTGCATGTGACAAGTGCACCAACACCCCTGTGCCTGGGCCCATGGGACCACACTCAGATCCCTCACTCAGATCACGAGGAGCATTGGTGCCCCTGCTGGGGAGCCAGGTGGCCCTGGACCTTTTCCTCCCTGGAGAAGCTGAGCTGTGGCTCAGGTCCCAGAAGCAGGCCGCTGTCTCAGCCATATTTTTAGCAGCGCCAGCAGCCCAGCCGGATTCTCTGGTTCCTGCCCAGAATTCAGGGGAGTAGAAACCTGGGCTAAAGGCTCCAGTGGCAGCAGCAGGAATAGTGCTAAGGGCCTGCGGGACAGAGTGGGACCTCGGAGGAAGACTTCTTCAGAGGAAAGGAACAGGGTCCAGGCTGGAAACAACTGGACATGAGCAACGCCAGAGACAGGGCCGGGATTTCAATCCCCAGCTTCTCCAAGGTGAGGACATGGCTATGCCTGTACCTCAGCTTTCCTGCCAGAGAAATGGGGTGAGAAAGAAAAGCACATCTCATTTCCAAGGGGGCAATCACTGTCCAGAGGCCTGGCTACCACCTTCTTCCTTCTTTACATCTGCTGCCTTCAGGTGGCAAGACCTCAGTTTCTAGAAACTGAAGCAAAACTCGAAACCTGGAGCCTTGTCCTGCAGGATCCTTCCAGGACTGGTCCCTCCAGAGCAGTGTTTGTGGAGAGAATACATCTTGATCACTGGATCCACCCAGCCAGCTAGTGGCTGAACTGAGGCTGGAAGTCAGGGTGCCCAAGTGGGGGGTCATGCAGGATACCAAACAGCCTCCTTGGGTGAATGTTTGCTGTCTCTGCCTCAGGCCTCTCGGGACCTCATTTTCCTGGTCTCTAGGACAGAGCTGAAGTGGGCTGACTGCTGCACCTCTCCATGAGACTCACTGAGCGGTGCTCTGTGGGATGTGCCTGCAGGCGGTGGAGGAGTACTGATGGGACTGTGGGGAGCCGGCTGGTCCCTGGGCAGGTGACTGCCCCATGCTAGGTGTTCAAAGTGTTCACAGTGGCTCTATTTTAAGCCAGAGGAGGTTAGAGTTTGTGTGTGTGTTTCACAGCTTGGGAAACCGTCAGCTGAGCAATTGCCCAAAACGGCAACACCCCAAGGCACTCTCCCCTCTAGCAACCCCTCCTCCCCTCTCTCCTTTGAGAACCTCAAGGGACCTAGTAATTTTCCTCTGTCCCTTCCCGCCACAATCCCATCTGTAAGCCTGCTTTGGATGTCCCCTGCAGAATTCCCAGATGGCCAGGCTCCAGGTGTCTCTCAGAGCACTTTTCGCCCAAGAACTTTCTGGGCACTTTAGGAGATAGCTGGCCTTGATGTTCCCCTGCTGGCCAGAGTGACCTGAGGCAGAAAGAAAGAGAGAGGCAGAGGGCAGGGGCTCAGACAGGGAGGGAAGCAGGAGCAAAGCTGTGATTACAAAGGTATTTCATTTGCTCCCCAATCCCTGCTAGGAGCACAGAGTCAGGAGTAAGCTCTGAACATTGGGTGTGGTAAGGGAGGAGGGAGGGAGGAAGGAAGGGAGGGAGGAAGGAAGGGAGGGAGGAAGGAAGGAAGGAAGGAAGGAAGGAAGGAAGGAAGGAAGGAAGGAAGGAAGGAAGGAAGGAAGGAAGGAAGGAAGGAAGGAAGGAAGGAAGGAAGGAAGGAAGGAAGGAAGGAAGGAAGGAGGAAGGAAGGAAGGAAGGAAGGAAGAAAGAAAGAAAGAAAGAAAGAAAGAAAGAAAGAAAGAAAGAAAGAAAGAAAGAAAGAAAGAAAGAAAGAAAGAAAGAAAGAAAGAAAGAAGGAAGGAAGGAAGGAAGGAAGGAAGGAAGGAAGGAAGGAAGGAAGGAAGGAAGGAAGGAAGGAAGGAAGGAAGGAAGGAAGGAAGGAAGGAAGAAAGAAAGAAAGAAAGAAAGAAAGAAAGAAAGAAAGAAAGAAAGAAAGAAAGAAAGAAAGAAAGAAAGAAAGAAAGAAAGAAAGAAGAGAGAAAGAGTTTCCAAATGAGCCAGATATTAGCAAGTAACTTTCCTTTCTAAGCTTTTTTTAAACTGATATGGGGCTAGAAATATTCATTCTCTGCAGAATTCCCATGAGGATGAATGGAAGTGGAAGCAAGGGCCCAAGGATGAGGTTTTGTGCCACAGATCTTGTGTGTGTGTGTGTGTGTGTGTGTGTGTGTGTGTTCCTGGGACTGATACCCACATGTATACATACACACATCCACGTTCATATATGTTCACATGCATTCATGCATTCACACAAACACAGACCCCTCCAAGCATTCACTCACATACAGGCAGCACTGATGGGGTGCCCCACACCTGTGAGTGCCCCTATCCACCCAGCTCATTTCTTCTGTCTCTTTTTCATACTGTTGCTGAACTGCAGGATCTTGAGACTTTTTCCTTGGGAAGGATGAAGGCCCAGAACCTCCTCTGAGCACCCTCTCAGGGACCCTGACCCAGCTTATGAAAGGTGGTAGCTGTGCCTTTCTGGGCATCATTCAGGGATCTGGGCTACAAGAAATTTGAGGCTGCTTCTTTCTAAATTAAATAATATTGGGGTACTAGACAGACTGCTTCAGGGACACAGCAAGTGCCTTGCATGTGTGATGCCTGGGGTTACATTATAGGCTCCACTTTGGCCCCTCTGAACCACCTGATGTGGCCCTGTGATATTCAGCATTGGTCCATAGCACTGAACACTTAGGTCCATAATCAGGCTGAGGAGCTCCACAGCACAGCAGAATTTTCATACTCTCTATTGGAACCCACTATAGGTAGGATTTGGAGGTCTCGAAGGATCTTCCAGGCAATGGAAGACAAACCACGTGGTTTGGGTGACCCAGAAAAATGAAAGCTTAAGGAAACACCTTCTCCCTATCCAATTAGGTGCCATTCTTCCCCAGTGGTTGGAAGTTATTATTGGGGGGAACCACATGAGCAAAACTGACCTTGTCTCAGACAGTGGGATTCCCCAGGTCTGATCAATCACAAGGACTTGTATTAGCAGTCACTGTGCTCTTCATCTCTAGGAGCAAGGGACATTGCCTGCAGGTGGTCTGGGAAAGGTTGAGAAGTGATGGAGTGGGGGTGAAGATGCCAGCTGTGTGTGTGGGGGTCCACACACTGGCATAGTGCTTGCCCAGGGCCATACACAGCACAGAAATATAGAGGCTTTCTGGAGCATTTTGCCCATCAGATACCCTCAGGAGCTTCCCTAAAGAGCCACCCCCCCACCTTTGTTACTAGATTTAGCAAGGCTGGGCATGGACATATCTAGCTTGGTCAGTGGAATAGAGGGGATAGCAAGATGTATTCCAGGAACAAGATGTGGGAGAGAAACAGCAGGTGTGGGAAGGCACAGTGAATTGGAATAGGTGCCTAGGTGTGCCACAGGGTGTGGCTGGGGAGGATTAATCCCAGGAAAGGAATGTTCAGGCCAGCAGGAACATCTCCTCCTGGGGAGAGCTTACACCTTAGTGGGGAGTCCAGATATTAGTGTGACTGGAGCACAGATGAGTTTGGGAAAACAACAGCACATGGAAGTCGGGAAATTCTGCCCCAGCCCAGAGGACAGTGCTTGCAGGAGAGTGGGGGACAGAAGAAGAGAATCACAGCTGTAAAGGTCTTCCAGAAGGCTACTCTGTTGCACAGTATGTCTGGTGGAGAGGAGGGGCAAGATGGCTTCACAAAGTGTCTCTTACAGGGACCTGCTTATATTTTAAGAAAAAACTATGGAGCTCGGCATATACAGGAAAGAATCTTGGCACTGAAAGGATAGATTTGAGGTCAGGACTTCTCAGCAGTCTGTGCCCAGAATGACCACCAGGGGACAGCAGCACACCACAGTTTCCTTATGCCCAGCTGAAGCCACTTGTCAAACAGACTCTTGTGCCCCTTCCTTTCCCTTTGGTACTGCTACTTGAGGGCATTGGAGAAAGTTGCACAAGTTCAGTGATAGTGTGGAACTCACAAATGGTCACATATATTCTAGTTCTTGTGGTGGTGGTGATGGTAGTAGGGATTATTCCTTGCAATGGTCACACAGGTGCTCCTGGCCTCAAAACATGCCAACAAAAGGAGTTTAAGGGCCCTTAGTACAGTAGGTAAGGCACTTGCCTTGCGTGCAGCCAACCTGGATTCAATACACAGCACTTCCCCTGGTCTCTCAAGCCCTACCAGGAGTGAGTCCTGAGTCTAGAGCCTGAGCATCACTGGGTCTGACCCAAAAGCAAAAACAAACGAACATAAACAACAAAGAAAATATCCCCATCTAAATACAAAAGTGTTTTTAACTTTCTTGGTTGGATTTTGGTGAAACCTAGGTATTTGGGGGCTCTCAAAGTGCTCAGGAAGCCAGAGGCTACTCCTTGAGGAACTTGACCACTGTGCTGGATGCTCATTTATACCTGTCAGGCACTGCTGAGAGGAGGACATGCAGGGCTGGGGATCAAACTCAGGGTTGTGAGCACATGAGCATGCACCCCATCTGAGCTACCTACCTAGCTCCGAAACACCTTTTATTTGAAAACTCCCCTCCCCAATTCCTGCTGTTGATGCTATGATTGGAGGTTTTGTGAATGGCAATGGTGATCACCAGGGACTTCTTTAATTATGATACACATGATCACTAGGGAATGCACATTGATTTAGGTATAGTGTTTTCCAGAGTCCCAGCCAGCAGTCGCGGCATTCACACACATCAGGTGCTGTGAAGCTGGATATTGCTTGTGGAACTGGGGTCAGAGTCAACAGAACCACACACACACACACACACACACACACACACACACACACCAGAGCTTCCCAGAGTATGCTGGGTACACACGATGGTGCTGGGGATTGAACTCATGGCCTCACATTTACAAGGCAAACACTTTAGCCATTGAACCATCTTCTGTTCTCTACTCTTTATTTTTAAACAAATATACTTAAACCACTGCAAAAGATAACACAGTTCCATGTAGTGAAATTAAAAAAAGAATAGATCACCCCTAGTGATACAGGATAAGGATTTAGGGCTCCAGTACAGTGCTCAGATGAGGTGGGGCTGGGAGGCACTAGGGCTAACCCCAGCAGTAGTCAAGGGGCCATGCAGTACCAGGGCTGCCAGGCAGGGCCTCACACATGCCGTGCCAGGCACGGGCTCACTTGAACTCTCTCCCCAACTCAGTTTGCTGTTGTTGATAATAATATAAAGGGGGGTTCAAATGTCATACATGGGCTGCTTTATTTAGACTTGATCTAAATTCTTGGATCTTCACTCTTCCCACTCCTATCTAGTTATAGATAGGAGTTCTGAGGCTCTTACCCTGGGTGTTCTAGCCCAGCACCATGCTATGGTGAGGCCCGACTCCACCACTGAGGACTTTTATTTATTTGTTTGTTTGTTTGTTTGGACTCTGTTTGGTTTCACTGTGGTTTCAAAGAACGCTCAGCCTCTGGATTCTGTCTGGGATGGTGTGTGAAGGGTTGGGAGTTGCTCACATGTCATTACCTTGTCACAGGTCCACATATGGGCACGCCATTGGAGTCATTTTTAACTTTGCTCCAGGACAGAAAGCAGCAAGTATAAGCATTCCTGTACCTCTTTGTCATAACACACTGAAAATTAGGTGCAGTCAGCCTCTTCCACCCTTCCACTTTTCACCTTTCACCTCTTCCACCCAATGATTAAGGCAAGGGTGGTTGGTCCAATTGCTGGGAAACTGGCCTGTGAGCATGATATAAGCTGGGAGCAATTCAGAAGATACTAGAAAGCTTGGCCAGTCCTCCAGACTGTCAGAGGAATGGGAGCAAAGCAGATATCCACTGTATGTCCAGTGTCCAGTGGCTGGCGGACCTTCCTGTCTTCTTCCTGTCTTTTAGGGGATGCTGCTACAGTGCCGCCTACTAAGGGAGGTGGGAACCAGGCTCTGAACGACCAGTGTGGCTCTAAATGGCCGTGGTCTGGGACTGTAGGCTCATGGGCGGTGGGCAGGGCCCAGCCAAACACAGGCGGTGCTGGCTCTCCAGCCTGCAGAAGCGGTTCTGGTTGGACACTCGTGTGGCCACCCCCAGCCCACAGGAGGCTGAGCAGGGGCCCCACGCTGTGCTCCACTCTGGGCAGGGCCCTCCAGCGGACAAGGGTGCCATGAGGCTGGAAAGCGGGGATCCTGAGGAACAGAAAGAGGAGTCAGTGTTGCAAGTGCCCTGCACTGTCTGTGCAGTGTGGGCGGGTAGTTCGGCCTCTCTGGGCCTTCTGAATGAAGCCCTTCCACAGCTCCCCAATTGGATAGGATGGGGATCAGCAGAGGACCCGGCACCTGGGTGGCCCAGGCAGTGCTGGGTTTAGGCAGCAAGGTCGGTGCTGATAGAGACAGCAACCTGTAAAGGGCCACTTGCTCATTTCTTTCTTTTCCCAGCTCCTAGGAGAGGAGACTGTCCATGTGGGGGTGTCCTGCCCTGTGGACAGGAATGGGAGGGGCGAGAGGGGCTTCCCCTGGCTTCCAGCCTTGTCTTGGTCTTCTAGGGTCCCACCTTCTGGACCTTTATACCCTGGTTTGCAGCTCCTGGGGGACACTGGCAATATCTAGAAATATGTGGGGGCTCAGCCTTGGGTTTTGAAGTGGCATCCAGCAGTACAATACTGGCCTGCACACAGGGTGGCCCTTGCAGCTTCCCCCGAAAGGGATCTGGAAAGGCTGTGAGCAGGAACAGGGGTGCATGCAGAGAGCCTGCAGGGGCACATGTGCATGCGGGTGTGGGTACATGTATGAATGCGTGTCCTCATGATTGCCTCAGCTGGCCTATAGGGCAGGACCCCCACATCCTGCACCTCCCCTGGGAGGGGAGGAGGCCACCATGTAATCCTGTGCCAGGGAATTTGGTGTCACTTCTCCAGTCTCACCACCCTGGGCGACCGGGACATGGGTTACAATGGGTGGAATCACATGGGGTGAAGCCAATTTCTCAGAAGCGCACAGCTAGACACAGGGGTGCAGAGCAGAGAACCTGGGGCAACTCCCTAATGCTAGCCTTATGAACTCTGGTATGGGCTGGCAGACACCCCACATCCTGATTCTGTTACCTTCTGTTTACATTTTTGTGATCCTTGTGACTGTCCAGTGTGGCAAAACAAGAACGAATCTCTAAGGTGAGCTGAGGGCACCTTCCCTGCCTGTGGGCCCCAGACAAATCCCTTGACAAATTCTGTTTTGAATGGCTCCCCAGAGAGCTGAATAATAACCTGCTAACATCAGTGCCATGACAGAACATTCCAGTGGTAGAAATAGGCTACCACCAGGGACTAATATTATAAAGATGTCGGAATTGGCCAAAGTGATAGGACAATGGGGAAGGCATTTGCCTTGCACCTGACCAACTTAGGTTTGATCTTCAGCATCCCATTTGGTCCCCTGGGCACTTCCAGGAGCAATCCCTGAACATTGCATGAATATGCTCCCCCAAAATAAAAGATGTCAGAATAGGGTGAATAGGATATCCAGATGTGGTATTTTCCATGTAATGTGAAACTTCATTCAAATATTTCAACCTTTTGTTCTCTTCCCCACTGTCACAAAATTTTAAAAAATTTTGTTTTAATTTGAGGGCACACTCGGTAGTGGTCAGGCCTACTTTCCAGGACTCTTGCATGCAGACTAGGTGCTCACAGCCAGAAAGAAAGTTCAATGGGCTGAGCATGAGCTTGGCCTGTGGGAGACCTGGCTTCCATCCCAGCATCACTTTGCCTCAGAGCATCACTGAGTGACCCCTGAGCACAGGGGTCCTGAGCACAGGACAGCCTCTGAACACTTCTAGGTGTGGGCCCTGATATTTAAAAAGCAAACCAAGGAGCTGGAGAAATAGCATGGAGGTAAGGTGTTTGCCTTGCATGCAGAAGGATGGTGGTTCGAATCCTGACATCCCATGTGGTCCCCCGAGTCTGCCAAGAGTGACTTCTGAGCATAGAGTCAGGAGTAACCCTTGAGCGCTGCTGGATGTGACCCAAAAACCAAATAAATAAATAAATAAATAAATAAATAAAAACAAAAACAGCTTGTGTTTGACTCATGGCTCCATCTCTGCAGTCCTTAAATAGAATTCTATTTTATTTTTGCTTTGTTTTATTTTATTTTTATTTGTTTGTTTATTTTTGAGGCCAGTGATGCTCAGAGTTTGTTCCTAGATCAGTGCTCAGGGCTCATTCCTGGTGGGGTTTTGAGACCATAAGTGGTGCTGGGATCAGATTAAATCCAGGTTGGCCACTTGCAAGACAGTGCCCTACCTACTGTGCTCTCTCTCCAGCCCCTTCATTTGTATTGTTAAAGACAATGGCCTCTCCTAGTGACTCTGGAAAACTTTTCCTTTGAGGTGACAACCCCATCTGATACCCCCCACACTCTCACACCTGGACTCACCTGGGGCAGTGAGGGGTTGCAGCCTAAGCTCCAGACTCTGGTTGCACACCCACTCTGGGCAGCACCTGCCAGGGAGTGTAACCCTCCTGGGGTTAGGACAGTCTTCACTAGGCAGCCGGATGTCCTCACTGCACAGTGGCACACAGGTGACACCGCCATCCTCACAGTGGCACAGGGTCCCACAATGGGGCTGGAAGGTGTCCCCATCCCGGTACTGGCGGCCATTCACCTCACAGCCCTCATCTTCTTCTGACCCTGAGGAGGAGACATCCTTGACCCCCAGTCCTTCCTGGGGTCCCCCTTCCCAAAGGCCCTTTCCCAATACCAGCCTGGGGTCACCAGCACTGTAACCCTTTATCAGGACCTTTTTCTGTGGCTAGGTGATGCCCTTCTTCTGGGTCCTTTTTTCTTTATATGTCTTCTTTTTCTTTTTTTGTCTCTTTTCTTCTGTCTGTCTGTCTGTCTGTCTGTCTTTTCTTTCCCTTCCTTCCTTCCTTCCTTCATTCTTTCCTTCCTTCCTTCCTTCCTTCCTTCCTTCCTTCCTTCCTTCCTTCCTTCCTTCCTTCCTTCCTTCCTTCCTTTCTTCCTTCTTTCCTTTCTTCCTCTTCCTTTCTCTCTCTTTTTTATTTTTGGATCACACTTAATGGTGCTAAGGGGTTACGCCAGGCTCTGCACTCAGGGATCACTCCTGGTAGTGATCAGGACCATAAGGGATACTGAGGATTGAACCTGAGATTGAACATGGGATGGCCACAAGCAAAGCAAGTGCCCTACCCACTGTGTTATCATTCCAGCCCAGACCTCTGCAAAATGGGCTGTAATGGACCTTTTTTTCTACATAGATCAGGGTAAATCCAACAGAAAAGAGGTACCTGAAGCCAACAGGTCCACTTTGTGCAATTTTTCTCTATCATCATTGCTCACTGTTGTGTGGGCCTGGACTGATGGTGTCCACTTGTCATTCACTGTCAGATCAGGGCTTACTGTGGCATAAGTTATATGACTTAGAGTTAGTTACTTAATGTCTCTGAGTCATTCAATGTAAATATTAAAATAAATATGAAAATAAATATTTTGAGGGAGGTAGTTCTCATCCAGCTTGTTGCTTGAGTGCTACCCCGGGAGTGCTGTGGGGGGTGTATTTGAGTGCTGCCCACTTGTAAAGCATATACTTGGCTTCTTGAGTTAGTTCCTTTGGTGGGTTTTAATCTTGTTTGTTTTGTTTTGTTTCGTTTCTGTGAATCAAGAAAGTTTTACTGGGAAGAAGTGGTTATAAAGTGGGTAGAGCATTTGTCTTGCAAATAAACCTGTGAACCCAGTTTATTCCCTGGCATTGCATATGGTCCCTAAGTGATTCTTTAGTGCAGATTTAGGAGTAAGCCCTGACTACAGCTGGGTGTAGCCCAAAAAATGTAAGAAGGAAGGAAGGAAAGATGGAAGGAAAGAAGGGAGGGAGGGAGGGAGGAAGGAAGGTTGGTTTTTATTGAAAAAAATGTTAAAGCTATGAGGGGAGAGAGAGAAGCGTGTGTTCAAGAAAGATCATGGGTTTTTCCATAATGGAAATAAGTAAGCAAAGAAACAGACAAGTAAGTAGGATGTGTGTTCAAGGGAGAATGTGAGATTGAAGAGTGAGACACTTCGAGGTACCTTGTTCATGATAAAGTTTTCTGTAGCTTCAATCAGACAAGATAATACGTATCTAGCATGTGCTTGGCATATTTTAGGTGTTTGTGATATAGTTGCTGGAGCTGAGAAATAGAACAGTGACAAAGCATCCTAAGCACATGGTCATGAATTTAAATCCCAGTGTGCCAGGCACAATGTAACAGCTCTATGAGGGTGTCTGGGACCCTCGGGATTATTAAGGATCGAGACAATATTACCACTCATGAGCTTGAAGGCCTCCTGGCTCTTCCATGCTAGCCCAAAGCCTGGGACCACACAGACACTTAAGAATCTCCTTTGAATGGACACTCTGCACATGGCTTAGCATCTGTTAGATTTGTGAAAGAATTTGGACCTTCTACTCTCCTGTCCTGTTTCTGAAAGGCAGGGCTGGGTGTCATGCTTACCTCAAAGGCTTTGAGAGCCTGAAGGGGACAGATGCAAATGTTACTATCCTGAACCCCCAAGGCCATTGTCATCTGTGCGGGAAGAGGAAAATGGGATGCTGGGGATGTGGGGGGGGGTGTCCCTGGAGAAGATATGGGGATCCAGCTGGAGCTGAGGACACAGACTTCAGAAAAGCCTCAGATTGTCCCACACATGCAGTTGTCTTGACCCTGTATTAAAGTGAGGCCAAACCACTTGATATTATGGGACTAAGAACAGGACCCATGAGTTGATCCCAGAGCTCTGAGGATTAACAGCGAGAGGGGAGCTGAGCTAGGCACAACCAGCAGGAGGAGCTTGCTCTGACCATGGGGAAGTCCCCACTTCTCTTCTTCACCTCCTTCCAGGTCACTACCCTTTGTTTGGGTCCAATTCCTTTGTCCAAACTTCTAGACTGTACCCACACTCTCCTGGCCCAACCCAGATGCTACAGCCCTGGAGGTTTGTGGACACACAGTGTCCCATGAAAAGTCAATAGCAGGGGTGATATTCATGGCAGCTTTTCTGGAGCTTTCTGAGCATTCTACTGCAGCTCAGAGCCAGTGGGATGTAAAAATCCCTGGGGAGCTGCCCCATCCAGGGTTTCTGAGTTCCCTTGTGTATGGTCCCAAGTCCTAAGAGGCACATCCAGACCACTCACTCTTGAAATCTCCCCTAGAAACTGTACAGCTACCTGTCTCCCTCTTTTGAGACCCTCTCCCAAGCTGCTTCTTCTGTACCCCAAGACTTCAGATTTCCTCATTATTCTTCCCTCCTGAGACCCTGTGAAGAAACCAGAGTCCACAGCCAATGGCAAATAGCACATCCTGGGCCAGGCAATGCCCCCATTGAAGATGAGCTCCCTCTGAGAATCCAGATATGGGTGCTGGGGCCTTGCACCCATTAGGAGAACACAATGTGGCTTGTGCAAAGGGCATGCTCCGGGCACAAGCCCTCCAACTAGAGTGGCCCTGGCTTTCCCTGTCCATTCATACAGTGATAGTTTCTGAAGACCTGATCTATGCTTAGCATGCTCTGCTCTGAATGCCCAGTCCCCTGCCAGTCCCCTTGAGCCTTTCCACACACATCAGTGGGGCTGGAGGCATGGGGGGGTAACAAAAGCTGCAGGGCAGGGGGAAGGAGATTGGGGATTAGTGGCACCTCCCTGAGAAGGGACATTGCCACTGGGAGGGCATCTGTAGGCAGACATGGTGATTAAAAAAAAAAACCACAGTGCTGCCTACAGGGCAATAGGCCCCTTGAGCCTCTGGAGCAGCAAGAGGTTGAGAGCCCTTGGAGGGAGAAAATAAAAGGAGGTTTGAGGAGGCAGCGGAGGCTTTCCTGGGCAGGGCACACTGAATGGACTTTGCTTTTTCTTGAGGGACTTGGAAGCTCTGAGTAGGGAGGGACATGATATGACTTTGGTAGGCAGGAGCTGCTGAGGACTGATTGAGATCAGACCAGAGAAGAAAAATCAGAGATGCCTCCTGAGGACATGAGAACAGAAGCAGAGGCTCAAATCACCCTTGAAATATTCTCCCAGGTGCCATACAGACCCCGAAACCCAAAGGGCTTTTCAGTGGAGCCCTAGTTTGCAAGTTGACAGGGATTTGGACACATGAAAAGGGGGGAAGCAGGGAGAGAAGGGATTGGGCATGGTCTGGGCAAAGGCTTAGGGGAAGGGCATATGGAATCCTGAGGTCACCTAGAGTGAATGGATCTGGGACCCTTCTTTGTGACTGCAGATCCAAATTTACCCTCCCAGCAGGCCCCCATTAAGCCCCAAACCTGCTTACAGAGGCACACGGCCCGCAGGCCTCCAGGGCCGACACCACGCTGGCAGACCAGGCCTTGGCTGGGGTCACAGACATGGCGATGGTCACAGGGCTCCCCCAGCCGCCGGGCACACACTTGGCAGCAGTTGCAGCCATCCAGCACCAGGGGCACTCCCAGTGGGCATTGGGGTGGTGGCCAGGGGCAGGTGCATATGTGGGGGCACAGCTGGGCACAAACCTGCAGAGAGAGGGAGGGGAGAGGGCCATGGTCAGGGCAGTCATAGCCATGAGGGCCAGGACATGGCACCTCTTAGTCAAGCTGGCTAGTGTGGGGTCAACCCCAAAGCTACAGAGAGTAGCCTTGACCCCTGACAGTCTCTGGGCAGTACCAGATTCTAAGCATGGACTTAGGCTTGAGTTACAACTGCATCCTTTATTTTTAAACAATATTTTTGAGCTTTGAGGCTATAAACCACAGTGCTCAGGGCTTACTTCTGTCTCTGTGCTCAGGGACTAGCTCCTGACTAACTCAGAGTCTGTATGAAATGCCAGGAATCAAACCCAAGTCTGTTGCATGCAAAGCAAGTGTCCTAACCACTGTATTCTCTCCTGCCCCCAGACTGTGTCCTTTGGGGATGAATTGATAGTTCAGTGGTAGGGTATTTGCCTTGTACAAAGTTGACCCAGGATAGATGGTGGTTCAAGTCCTGGCATCCCATATGGTCTCCCCAGAAGCCAAGAGAGATTTCTGAGTGCAGAACTAAGAGTAACCCCTGAACATACTGGGTGTGCCCCCCCATAAAAAAAAAAAAAACAACTGTGCCCTTAAAAGAAATGGCCTTAGGTAAGTTATTAAGATAAGTTAAAGGCCCCTGGGCCAGTTTTCCATCTATAAGAGGAAGATTCCTATCACTCAGAGGATGCTTTCTTGTTTTTATTTTGTTTTGGGGACCACATGCTGTACTGTTCAAGGGTTATTCCTGACTCTGCTCTCAGAAATATCTTCTGGTGGTAGGGGAACCATATGGAATGCTGGGAATTAAGCTCGAGACAACTGTATGGAAGGCAAACATCCTACCCACTGTACTATCACTCTGGCCCCACTCACATGATTTTTTTAGAAGACATGAAGCAATTGGTGTCAGCCCTAAAGCACATAGCAGACTCACTCTAGCTGCCTTTGGGTATTGGATCCTGGTAGCCACAGCAGGTCACACAGGAAAAACTGAAGCCACAGTCAACTGCCTTTTCCTGCAAGGGAGCCACACCCACCTCTGCAGACCCTCACCCCATCCAGCCCCAGAAGAAGTGGGGTGAGAGTAGGAAACTAGAAAGCTCTGTGGGACTCCTGGGAGATGGTCTGAAGTCCCAGCCTCAGTGGCCCTGGAAATGTGTGAGAGATACAGCTCCAGGTATGTCTGTCTGAAATAAAATCTTCATTTTTTTTTTATCAACCCAGAGGTGACTCACTGAGCTTGGTCTGAGAGGAAGTGATGGATTGTAGGATTCCTTTCCAAATTAGAGGCTCTGCTTGGTTAGCAGGACATGGGGCCCCTGACAGAACTGGCTCATATAAACAGAGGTGCTGTTAAGTAGCTTTGTGCTTTGCACCTGAGTTTCCTTCCCACTGGGCAAATATGAGGTGGGGGCAGTTCTAGCAACTCTGATCTGGTTGACATACCACAAGAGCACTGAACATCTCAGCACTAGGAGGGCCACCCCGGACCCATTTGAAAGATAAAAACTTGAGGTATATAAGAATAACACCAAAAGTGGGCTAGGACCACACACTCACCTCTCTCTCTCTCTCTCTCTCTCTCTCTCTCTCTCTCTCTCTCTCTCTTTTTTTTTTATCAAACACTCACCTCTTATTCCAAGGATTTGATGCCAGCTGAGCCCTCCACTTATCCATTTGTTCAGGAAGGGCTTTCAAGAGAGCCTGGGCCTCCTGGTCTTCCTGTATCTCCTCCCTCTCTGCACCATCCCTTCCTGAGGTCCTTCCGACCCCAGGGTGCCTTAGTCATGAGCATTACATTGGGACTTTAGCGGCAAGAACTGCAATCCAGTGCCATCCCAATTTGCTGCATGTTTATTGCCCTTCTTTTGGGGCGCTATACCCACCCAGTGTGCTCAGGTGTTGGATCCCCCTTGATGCTGTACCTGAACCACCTAGCAGATGGAACCCCATAGAGCAACTGTTCTGGGGATTCTCCTTGAGGCAAGAACTTTGGAGACACCAGAGATGGAGAAGGACAGCACAAAGAGGGGCACACCATTTACCCATGATCAGTGGTCACTAATCAGACTTGACTCCAGGCCTTCCCTCCTTTCCCACAGAGAGCTCTGGTTAAAGGAGATAGTCCAAGGGCCAGAGCATTAGCACCGTGGATAGGGCATTTGCCTTGCTTGTGGCCAACCTGGGTTTGATCCCCAGCATCCTATACGGTCCCTCGAGCCTGCGAGGAGCTATTTCTTAGCACAGGGCCCAAAAACAAATATAAAGGAGGTATTCCTAAGCTCCAATGTTTATGCTTACCTTCTCCCTTTCACCTCACTTGCCCCTCACTATGGTTCTGCTATGGCCTGCCACTCTGTATGTATCCCAAGTTCCTCTTGTCCTGTATTCACATTGTTGAAATGAAATAAAATCTCTGGTCATCAGCCTGGGACTCATTCTTTTCTGGGGGCAGGGGGTGGAACGTCCTTGGTCCAGAATGCACTGGGGGAATGGTAGTTGACCCTTGCTAGCCAACAGGGTCGGCACACTCAGAGATCACTCCTGGTAGAGCTCCAGGGATCATACGCATTCCTTGGATCAAACCATAATTGTCCGTGTGCAAGGCAAGCATCTTTCTGCTGCAGTATCTCTGCAGCCTCTGCTTCATGTCCTTTAACACTAGGCCCCTGCCCTGGGGAGAAAGCTGTTCCCCAAACTCAGAGTGGGTGGAAACCTGTCTCTTGGCCTGGTGGTAGACATTCAATGAGGTTGCTCTTAGCCAGTGGGGCAGGAGTTCCTATGCAGCTCTCTGCTGCCTGGCCCATACCCAGCCTGTTTGTGCACCCCCCTGCAGATGCTGACACCGAGTGCCCCATGCTGGGAACTGCCCTGCCTCCCTGGGACCCAGCAAGCAGGAAGGAGTGGGGGAGAGGCTGCATTTGGTCCCTAGTCTAATCCTGGGCTCACAACTCCGATTGCCCAGCCTGCCCACCTTGGCATCTGTTCTGTCCCTCTCCCCACCTCCTGCTCTCAACTCCTGCTCATACTGTGAAAGGGCAGTAAGATCCTGGCTGGGGCAGAGCCAACCCCACAGCCTGGAAGTCAGCATTTGTCAATGATAGGACAGTGCTTAGCAGCAGTGGGGCCCTGGGTCGAGGGGTACAGATGGACCCTGCTCTGCACTAGCTCAAACACTCAGCCTTCTCCAGCACTGCCTCCTCAGGGGTTCTTATGTTGCTGACTTTGTTCTGTTTTGGTTTGTTTTTGCTGTCTGGTTTGGGGCGAGTTGCTCCCTCTCTCTCCAAGCCTGCCAACTGCAAATGGGGCAGATCATTACTGTGAAGTGACTGGAGAAGTCAGGCAAGATAGTGTCATAGCCACTTGAGAAATGTCCCAGACAGTCCTGGAAGAAGGTCTCTATTCCAGGGTTCTCTACCCCACACCCCCACATACACATGCCCCCAATCCTGCCAACTAGGGCATCAACTCCCTCAGTACCTGGAGACCCAATAGTCCTTACTTGGCAGTTTATTCCCAGAAGCTGTGTAAACTCATGTCCTAATAAGCTGAGGCTGGGTCTGAAGTGCCCCCATTTAAAGGAGGGTATAAGGAGCGGAAGGGGGACGGAGGTCTCTGGAGCACTGGCCATGTTTCCTGTCCCAGTTCCCAAAGATCTGCAGGACAGCATGGCCCACACTGCCTAGGACTGCTCAGCTCAGAGCTGGCAGGACAGTCTGAGTCACATAGCAGCCTGTGCTCCAGGGGACCTGCAAGAATCTTCCTGGGGTGGCTCTGTGAGTCACACTGCCCCTACCCCACAACCCCAAAAGTTGGAGCTGGCATCTTCTTACCTTGGACAAGAGGCCGAGGAGGAAGAAGGTCAGGAGGCGGGTGGACGGTGCGTCCCTCATGCCACTTTCCCCACGGAGCCAGCGCAGAGCTTGGGAGGCAGAACCTGTGAGTCTTTATGTCCCAGAGGCTGTGAGATCATTCTCAGGAATACTCACACAGATGCACACACATACACTCATATACACTCATACACATTCATACACCCACAGACTCACATGTGCGCACCCATTTCTTCTCTTCTCATCCTGTGGACCATGAGTCCTTTTACCTGGGGCCAGGGGTGAGAGCCAGTAGGAAGTGCAGCCTTCAGTAAGGAAGTGTGTGTGTGTGAGTGTGTGTCTGTGTGAAAGCCAGACCCAGTGCCAGCATCCAGCCGGGCAGGCTGGCAGCGGCCTCTAGTTCCTCCCCACCAGGCAGCCGTCCTAAACTTCCCACAGCTCAGACCCAGACTCCTGCCTAGCCCCAGGAAGTGTTCAGTGGACACCCCTGGAGCAGCGCTGACCCATGTCCCCCAAAGCTCTGTGGCCTGACTCTGGGCAGCTCCAGCGGTTTCTGGCTGAAAGCTTGGCGGCCATCCAGAGGTGGGTGTGCCCGTTTTGGGGATGCTTGTTTGCTCCTGCTGCCCCCCTGTGGAGGACGGTCAGGGCAAAGCAGCACAGGCAGTTGTGTGGAGCTTGGGGTGCCTGGTAGACCTGGTTTTCTCCTCACAGGCCAATTCTCTACAGAGGCCAGGCTCATACTGCCTTAGGGTACACCCAGGAGGTGCAGAAACAGGTGGATTCTGGAAAGTGGGGTGCAACCTTGCTTTATAAAGGTGATATCTTGGGAGCCAGGAAGGCCCAGACACCTGAATATAAATTTTGCTTGTGAAAGGCTCAGAATGAGCCTAGCACTGCATGGTCAACCAGGAATGACTCCAAAGCACCAAGTCAAGGGTTACCACTGTGCTCTGCCAGGTGGGGCTAATACCCCTTGAATGAAAATGGGGGAACATCTTTCCAGAGAGTGAAGAGAAGTGGGGATCAAAGAGGACAGAGTGTTTCAGGTGGAGGAGCCAGAGCAATAGTACAGCAGATAGGGTGCTTGCCTTGCATGGCCCTAAGCTGGATTTGATCCTCAACATCCCAGGTGGTGGGTGCCCTGAGTCCACCAGGAGTGATTTCTGAGTGCAGAGCCAGGAGTAACGTGTGAGCATCATTGGATGTGGCCCAAAACAACAAATGTTCCAGGTGGTGAGAACATCATGGAGTACTGTCTCCAGGTGGGAGAGGGATGTTCTTCTGGTAGCCAAGGGACCGTCATGAGGTGGGCAATAAATGGTATAGCTCACAATGTGAGACACACACAGATTCACATCATTGCATTGGGGGGGGTATACACCTATACACTAGGGATACAAGAGGTAATGGTAGGGGTTTTGTAAAATTTGGCCTCAAAGATAGGAATGCCATGAATGGTTGGGAAAGATCCCTATGATCTCCACTAGATTCCCAGTCCTCTGAAGGAGAGAATGACATGAGATGCAAGAGTCTAAGAATGAATAGTCATGTGGGGAAGAGACTGTACAGAAAGTCCAGCATAGGGAGGCACTGTTGGTTGCAGCCCTGGGGGAAGGAAAGTGGGAACTGAAGGTTGAAGACCAAAGTATGGGGCTGGAATTTGGGGCTGGAGAGAGAGTAGAGTGGGAGGGTGTTTGCCTTGGCATCTCATATGATCCTCCATGCACTAACAGGAGTGGTCCCTGAGTGCAGAGCCAGGAGCAAGCTTTGGGCATCGCTGGGTATCACTCCAAACAAACAAAAATGTATGTAAATTTCTCATCTATGATAGAGGGAAAGTCAAAGGCTAGGGTGGGCATGACTGAGGGTGGGAGTGTCTACAGAGGGAGAGAAGATGGGGTTTATCTGCAAAAGCTTGCTCCGCAGGGTTCATTTTTGAACACTTTCTCCCTTGTACAGCAGAGTTCTCTTCAGTAATAATGAGATAGAGCAGATATATTTCCTACAAGAATGAAATCAGCACCTACCACACAAAGAATCAGCCTCTCATTTTCACACTGGAATGCTGAGACTGGAGCGGAGAAAATCTCTAGTCAGCAGAGCTGGTACCTGGCACGAAGGGACCTGAGCATCACCAGCTGTGGCGTGGGTAACCTCCAGCAGGGCAGGCAAAGCAATGCTGGGGTCTTGGCCTCTCTGTAGGGCCTGGAGAGCTTCTTTACCACATTCCTCTTGTTGCATCCAGGTCAGACCCTATTCACATCCAATCTCTGCAGAGGCAGATTTTAATGACAAGGGAAGTGGTTTTGTGCTGAGCACACAGAGGAAATCAATATTGTGCTCCATATTGCTATAAAATGTGATGTTTGTAATCCTCACAACCCACAGCTTAGTAAGACTAGCGAGGGGCCTGGAGCTATAGTACTGCTGGCAGGGTGTTTGCCTACCATGTGGCTAATCTGTATTAGATTTCTGGCATCCCATATGTTCCTCTGAGCCCTCCAGGAATGATCCCAGAGCACAAAGCAAAGAGTAAGCCCTGAACACAACTTGTTGTGAGTTCCAAACAAAACAAAAAAATGGAAAAACAGTAAAATCCCCCCAAAAAACAAAGATAAATTATTATTTCAACACAGTACTGGATTCTACCCGCTAAACAACTTAATGTTTGCATCCTCTATCCATCAGTGGCTTATACATTTTTCTTTAATACTTTTGTCATGTAAAAATTAAAAATTTTTAAAGGTTTAGACTCCATAATTTACACCATGATTAACAGCACCATGATGCTGTTAATGATGCAATTTCATGAATACAATGAGTGTCCCCACTCTCAGCTCCCCTCATCTCTTTTATTTTTTTAATGTCTCATTTCACAATAAAGATATTAAGTAGCATGGTTGTCTTTGCAGGATGTCAGGGAGCAATTTGGAACCTTAGGCATTAGCTATTTCCTACATTTCAGCAGAAGTTATTGTTTCCTTACAATAACTTTATTTTACGATAACTTTATTTCCCCCCCTTTACCTTCTTGGATGTTGTTATTATGGCTGGGATGACACTCACACACATACACACACCTGACTGTGTTCTTATAGAAGGGTCATACAACAGGTTGAGGTGATTGAAGTCAGAAGTCAAGATTCTCCTGGGGTTCCCTGAACACTCACTATTGAGATGCTATGACTTGGGTGACTGCTAGGGATCGCTGTGGTTTTCACACAGGAAGTTCACACCTAGTGACCATCGTGCTACCCATCTCTCAGTTTCTCGTTTCCTGGGCTCATACCCCTTTAGTTGTGGTGCTTTCACACATCTGGCTGAGATGCTCAAGTAGCATCTGAGATCTTTCTTAGCGCATGTGGGACCCAGGTGATTTGAACTCAGGACCATTTTCTACAAACTAAGCCATAACATACTCATTGTACTGTGTATCTGGGTTCTGATGAGTCTATTTAAAAAAAATTGTTTTTTTTTTTTTGGCTTTTGGGTCACACCTGACAACGCTCAGCGGTTACTCCTGGCTCTACGCTCAGAAATCGCTCCTGGCAGGCTCGGGGGACCATGTTGGATGCCAGGATTTGAACCACCGTCCTTCAGCATGCAAGGCAAACACCTTTCCTCCATGCTATCTCTCCAGCCCCTATTTAAATTTTCTATTGAGTGGGATGAGGGGAGTAGTTGGGGCCACAACGAATGGTGCTCAGGGATCCCTCTTGTAGGGCTCAGGAGACTAAATGGAGTACCAGAGATTAAACCTAGAAGAGCCATGTGCAAAGCATGCCCTACCTACTCTAAATTCCAACTCTAAATTCTCTATTCTCAGGCCAACTTTTACTGTTTTCCTAGAAATAGCTTCCTAGAAATGTATTCATTTGCCTTAAGTTTTCAAATGTATAAGCACACACCTGTTGTCAGTAGTTCTTAAATGGCCTTTTTTCTTTTTAAGGTTTTGGACCTTAACAAGCAGTGTTCAGAACTTACTCATCTTGGTTCTTTGCTTAGGCATCACTCCTGACAGAGTTTGGAGGACCATATGGGGTGACAGGGATTGAACCCAGGTCACCTGTGTGCAAGGTGACCACCCTACCTGCTGTACTATCCAGTTCCTTAAATGGCTCTTAACCCCTCTGAGTTCCTACTTTTGTTCTCTTTAATTTCATTTCATTTTACTCCTTCACACTGGATTTGTTTTGTCATGCTCGATCTATCAGCTATCTGCCTCTAATTAACATTGGCCTGAAAACAGCTCACTGGCTCTGTTATTCTTCACACTCTTCGTTTGTTCTCCGGTTCATTGAGTCTCCTGGGACTGTTCCATGACCTGCAGTGGAGCCTTATTTTTGTTTTTGAAATGCCAAGTTGTTTGCTGGCATTAGCCTGGTCACATCCTCCATAGAACATCCATAGAAGGGGAACAGCTATGGCCTGCCCAGGCCTGGGCTCCTGTGTTTCCACCCCTACTGTCTACCTGTGTCTACCTGTCTACCTACTGTCTACCTGTCTCCTGTGTCCCCGCCCCCTACACTGGCTGCCCCGCCATAGCCTTGGACCTGTTTCCAGAAGAGCTGCCACCTGTCCAGCTAGTCTTCAGTAAGCAAACCCTCAGAGCTGTTCCACAGCTTTTTTTTTTTTTTTTTTGGTTTTTGGGCCACACCCGGCATTGCTCAGGGGTTACTCCTGGCTATCTGCTCAGAAATAGCTCCTGGCAGGCACGGGGGACCATATGGGACACCGGGATTCGAACCAACCACCTTTGGTCCTGGATCGGCTGCTTGCAAGGCAAACACCGCTGTGCTATCTCTCCGGGCCCTTTTCTTTTGCCTTTTTTGGCCTGGGCAGGAGTTCAGAGACCTGCTCTTGGCTCTTAAGGTGCCTCAAAGTTCTTCCATTTCACCCCAGGGCTAACTGGGAGGCTCCAGAAGTTTAATACTCAACTGTAGTTTGGCTGGCAAGGCTCCAAGGGCAAAGACCCACATGTTTTCCACTTCAAGGGGAGGTGGTGTGGACTTTTGAGCATATGTGTGACTACCTCTGCTCACCTATGTGTGTACTGTGAGTTCCAGCGATGAATTGGTCCCTGGGTGCTGGAGGAGAGCTTAGTGCAGGGGTTATGCTAAGGGTGTAACTGGTGAGGCATGGTCACGCCTGCTGCAGGGTTCAAGAAGGTTGTGATGGCTATGAAAAGGGATTTGGAAATTGCCATAAGATCCTTACAAACCTTGTGAGGCAGGGCTGGTCCTTGATAGATATTTCTTACTTGAAGGAATGAGTGGAGGAAACCCTGGTTGCTGTGTGTTCCTGAGTAAGCCCTGGATTTGCCTGTTCCTCATCTATGACTGGGCTGGGCCTGGAAACATTTTTGAAGAAGAGTATGAAGGAAGCCTTTGGAAACATTGGGCTCCAGAATGTCAGAGGCAGGGCTGGTCCCCAAGGACTGGTCTTCTCTGATTAGTTACTGTGGATCTGGAGATAATCTGGGTTGAAACCAGTTAGCTATGAAGGACCAGGCACCAGGGTCAAGGTGACTTTGCTCCTGGCAAACAGTCCTAGGAGGAAGCAGAGAACAAGGTACTTCCTCCCTCTCTGGGACCTAAGAGTCCCTCTAATGGTCAGGATTGTTCCATCTTCAGAGACTTACCTTTTACTGTCTTATTTCCTCTGGAAATTTGTGTTCAAATACACATCTTTCCATTCATCATCGATCCATCATTTATCCACCATCCATCCATCCATATACATACATATATACATAAATTCACATGTCAGTCTATTATTCATCCATCTATATCCATCCATCCATCTATTCATCCAACTATTTATCCATCTATTCATTATCCTTTATCTGTACACTTATACATTCATGCATTCAATAAATACCAAATGTAGAGAACCATGCCATTCTATTAAAAATTTTTGCTAGAGTAATAGTATACTTGATAGGGTGCTTGCCTTGAACATGGCCTAGCTGGGTTCAGTCCCTAGCACCACATATGGTTCCTTGAGCAGTTCCAGAAGTAATTCCCAATCAGACAGCCAGAGTACTGCCAGGTGTAACCCAAACACACACCACCCCAAAAGAACAAAAAATAAGATGTCTGATTGTAATGAGCTTGTGGACTAGAGTGGAGGAAGATGCATAAGCCCAGGGATGGACAATGTGAAAAGAGGCCCTACCTAGGTTGGGTGGCAGGGAGGGGCCACAGCTGAGCAGGCTTGTCTGGGCTCAGAAAAGAACAGAGATCTAGCATTGGGCCAAGAGCAAACCAGTGTCTGCTGACTTGGAGGGCAGGTGGGTGAGCTGAGGATGTAGTGCCCTGACTGGAGTTGCTGTGGAGGACGTTTGTGATGTGAAGGTAAATAAGGACAGAAGAGGCTTGAACTGACAGGGAACCACCAGAGAAAAAGGAAAATTCTGGGACAGTGTTCTAGAAACCAAATTTTTTCCTCCCTAACCCTTGTGACCTCAGGCAGAGCACCTGACCTCTCTGGGTTTCAGTTTCCCACAGGACGTGACAGGCTCACCCTCTGTGGCTTGGTGGGCTATTTCCTGATCTGAGGAGCAGCTGAGTCACATGTGGTCATAAAATCGACCCCCATGTGGACATCTGACCTGGTCTGAGGACAGTTAATCTTTCCCAGCTCCTGTATGTGTGGGGAGGAAGGGCCTTGGTTAGGGGACCTCACTTGGGGCCTCCTCAACAGATTTCTCAGCAGGATGTGCTGAGAAAAGAGTGAGTCACAGGCCCTATGTCCTAGGTTGGGGGCAGGGGCATACCCCACACCCTGCTCTTCACACCCAGAGCCCCAGTTACAGCCAAGCTCTCATTTAGAACATAACCCCACAGGGACCACCCCCACCCCTACTTTACAACTGGCTGAGAAAAGTCATTTGAAGAAGAAGCAGACAGCAGGGCCTGAGTCCAGGTCTGGACTCATCCCCTATTAGGCCTCCCTATGCCCCATTCTGGGGTGAACTGTGAGTCTGTGCAGGGACAGGTAATGTTTATATACTTCCCTGTTTGTTTTTTGTTTTTTTTTTTTTTTTTTTTTTTTTTTTTTGGTTTTTGGGCCACACCCGTTTGACGCTCAGGGGTTCTCCTGGCTATGTGCTCAGAAATCGCCCCTGGCTTGGGGGGACCATATGGGACGCTGGGGGATCGAACCGCGGTCCGTTCCTTGGCTAGCGCTTGTAAGGCAGACACCTTAGCTCTAGCGCCACCTTCCCGGCCCCTGTTTTTTGTTTTTTGTTTTGTTTTTTTTTGTTTTGTTTTTGGGTGGGGGAGGTCCTGTACAGGCCAGCAGGTTTAGTGTCTGTCTTCAGGCCTGCCTTTTCCTCTCTCCCACGAGGATGGTGAGAGATGGAAGGAAGGAATATTTATAGCCATAATCCTCACAGCCTTCTTAACCCTTTGGGGAAACTGAGGCACCCAGCCCAGGGTCACATACATGTAGGGAGGCAGCCGGTCCCTGAGCCCCTGCAATGTTGCCTCTTCAGAGATGACTGGGATGCACCCCTTGATGCAAGGTCTGGGATTCAGATAGGAGGATAATGTGGGGGCATCCCTTGCTGTTTGACCTTGGGGAGTTATACCACTTCTCTGGGCCTGTTTCCAGGCAGGGATTGTGATGTGAGTGCACAGCCCAGAGCCCCTTGAAGAATGAAGAGGTATTAACATCTCCTAAGCCTTCACCCTGCCCCATGTTCCTGTGGTCTCCTCTCCGGATATAGGGAGGGGCTGACGTTTCCTTCCTTCTCCAGGAGAAGTTGTTTCCCCTATATGTTCCTTTGGAAAAGATCCCATGACCCTACAGCAGGACCTGCCCCTTCACACACCCCTGTGGATACTGAGCTCCACAGGCCACAGAGAAAGCCGGTCAGCCAGTTTCCTGCAGCTCAGAGGGACAATGACCTGTAGCAACCTCCATACCCCTCCAGCCCTCAACTCCCCCAGTAAACGCTTCATTCCTGGAAGCACAGCAGGCATAGAGAGTGGCAGTGGGTAAACCAAAGACCCACACAGGGGCCGCCAAACCCAGGGTTTGCTGACACAGGGCTGGAACAGCATCTGTTTACGGAAACACTGGCCAGTGGCCTGCCCAGCTGCTAGGCTGGGATCCCCTGGGGCCCCCAGAGGCCTCACAGTGCCAGCTGGGGCTGACATCAAAATCTGCAGCTGGAGCCTTGTTTTCCTCTGGGGCCACCTAGGGACTGGACAATTGAGGGGCCAAAGGGGAGAGGAGGCCTTTCTGGACAAGCCTAGGAAGCAGACTCCCCTCAGAAAAGGAACTTCAGGAGTTTGGTCCACCTGATTCCAGATTCTGGGCTCCTCTCTGGCTCCATAGTACCAGAATGTTGGCTGAACTGAGTTATTTCTCAGTTTCCCCATCTGTAAAGAGGGGAGGGTAAAAGCATTTTCTTCACAGGGACATTCACCTAAACGAGGATTGGAGCTCTAAGTGCTGGCACAGTTGCTCTCCTTTTCCATTAAGTGTCCTGTTTTTGAGGACCATCGGGTTTTGATCTGGCCCTGGGAAGCATCCAGGTGGAGGCGAGGAGCTGGCATGTGGAGACTTGGTATGTGATCACAGCCACAGGCAACTCATTGGCACATACTCACCTGCCAGTGCCCATAAGAGCTGGGTTACGAGTCCATGTGCTGCTGATCCCAGTGTCCAGCTCAGAGGCAGCACTGGGTAGTGTTCAGATCTGCTCCAGACAGAGTTGATGGACACATGGTACTGCCTGATCCCTAAGTGTGTGTGGCCGGGCCTGATACCTCCCTAGCCCTCAGCATCCTCTGGAGTATGTCGAATCCTTCTCTCGGTTCAGAAGTGCCACTAATCAAAGATCAGGACAAGATACCCCCGCTGGTAAACTGTCAAGGTGTATGATCAGACCCTGTATTCTGACCCATGGAGCTCCTGAAATGTTGGTCCAGTCCAACTCATGGCCCCACACCCCTCAGGCCTTTTGGGAGCTCAGAATTGGAAAAGATCCTGCTTGAGAAGATCTCATTTGATCAGGGAAGGGGGTGCATATTAGACAGAGGGAAAGGTGATGAGGCAGAACCAGTCCATGGCTTCTTGATCTATGTGTGAAATACAGATTGTGGGGTCAGGGCTGAGATGTGTGACTGACAGATTGTCTATAAACAGTCTTGAATGCCAGAAGAAAGAGGGGCGGGGAATCTGTTGTCTAACTTCCTTTGTTGTCTGACCACTCTAGGTGCCAGAATGGAAGGAAGATGGATTACAATGGACAATGTGGGAGGCAGAAAAAAAAGTCTGAATTCATACAGAAAACTCACCTCAGCATCATTACTGGCCTGGTGCTGTCTCCCCGAAACCAGTATTTACTCAGCTGCCTTCCCTATGCCTTCATCCAAAGCAAAGTCTGTGTGCCTCTGGGTGCAAGACTAGGGTCTGAATCCCCCAATATGTGCCTCATCTAGCCCTTGCAGAGATCAGCTTGGGGTTCGCCCCACTTGAACCATGATGGCCACCGGGAGCAGAAGGGGACGAAAGGTTGCAGAGATGAGGGTCACCTAAGTGATTCATGGCCTAACCTCCCTCCACTCACCTCCATTCCCCTGTGGGCTTCAGACAAATGGGTTTGGCTCTGGGTCCTGCCATGCTCATGGTCTGTCCTGCTGCCCCCAGGTTGGCGATGGGTGCAGAAGTTAGAGTGGGGGTTTATGGAGATCTTGAAGGCTGAAGGTGAGGCTCTGACCAGCCCAGTACAGAGAGGACTCATTAACTCCATCTACATGAACTCAGCTCCCTCACTCCTTTAGCACAAAGTCTCTGTCTGGTCCAGAAAGCAGCCTGAAGGGTATCTGGGTCACTCCTGTCCTCAGGTGCCTGGAACATGACTGGCCTCTCCCAGCAGTGTGGCCCCTCTATTCCTTGTGGGAATAGGGCTGGGTACAAGAGGAAAGGAACAGCTTTTAGACCTCCCAGAAAAATTCATGTCTCAGTGCCAGGGAGACATGTCAGAGAGACTCACATCAGCAGTTCCTAGGGAGGTAATACCTGCCATAGTGCTGTCAGGAGTTTTGGAGCAGGAAAGCCTCAGACACTCCTAGTCAACAAGCATGAAAGAAGCAGGGAAAGGTACATCCAAGGAAGGAAATAATAGAGGTTTTTGAGACCCAGAGCCAGAGCTGTGGCTGGGCAGGGACCCACCTAACCTGAGCATCAGGCAGATTTTTAGTAAAAACAGTGGCCAGATGAATGGATCAAAACTTTGTGGTCTACACCCACAATGGAATACTATACAGCTCCAAGAAAGAACAAGATCCTGCCTTTTGCTGCAACAAGGATGAGTGATGCTGGTCAAATGGAAACGGACAGATATAGAATGATCTCTCTATCTGTGATACACAGCAAGGTAGCAGCAAAGATCCCCAAAGGCAACATAAAGGGGGAACTGAACATAAAATTGAGTTGGGGGTGATAGGGAAAGGGGTTGGATTCCTTAGGGGAGGGAAATGGGTACATTGGTGAGGAGTGTAGTGTTGTAATTATGTTCATGAAGTCCATTACTGATAGTATTGTAAACTCCCCATACAAATAATAATTATAATTTTTTTAAAAAATCAACCCAGTGCCAGCAGTTCCCATGGTTGGTGCGAGCTTCATGACTGCACAGACTAGCTGGGGCTGGGGGATGGATAGGAGCATTTGGGGATACTGCAGGGAGGTGACCAAGAAGCATTATTTATTTATCTTTTTTGGGTTTTGGGTCACACCTGGCAGTGCTCAGGGGTTACTCCTGGCTCTACGCTCAGAAATCACTCCTGGCAGGCTCAGGGGATCATATGGGATGCCAGTATTCTAACCACCCATCCTTCTGCTGAAAGGCAAAAGCCTTACCTCCATGCTATCTCTCTGGCCCCAAGAAGCATTATTTAAGAAGCTCAGTGTCAGCCCCTTCATAACTGATTATTCCTGAGCTGGTTCAGTTCCTGATCTGCTGCTTGGCTAGAGTAATCATGATCTCCACTGCAGAAATGTCAAGACAGACTGGGGTAATCATGGTCCCACTGGAGAGATGTGAGGACTGAGGCCTACCTTGTTGGCCTGTCTAGAAGTCCCTGCAAGAAGTAAC
Organism: Suncus etruscus; assembly: GCF_024139225.1. Taxonomy (NCBI): domain Eukaryota; kingdom Metazoa; phylum Chordata; class Mammalia; order Eulipotyphla; family Soricidae; genus Suncus; species Suncus etruscus. The sequence continues at coordinate 25,577,296 of NC_064856.1, read as the reverse complement.
AAAGCAGCCCCCACTAGTTTGACCTCTGTGCACCCTGAAATGCTGCTCTGTCTGGGTGTTCCTGCCCCTCCATGGGCCCAGCAGTCAGGGGAGCTTGTCTCCTCCCTTAGAACTGCCGCCTCTGGCTCGCCTCTGTGATGGCCTGTGGGGTGGAAGACTGGAGATTCCTCCCTACATTCCTGGGGTTCCAGACTAGGGACAGTCTCCTGGCTCAGCCACTGTGTTCCCATGAGGAATCTGTTCTCATAACAAACTCCAAAGGTCACCCATCTGGGAAGGAGCCTGTCTTCACTACAGGGCAGGAAAAAGACCTCAGTGTTTACCTGATCCCAATGGGGTGACCTGCTTCCGGCCAGCCGGTGGACCTCTCTTCCTGCTTTGGGGCCCCTGTCAGTGTCTGAGTGGAGCAGGCAGAGAGAAGAGAAATGCAGGGCCTGTCCCTCAGTCAATTCCAGGCAGGAAATGTGTGGGCTCAGAACTCAACTCCAGTGCTCCAACCCCCTTTCTCCTCTGCTTGATCTTTACCTCTCTGTTTATCTGCCCCAGTGGAAAACTAACACCTACTGCTCAGGGTTACTATGGGGATTAGCGACACTCATTCATTCAACAACTATTTATTGAAGAATTACCAGCTTTCAGGCAGTGAGTAATGTGGCAATGGATAAAAGAAACAAAACTCTGCCATCAGGCTTTTAAAAAGGAAAAGGGCATGACAAATACTATTTACTTTAGAAAGTGCTGGCATCACGCCAAAAATAAAGCCAAGCAAGTTAAATGTAAGCAGTTGTTCAATCTAGGGAATGGCAAATGGGTCTTTATTACATTTCCTTTCTTTTCTGCAATTTTGAGAGTTTATATATATATACCTTAAAGGAAAAAGAGAAATGAGATAAAAAAGGGAAGGGCAGGAGGGTGCAGAGGGACAGTCCTGAGAAACAGTAAGGCACACTCTGTGGACAGCAGTTAAGGGGCAGAGAAAGCTGGGGGACATTTCAAGGGATGGGAAGGAAAACTCTGTGGGAGGGGGCACTGGCAAGCAGCCCAAACCACCTGGTTTCCAGGTCTAGGCACTACAGTATCGACCACTGGGGACTCTGAGGTCTTTATTTTATTTGGAGGGGAGCACATCCTTCAGTGCTCAGGAGTTACTCCTGGCTCTGAGCTCAGAAATTACTCCTGACAGGTTCTAAGGACCAAATGGGATGCTGGGGATCAACCCCAGGTCAGCTGAGTGAAAGGCAAACACTCTACCTGCTGTGTTACTGCTCAGCTCTGAGGGACTCTTCTGTCTTGAAGTGTGTGTCCAGGCTCCCACCAGGTCAGAACCACATAAACAGGAAGCCTCATCTAGTGTTATAAAATTCCCTGTGTTTATGACAGCGCCTCTCTCCAAAGGAGGAGTGCATTGATCTGGATCATGTGCTGTTACTCCTACACATTCTCCTCTCTCCCTCTCTATCCCATCCTCTCCCCTTTCTTTGCCCTTCTTCCTCTTCCCCTTTTTTCTCTCCCCCTTTCCTCCCCTCTTCCTCCCCTCTTCCTGTCCTTTCACATTCACCTTCCCTCTTCTCTTCTGCAGCCTTCCTTTTACTCCCCTTCCTCCCTCTCCTTCTCCACTCTCCACTCCCCTCCCCTCCATTCCCTCCCCTCTCCCCTCCACTACCTTCTCCTCTCCCTCCACTCTTCCCTCCCTCACCCTCCTTTCTCTCTCCTCCCCTCCTCTTTTCCCTCCCTTTTCTCACCCTCTCTCTTCCCCCTTCCCTCCTCTCTCCTTCTCTCCCCCCTCATCCCCCCCTGCTCCAGACCCCCCCCACCATCTGTGGAGGGTACAACTGTGTATTGTATGTATTGGGGGACTCAGCATAGAGGTCCCTGGAACCTGAGTCCTTGCAGGGCCCTCCCAGTTACCACTCCCTCCTCTCCCTGGGGAGGGGTTCTGTGTGGCAGTAGGAGGTTAATCTCAGTCCTATACCTATACCTGGGCAGATTTGCACATTGTCTCTTCTGTAGTATGGAGTGAATGAATCCCTGCAGCTGGTGGAGATGCTTCCTCCTTACTGGAATAGGAATCACTGATGCTCCTGGAACTCCAACTCCTGTCCCAGGCAGACCCCATCACCACCCTCTTGGTCCTGTGCATCCACACATAGGGGTGGCAGTAGGTTCCCCTGCAGGAATTCTCCCTTCTTTGCAGCAGACAAAGCCTGACATGGCTACTGGGGTGGGGGTCCAGCCCTGACACCACTTCCAGCCAGTTGCTGTCAATCATGTCAGGTTTGAGCTTTCCACCCTGAGAAGTGGGCCCTGTCAGCTGCCCACTCTCCCTGCACACAGAAGAGTTCAGAGCTCCTGAAGATGGAGTCCTCAGTCTCCGGCCCCGGATTCCAATCACAGCTCTGGTCTCAACCTGAGTGAGTTAGGAAGCACTTTTAAGGTCTGAACACTTCCCAGGTCTCAGTTCAAGGGGCAGCTATACTCCTCACCAGGGTTGAAGGGATTGCTTGGGTCTCCTCGCAATGTATAAAGTTCAGAGGACAGAGAGATAGTACAGTGAGGAGGGATCATGCCCTATATGTGGCTGACCTGGGTTCCATTCCCAGCATCCCATATGATCTCCCAAGCACCTCTAGGCATGATCCCTGAGCACAAAGCCAGGATTAAGTCCTGAGCACTGCTGGGTGTGCCCCCCCCCCACAAAATAAAAACAAAAAAAAAAACCCTACAAAGTATAGGAGTTGGTGCTACCGCTAGAAGGTTCTTAGATGCTACGGGATGCCACAGGGCAGTGTGCAGTCCCTCCTTGAGGCTCTTTTGGTCCTATATCCCTACTCTCCCTGCTCTAAAATGCTTTTCCAGAGCTCATGGAGGCATCAGGGGGCAGGACTGGGAATCTGAAGACCCAGGTTCTGGCTTAGCTTCCTCGACTCTCAGGCTGTGCATCACCTGGGGAAGTGCATTGCCTTTCCGAGCCTCCTTACCAGTTATTTGAGCCAGGAGACTTCAGGCCTCCCTCCCCTCAGGACCCTGATGCCCGTGTCCTGGCCTGACTCTGTCCTCTCCACAGCCGTGGCCAGCTAAACAGTGGGTGCGGTGCTCAGGGAGACTCAGTCAGGGTCGCAGCCCCGTGTGGAATTTGGCTTCTGCTGCCCAGAACTGCCTCTCCTGATGTCTGGAATTCCATCTGTGACTCATGCCTTTGGGAAATCTCACCCTCTCCTCACTGAATAATAACAATGACCATCTTTGCGGCTTTCTTCACCCAGAGTGTTCATGCTTGGCTCAATGTCCACAGTGCTGTGAAGACTGTGTTGAGTGTGAAGCAAGCTCAGGGCAGAAAACCACATACCCACAGGGGCTCAGCCTGGAGGCGGTGAGTCTTCTGTTACCTGAACCCTTGGTCTGTGCCTTCCCAGTAGGTTAGAAGCTAGGCCCCGGAGCTGTAGAAATAGCATAAGGCATAGGCATTTGTTTGTCTGCTTGTTTGTTTTTTCTTTTGTTTTTATTTGGGGCCACAACAGGCAGTGCTCAGGGCTTACTCCTGGCTCTGTGCTCAGGAATCACTCTTGGCAGTTTTTCTGGGATCATATGTGGTGTTGGGGATAGAACTCAGATGGTCACATGGAAGGCATGTGCCCTATTTACCCGCTGTGCTATCTCTCTCACCCCACATGCTGCATCCGTTCTATTGATTTCTGTCAATACATGGTCCCAGAGGATGGAGAATGGCAGGGTGCAGCCCTCAAGGTGCCCACGCACAGCTGGGGTATCCCAGATAACCCATGCACAAAGAAACTGTGTCCCAGATATTATGATACCATTGCACCTGCATCAGAGTTATCCCCAACAGCCCAGCGGTGCCCTTGGAGATGAAGATCTCTGGGTCACAGATAAACAGAAGCACCTACTGTGTCCACATACACCAGCCTGGGAAGGGGATTCTGACACAGACCACTCACTGTCCTCACAGTGCACTGTGTGAAAGCAGCCACATGCATGAACCCCAGGCTTGGCTGAGTTTACTTCTCTCTTGGCAGAGTCAGACTCAGGGACAGAGCATGGAGAGTGATTCCAGAGTCCAGGGTAACAGGGAAGCCCATCAGTATGGCAGAGTCCAAAGATGGACAGTGTCAGCCACTTGAAACTACCCAATATGCACTAAAAAAATAGCAAGATGGCAGCTTTCCTATAGCTGTCTTTTGTACCAATGAAATGAATTTAAATGTATAGGCTGTTCCTAAGAGGAAGACAAAGGGGTGAATATTTTCAAGTGTCTGTAACCTAGTACTTTGTGACCTGCATCAATCAGGAGAGGTCAGGTCAGGCTGTGACCAAACACAGCCTCTCAAAATTGACCCCTGGGTTGACACATTACTCCCAAGTCTTGTTCACCCCAAGCACATGTTTTCCTGTTCTCTCAAACCTCTCTGGTTCTGTCTGCACCTCGGATCTGGAATAAGGCAATGGGAACATCAACAAACCAGTAAAACTCAGTTTAAGCCTCAATTTATTCACCTGGGGAAGGGACTAAAAACAAAATGTCCCTGGAGTGAGGGAAGACAATTGGTCCATACCTGGTGGCACTCAGGGGTTACCACTGGCTCTGCACTCAGAAATTGTTCCTGGCAGGCTCAGGGGACTATATGGGATGCCAGGGATCAAACCTTCATCAGGCCCAGATTGCCTTCATGTAAGGCGAATGCTCTACAGCTGTGTTATTGCTCTGGTCCCAGGAATGATCACTTTTATCTCCTCTCCTTCCAGGTCAAGGGTGGAGATTGTAAGACTTGTGGGCCAGGTAGGGCCCATGAAATCTTTGAATCTGGCTCTGGTGGAAGATGTGACAGACACTTATTATCTGGTCAGCCACCCACAGTCAGTGTCCCTGTGTTATGTGGCCCATGTGGATGATGGGATAAATATCCTAATGGTCTTGGCCTTGGCAAAGAAAAGGGTTCCCACCTCTCTTCCAGGGCCTAGCACCCTTTTGTACCCTGAAGTCCATCTCTGTGAAGTCACAGGGCCTGGAGGAGAGAGGCTTTTAAGGACTCCCTGTCTGGTTATGGTGCCCTTCAGGCAGGACCATGTGTAAGCCACAAATACCCCTGGCTCCTGGGAAGGCATGGGACAACTTCACCCCATCCCTGCATTCCCGGAGAAACACCTTCTGAGCCAGTCCTGATGCAGTGCTGGCGAATGAATGTGTGCCCTGAGCCAGACGCTCCAGAGACAGCTGTCTCGCGCCTAAAATACTTTCCCCAATAATCTGTTTTCAATCTCATTCTTTCCTCTTTTTTCCCTTATTTAAATTCATCCTGCCAGGGAACAAGCTTGTATTTATGCATCAGTGCCTAGTCAAGACCCACCCACTCCCTGGAAATTGCTGCTTTAAATAGGGGATACTGGTCTCCATGATGCCTACACACCTGTCCACAGGCTCTTTCCCCACCCGTCTCTTGGGAGGTAACCCCTTTCTGTTTCTTGCCTGTTGCACCCCACTCAGGAAGGGCACACATTAAAAGTGCTGCACTCCTGAAAAAGAATTATTTGCCAAAAAGGCCTGCTTAGAGCAGTCAAAATCAGTTGACCCTTTGCGTGGATTGTTTGGCCATAATTCTAAAGTGGCTGTAACTATCTCTCTCTTTATTTTTAACCATTACTAAAAATCAGGCCTTAGTAATTCTTTCTAACAAAGAAGGACAGTACAAATCCCGCCAAAAGTCTCCCACTAAAAAGCTCCCTGTGATCTTTGCTACTTTGGCGCCAAGATCAGGTTTTTCCAAACACTTAGCTCATGAGTGAAGCAATTTTCAGTTTTCCCCAAAACTCTAAAACACTCCTCTCTCTTCCCACTTCCCTGAAAATTACCTGTTTCCCCCTGCTTACCCAAAACAAAGCAAACACATAACAAAATTTCTTTTCAACTTCAGTATCGGTTCTTTAATGTGCAAATATTATCCATGGTCTTTCATTCTGTTTCCCTAACTATCTCCCACTCTCTTTGATGTCAAAAATTTGCACCCTGCATTTCAAACCTCAAACCTTAAAAGCAGCCCAGCTCAAAAAATAAATTTGTCTTCGTCTTTCTAGACGCAAGTCCCCACGCTTTTGTGTGTGGTCATTCATTTCTACAATATATTTCCGTCTTTTCGCCATTTCGTGTACCCACTCTCTCCCCGTGAAGGTTTCCCGAACTCCACGAAGAATCTGTTTGGAGGCGCTGGTGTCTGCAACAGAATTGGCCCACAACACTTGCCTCTTGAGGCTCAGCCCTACACCTTCCTGCCTCTGCCTCTCTTGTGTCTCTGCACCACCTCGGGAATGAGCAAAACCAAAGCCCCATTTTCGGGAGGGTTTGTTTTTAGTTTGGGGGACACACCAGCAGTGCTTAGAGACTACTCTCAGCTTAGTGCTCCGAGGTTAGTTCTGGTGGTGTTCAGTGAAACATGCAGTGCCAGGGATTGAACAGAAGTCCTGGCCGGTGGAAAACATGCATTCTGAATTCTTGCTTCCTATTCCCTCAGCACTTTCATGGCAGAGATATGTCTTTGCCCAATGAGGCTGTTGTGAAAGGAAGCTTTCATCCCTGCCCACGAAGGGGAGAGCATTAGCGTTGTCATATTTCATTATTGTTATCCCATTTTACAGAAGAGAGGGTGGAGGCCTAGGGAGCAGAGGTGAGTGGTCAAGTAAGTGAAGACTGAGGACTCAGGTCCCTAGGTCCCTGCTTGCACCTAGCAGGGCACTGTAGCAAATGTGTGTGTGTGTCAGTGAAGGCAGACGAATGGCAGCTGGTGCCTCTCCTAGATGCATAGTGGATCTTGGCCCCTGGAAGAAACAGGGGAAGTGCAGGGGAAGCAGTGGTCAGAAAACAGAAAAGGGAGCCTAGCTCTCCAGCCCCCAGGCACGCTGCTCCTATGCTCTTGCCATATGGCTTTGTCCACCTCTTTGTTCCTCCCCGTCAAAAATGAAGAGGCCTGGGGCTGGAGTGATAGCACAGTTGGTAGGGCGTTTCCCTTGCATGCGGCCAACCCAAGTTCAATCTCCGGCATCCCAAACGTCTCCCAAGCCTGCCAAGAGTGATTTCTGAGTGCAGGGCCAGAAGCAACTCCTGAGTGCCACCAGTGTGGCCCCAAACCCAAATATATATACTTATGAATGCCTCAGCCTGCTCCTTGGACAGCAATGTGGCTGTAGCAACCAGGGGCCATTCTAAATAAGGAACTGCCAGTGCCTAGCTCTCTCTCCAGGGGTCTATCTCTACTGCTCAGATGGTGCACTTAGCCCCCCAGGGCCACAGACATGGGCTCCACACAGGTCCACACTGTCCAGGTCATCTCCACAGAGAAATGTCCCAGGGCTATGGGTTCTGATCTCTGTCCCCTTGCTCAGGCATGCTTCCTCTTGGCAGTCTCATTCCGATAGGGACACTGAGGGGGGTCCTGGAGATACTGTTCAGCCCTGATGGAGGCCTTCTTCTTGGGAACCCCTAGATTCCCCTCAGTCCCAGGGTGTCTGTACTACATTCCAGTTTATTACCCCTCCAGGAAAACTTAAGGAATAGGACCGAAGGGACCCCAGTCTTCACACTCCCCACTTCCAGGTTGAGGACAGTGTGGGCCTGAGGGATGTTGTCAAGCTCTCACCTTTAGTTGTCTTTGCTGTGTCTGGTCTGTGTGGATTAATCAGCCACCAATAATCCCATCAAAAAATGGGAAGAAGAAATGAACAGACAATTTCTCAAAGAAGAAAGGCACATGAAAAAATGCTCCACATCACTAATTATCAGGGAGATGCAAATCAAAATAATAGTGAGGTACCATCTCACACCAAGAGACTGGCACACATCACAAAGAACAAGAACAAGCGGGAATGTGAAGGGAAAGAAATTCTCATTCACTGCTAGTGGAAATGCTGTCTAGTCCAACCTTTATGGAAAACAATATGGAGAGTCCTCAAAAAACTGAAAATTGAGCACCCATATTATCCAGTTCTACCACCCCTAGGGTTATACTCTAGGAACACAAAAAAGCAATACAAAAATGCCTTCCTCACACCTATATTCATTGCAGCACTATTTACAATAACCAGACTCTGGAAACAACCAAGATGCCCTTCAACAAATGAATGACTAAAGAAACTGTGGCACATATACGCAATGAAATATTATGCAGCACAATGGAATATTATATCTCTCTTCTCTCTTTAATCAGGAGAGATAAAGTCATGAAATTTTCCTATACATGGATGGATATGGAAATTATTATGCTCAATGAAATAAGTCAGAGAGAGAGATACACAGAATAGTCTCACTTATCTATGGGTTTTAAGAAAAATAAAAGACATTATTGTAATAATGCCCAGAGATGAGGACCGGAAGGACAGGCTCACGATATGAAGCTTACCACAAAGTGTGGTGAGTACAATTAGAAAAATAAATACACTAACAACTACCATGGCAATGTTAATGAGTGAAAGAGTAAAATGCTTGTCTCGGATACAGGCAGGGGATGGGGGAGGAGTGTGATGGGAGACATTGATGGTGAGAATGTTGCACTGGTGAAGGGGGTGTTTTTATTTTATGACTGAAACCCAACTACAATCATGTTTGTAATCATGGTGTTTAAATAAAGACATTAAACAAACAAACAAAAATAATCAGCCACCAATACTGGTCAGCCCTGTCCCCTTGTGAAAGGAAGCTTTCAACCCTGCCCATGAAGGGGAGAGCATTAGTATTGTTATATTTCATTTCTGTTATCCTCAGGTCCCTGCTTGCACCCAGCAAGGCAAGGTACCAAATGTGTATCAGCAGAGGCAGGCACTGACATACATGGGGTTTATGTTGCATATGAACTCAGTACAGTGTAATTACTTGGCTCACCTGGGTGGGATCTCCATCTTCACTCTCTCTCATAAGACCTTTCTTCCCCAAACCAGGTCTCTTCCTCGGGGACAATGCTCTCTTGCCACACCTTTTCCTGGCCCTGTGAAACTGACTTCACAGAGATGGACTCCAGGGTGCAAAAGGGTACTAGGCCCTGGAAGAGAAATGGGAACCCTTTTCTCTGCCAAAGCCATTAGGATATTTATCCCATTACCCACATGGGCCACATAACAGAGGGACACTGGCTGTGAGTGGCTGACCAGAGCATAAGTGTCTGTCCCATCATACACCAGAGCCAGATCCAAAGATTTTATGGGCCCTCCATGGTCCACAGGTCCGACAATCTTCACCCTAGGCCTGGAAGGAGGGGAGATAAAAGTGCTTGTCCATGAGGCAGGAGCAATAACACAGCGGTAGGGCATTTGCCTTGCACACAGCAAACCTGGGATTGACCTGAGTTTGATCCCCAGAGTCCCATATGGTCCCCTGAGCCTGCCGGTAGCGATTTCTGAGTACAGAGCCAGTAGTAATCCCTGAGTGCCACCGGGTGTGACTCAAAAAACAAAAACAAAAAAGTGAGCACCCAATTGGATAACTCCCATTTGGAATGTGGAGATACTTGTAGAGCTGGTTGTCACTGACAGCTCCCCTTTCATGTGCAGTATGGAATAACAGACATGCCAATGAAACAGGTAAGTTTGTTCTACTGCACCCAAACAGATGCAGATCATGCATGCAAATAATGTGCACATTTAAATTTTTTACTTATTAATTTTTTCTTGGGGGGCACACCTTGTGTTGCTCGGGGCTTACTCCTGGTACTGGGCTCAGAGATCACTCCTAGCAGAGATGGGGATAGAGGAGTATAAGGGATGCTAGAGATCAAATATAGGTCAGCTATGAGCAAGGCCAGCACCCCATCCACTGTACTATCACTTCAGCCCTAACAAGCACATTTTATTAGAAACCAAAAACCAGAATTAGTTTGATAGTGGTGAGTGTGCATTAAATTTGTACATCAATACCATAAACTTTAACACATTGTAACCATGTTGCCTATACTGTAATAAAATTTTGCAAAAGAAACAGTAAATGAAAACATGTTTAACCCAACCTATCATAAACATTCTGTCATCAGTACTTTTTTTTTAATTTTGTTTTTGATTGATGGCCACACCTGGCAGCGCTCAGGGGTTACTCCTGGCTCTGCTCTCAGAAATCACCCCTGGCAGGATGGGGACCATATGGGATGCCAGAATTTGAACCCAGGTCCGTCTAGGGTCAGCCTTGTGCAAGGCAAATGCCATGTGGTATCATTCCAGGCCCTTACCATGGCTTTCTTTACCTTTGTTCTCATATGAGCTAAATCTGAGGCATGCTTTGCACTCACATCTATTTTGGAACTGGCCCTGCTTCTTGAGGCCCATGACCCATACGTATAGATTCTGATCTCAGGTGGTCTCCCTGCATGAGGAGGGGTCTCTGTAGGGGGCACACATGAGATGTTTGACATTGATCACCCACTGTTGGCTCAACTTCCTGTTGTACCAACAGTGTCTGAAGGAAGTGTGTCATATCCTCACAAGCTTACCTGCAGACTTAGTGAGAGCAAAATAGTGGCAGTTCCCTTGGGGATTCTATGCCATGTCTCATGAAGAGAGAAGCTCAGGTTCTTTCTCAGTTAAATGCCACTGTCTTCCTTTCTATATGACCTCTGCGCTGTGCTCATTTGAGGACCTTATTTATATTCCTCAGCACATGTTTGCATGTTCCCCGGATCCCCTGCCCTGAGCTCTGGTACAAGGCGCCTGGAGGTTCCTTCAGTCTTGAGCAAGTCTGTTTCTAAGCAACCAGAATCCGGACCGCTGGAAAGATGCTTAACTTTGAGGACATGCTACCCTCTGCTGGCCAATAGGAATATCTTCTCCCCAATTTTCTTTAGTCTGCGACTGCTGAGGACTTGGGTTGCCTCTCCAGTCTGGTTTGAAGATGCTTTGGGCCCTTTCCTACTATGTCACGTTAAGAAAACACCTTTTCCTCTCCAGGATGTCTGTTCTCTTCTGTAACATGGCAATAACAACATTCCTCTTTCTCTTTCTTGATGGGCTGCTGGAGGATGATGAGAGATGAGGCATGAAAGGGCTGGGGTAGGGTGTTGCCTATACCACATGCTAAAGGGTAGCTGGGTGTTGGTTTGGGTATTTAGAGGCTTAGCTGCATTGAGATGTTCATGAGGGGCCTGGGTTTCTGGTGCCAAGTTTTTTCTGTGTCTCATCTCTGCACACACCTGCTTGTAGTTATTGGTGTTTAATTGGTACAAAGAGAAGGTCACAATGAAGTGCTGGACCCTTCCTTTGCTCCTCTGCCCTGTTCTCACTGTGTATCTTTTTTGTTTTTGTTGTTTTGGGGGCCACATCTGGTGATGTTCAGGTATTACTTCTGGTGCTGAGCTCAAGAATCACTCCGAGGGTGGGGGAAATAACCACATAGGATGCGGAAATGGCGCCCATTTTGGCCCCGTGCAAGGCAATCACCCTACCTGCTGTACTATTGCTCCAGTATCCTTACTGTATATCTTAAGTGTACAGTCTGTGTCCACACATATATGCACCTGTATGCCTATGAGTATATGCATGGGCATCTGAGATCCAATGCACGGAACATAAGGGATTGGAAGTGCAGATATGTTCCTAGAGTGTGAATCTTAGTTTGTGCAGCTCTGGACCAGTGCAGGTAAATGTGGAAAGAGACACACTAGCCCCACCAAAGCAGAAGGGCATCATTTTGCCCAGGCTTATGTTCTTCATCTATAAAATGGGAAGAATATGGTCCCTAACTGGTGGACAGGTGTTAGACACACAGCAAGGCCACTGAGCAGAAATGATCGTACAGCAGTAAGGTGCTTGCCTTGAATGTACTGGCTCAGGTTCAAGCCCCTCAAGTTTCCACCAGGAGTGATCCCTGCATGCAGAGACAGGAGTAAGCACCACTTGGTATAACCTGAAAACAGAAAATAGAACTAAAAATACCAACAGCACAGGCCACATTATTGATAACATTACTATTACTAATCTTCAGGGCTTGTGTTGAGATTCCCCAAACTAATAGCTCTGAAGGATCTGGATCAAGAAACGTTTCATCAAGGCTTGGGGAAGTTTTCTCTTTTTCTTCGTATTTATCCTTGTCAAGGTAATACAACAAGAAACAAGAGTTGAGTTTGGGAAGGAAGGTGGGAGGAAGGGAAGGACTCTCATGCCGAGTACCCCCTACTATGAACTAGCTTCATTTCTACTCTTCCTTTCCAAGTTTTTCCCACAAGGGGGCTAGCATGAGGCTGGACTCATACAGGACTGATCAAAATGCATCAGGGTAAATTAATCATTTTCCCTAACATAACTAAACTCTGTATTTTATTGGGATTTATTAGGATACATTTATTTATTAGGACAAATGTTTATTTATTGCTATAAATATTGTATTATGTACTATAATTTCATTATGTTATATATTGTAATATTACATACTATATAACCATATAATTTATAACATATTATAATTATTTATTACATATAATACATTAAATGTTACATTATAGGGGCCGGAGAGATAGCATGGAGGTAGGGCGTTTGCCTTTCATGCAGGAGGTCATTGGTTCGAATCCCGGCATCCCATATGGTCCCCCGAGCCTAGCAGGAGCGATTTCTGAGCCTGGAGCCAGGAGGAACCCCTGAGTGCTGCTAGGTGTGACCCAAAAAAACAAAAGAATTTTTAAAATGTTACATTATATATAATATGTATAATCATGTATAACATTATAAATTACATAACACTATATATTATATTAATGTTTTATTATTATTTATTATAAATATTTATTTATTAGAATTTATTAGGGATACTGGAATTAAACTAGAAATTATGCAGTGGGTGGGATATAGTCTATTATCTATATGGTTTATGAAAGAGTCACTTTGAGCAATGTCATAAAACAGTAACAGATACCTGTTTTCATAGAAGGTTTTTATTTTCTTTCTTTGGGACAAGTTAGTGTTTCCACATTGGGAATAGTATGTACCAGAATGTATCTGTCCCTGGACCTGAAAACTTTGATCTCGGCCAGGGAAATAGCTCAGTGGCCTAGAGCACATGCTCTGTATGCAGGGGCCCTGGGGTTGACCTCAAGTACCTCATAATTACCAATGGGAATGACCTCCGAGGCCTGAGCCAGTTGCCCTCTGGTACCCAAAGAGAAGGTGACATTAGCCATCATGGAAACACACCTCAAAGCCACAATAAAATTCTGCCACATCCCTAACACAGGGTCGGAACCAAAACCAGACAATACAGGCATCAGTCTGGATGTGTGGGGAAGCTTGACATTCTGCTCATGGGGAAAAGCTGCCCCTTAGAACATTTTCTGAAAGTTTTCAATAATTTAGAAACAATTACCATAAGATCTAGCATTTTCTCTCCTTGATAGCACATACTGTAGAGAAATGAAAACCAGTATTCACACACAGATGTTCACACATAATAGCACAAGTTGAGCCTTCCCATGTGTTCATCTACTTCATCCCAAGTGGATCTGTTCAAGGAGCCACACCACGCAGAGGAATAAAGTGCCAGTACCTTTTTCCATGTGGATGAACAGTGCTGGGCCAAATAGGCCAGGCCAGAGACCTGTTTGATTGCAATTCTCACCCATGTCCAGAATAGGAAGAACCAAGGATAAGGAGAATTGGGGGCTGCCTCAAGCTGGGAGGACAGATTGCTGCTGGGACACTCAGGATGGGATGATGGGAGCAGGATCTCAGAGGATTAATAAAGAACCTTCTAAGACTGTTTTTGGTTTGATTTTTGGATCACATCCAAAAGTGCTCAGCATTTACTTCTGGCTCTGTGCTCAGGAATCACATCTGGTAGGCTTGGGGAACCATATGCAGTGCTGTAGAGTCAACCCAGGTCAGCTGCATACAAGGTGAGTGCCGTTGCTGATGTGCAGTATCTCCAGCCATAATGTCCCAAATTTTAAGAACTGCATTTGAACTCCCTTCCTTACTTCCTTAGATAGGGCTGGGAGCTGGTCTGGGCAGACAAATGCTGAATCCACAGAACAGAAGAGGCCCAGGGGCTGGCCTCCTCCCTGCCCTTTATCTGGCCTGGTCAGCCCAGGGTGATGATGGTCAAAGGCTTTTATCATTCCTTCCAGCCTTCTCCTGGAACATCTCTATTCAGCCCCCAACCCCGGCAGACCTACCTCACACTGGCAGTGAGGCCCCAGGGCACATTTAGCAAACAGATCCAAACATTTTTCCTGCCTGCAACCCCAAAACTTCTCATACTATAGTGGTAACCCATGTGCCTAGTATGTTCCACTGTGGTGCTCACTCCAGCCTGTTTATAACAGCTCAGCCCCCTGCCTTTGGTCTCCTAAGTCCCTGGGCATCCTGCCATGGGGGCACAGCAGATTCTTGAGCCTAAGCCCCAGTCTCTCTCTCTCTCTCTCTCTCTCTCTCTCTCTCTCTCTCTCTCTCTCTGTATCATTGATACAGCAATGATACATCAATACAGTCACTTCATAGCTACATATATTATACATGTAGGTGAACTCAAATGTGCATATAGTTAACCTCTGAGGAGCACAGGGGCTAGAGGTACCAATCCTGAACTTAGTGAAATATCTACATATAATTTATTATTGGATTTATTTTAGTACAAACCCAGCAGTCCTAGGGGTTATTCTTGGCTCTGCCCTCAGGGATCATTCCTGATGGTTCTCAGAGGACCATATGGGATGCCAAGGATCAGGGTTAGCCACATGAAAGGCAAATGCCCTACCTACTGTGCTATCACTCCAGCCCCATTTAATTTATTTTTATTTGGTGCTAAGGGCTTTAGTCCTGGTTTTGAGTACAGGGATCACTTCTGGCAGGACTCAGAGAATCATGTGGAGATCCAGGAATTGAGCCTGGATCACCTACATGCAAGGCAATTGCCCTAACTGCTGTACTATATTTCAGTCCCCATTGTATAACTTATGGATTTCCTGCTGTTGATAGGAAGCCTATAACCTTAGCTGTGGATGCACACAGTTTTATAGGTCAAATGCATTCTATTTCATTTACAATAAAATAAACTAGAGAAAAGGCATTGTTATTAAGAAACTCATAAGAGGGGGAGGGAGAGAGCTCCAAGAGCTAGAGCATATATCTTCCATGCACAAGCATGCAACTGTCAGCATCTCAGGGCACCCTGACAGTCCTAGGTGGCCTTGGGGACCTGTAATGCTGTCATGTTGGCATTAAATATTGAACTGTCCATGTTCAGCCTTGCTAACAAGGGAAAATCCTCTTATAATACTGACCTGAAACAAATCCACATAGATATATCCAAATTGTGTTGTTCAGGGGCCAGGGTGGATGTGTGTGCATGCATAAGAGTATGTCTGTACTTGAAAATATGTATGGGCCGGAGAGATAGCATGGAGGTAACACATTTGCCTTGCATGCAGAAGGATGGTGGTTCGAATCCCAGCATCCCATATGGTCCCCCATGACGGCCAGGGAGATATCTGAGAGCAGAGCCCAGGAGTAACCCCTGTGCGCTGCCGAGTGTGACCCAAAAACCAAAAAAAAAGAAAAATGTATGTGCAGTATATATGAAGAGGGACTGGAAAATTCAGAATTAGTTCCAATTTGAGGTCTGACAAAGTGTTGTGATGTAAAATTCTTCAAATGTGCGCATGTGGCCTCCCACAGACTGGAAGGGCCCCACTTCACTGAGGCTC
The DNA here is from genome assembly GCF_024139225.1 of Suncus etruscus. NCBI lineage: Eukaryota > Metazoa > Chordata > Mammalia > Eulipotyphla > Soricidae > Suncus > Suncus etruscus. The sequence goes on along the minus strand of NC_064856.1, from coordinate 25,561,625 downwards.
GATGCCTTTACTCATAACCAGCTGGTGTGACAGTGATTCACATTCACCAAACACCTTACAGCAATACCCAGATGGCCCAGATGGCTGGGGCTGAAGCTGAATCACCATGGACCATGTTCCTGATACCAGTGATGTTTCTTGTAAACAAAGGAAATCTCACTCACTCTAAGCAACAGTGATTTATTAGTCATCTTATTTATTTTTGTTTTGGGGTCACACCCAGTGGTGCTCAGGGATTACTCTGGCTCTGTGCTCAGGAATCCTGCCTGGTATTGAGGTGGGGGAAACCATATGGGATGCTGAGGAATTGATTCCAGGTCAGCCACATGCAAGATAAGTGCCCTACCTGCTGTACTATCACTCTGACCCCTTTTGGATTATTTATTTTATTTTATTTTATTTTTGGTTTTTGGGCCACACCCTGTGACGCTCAGGGGTTACTCCTGGCTATGCGCTCAGAAGTTGCTCCTGGCTAGCGCAGGCAAGGCAGGCACCTTACCTCCAGTGCCACCGCCTGGCCCCCCTTTTGGATTATTTTAAAGATTCTCCAAAAGGGCCAGAGTATTGACGTGTGTGTGTGTGTGTGTGTGTGTGTGTGTGTGTGTGTGTGTTTCCGGGAAAGGAACTCAGGCCATGAGTGTCCATCATGTACACAAACCAATACTCAACTGCTGAGTTGTGCTCCTGGTCCATTTGCTTTTTTTTTTAATTATACACATTCAGAGTTAAAATCGCCCTCTTGCCTCTGAGTTCGATGTATCCCACAAATGATGATATGCTTTGTTTTTATTTTCATTTAGCTTAAATATTTTTTCACATTTTTTGAGATTAACACATATTGTTTGATATTTAGGGGGCCCACCGGGGTCACTCCCAGTAGCTTGGAGATACAAACCCCACCCATCCTCGGACCCTGAAACCTTTTCTAATTTTCTTTGTGATTGCTTCTTGGTTACATGAATCCTTTATAAATGTACAGCTTTAATTTTAAAACATTGTGCGTTTTCCTAGAGAGCCTATTGTGACTGCTAACTAATTCCACCCTATTGTGAGGAGAGAACATGATCTGTTAGATTCTCATATTTTGAAATATAAGGAAAATGGCTTTAGGGTGTAATGAACTATAAATGTCAGTCTTGTCTGCTGCTATTACTCAGATCATAATGATGTAATTATTAACTTTCTTCTTTTTAAATTTTTGTTGTTGTTTTGGTTTGGTTTTGGGCCAAACTTGGCAGTGCTCAGGGGTTACTCCTGGTTCTGCACTCAGGAATCACTCCTGGCAGGCTCAGGGTACCATATGAGATGCCAGGAATTGAACCCAAGTTAGCCATATGCAAGGCAATTGCCCTACACATGCCTTTAGTCCCTTCCTGCTCCTCCTCCTCTTCCTTCTTCCTCTTCCTCTTCCTCTTCTTTCTCCTCCTCATTCTTTTCTTATTATTTTTTTTCTTTCTCCTTCTCCTCTTCCTCCTTATTCTAATTCTTCTCCTCTTCTTTGTTCTTCTTTTCCTCCTTCTTTCTCCTCCTCCTCCTCCTCCTTGTCCTTCCTCCTCTCCTCCTCCTCTTTCACATCTACTTCATCTTCTTCCTTATTGTCTTTTTTCTTCTTTCTTCCCCTTATCTTCTTCCTCCTTCAAGTCATTATTATTATTATTAATTTTGTTTTAGGCTACACCCAGCAGTGCTCAGGGTTCTACTCCTGGTTCTGTGCTCAGAGGTCAATCCTGGAGGTGCTCAATGGACTATTATTTGTGGTGCTGGAGATTAAACTGGAATCTGCCCTATGCAAGGCCAGTGCCTAACCCCATTATCACTAATCTTAAAAAGTTCTTTGACTTGAACCACCCTGTAATCAGTTGGTCAGCTAGTCACAATGTGCTTTGCATTTCTTTTTTCATTGCTGTCAGCCAGTCATGTCTACTTCCCTATTTTGTCTGATCCCCACACAATGGCACAACCCATGCAGTGATACTGATACTATGATACCTGATACAGGCTTGAGGAAGTGGAGGTCTTGAAAGGAAATGAAGAGCAAAGTGCTGTGGTTTATCCATCAGTGTGAAAAGAGCACCTGGCAGGTGGGAGGGTTTCTGACAAAGCTCGAGGATGTCCAGTGATCTCGGTTCATCTATTTCTCTCTGGAAATAATGTCCTCCCCACCCAGTCCAGAGTGTTAAAGAGTTCTACTCATGTTCTGGAGACCTCCCTGGAGGAGCTGCTCTGCCCCCAGCTGGAACCAGAGTTGTCTATCTCTCTGATGGCAGCTGCTTTGGGCAGTGCTTGCCTAGGCCACATTCACTCAGGCTCAGCCCCGGGCCTGGAACTGCTGCCAGAGCTGGAAATCCAGCAGAGAGGAGAAATAAAGGGGCTGGAGCTTCCTCTCCAGGCTGCAGGTCTTAAGACAGAGAAACTCACTTCTTAGACCTCACGGGTCTCCTCACCTCACCCCCTCAGTCCACCTTTGAGGGACTGCTGCTCAGAAACTCCCAGGCTCTGAAGGTGGAATCTCTCTCCCTGGCACCAGGGAGCAGCGTAGAGCAGAGGGGAAGCAAGTGGGGCTTTTTCGTGATACTTTCTTCTTATCTTTGGGTCTCAATGTCCCCTCTGTGTAATGGGTCAGTGCCTGCATATTCCCTGCCTGACTTTAATGGGGGAAGGCTCTATCCTGGAGAGGGTTTGGGAGTGGTTTTAGAAAGTGGGGGAGCAGAAGCCTTTGTTTTCTCTCTTGGGGCTGAGCCTCTTTGCTCAGGTTGCCACCAGGATAGCCTACTGGTCTAGGCAGGTCACCCCAGGAGGAGATAGGTTGCTCCATCCACAGCCTTTTTAGATCGGGTAAGGGTTGGGCCAGGCCAGCCTTATGGCCCCAAAGGTTAGAAGGTAATGACCCGTCTCCTGGTGCACAGGGCCAGTCAGGGGCACACCCCACCCATGCTGGTTGGCAATGAAGGAAGAAGCCAAGATCCTGCCTAACTCCATAGCAGTGGCTGGTGAATAGGGGTTGGCTGGGTGCAAGGCTCAGCTCTCAAGCCCGTACCACACACAGTTCTGTCAGACAGAAGCCCTGTCCCCCCATTTCCTGGAGGTAGAGTTAGTGGCTGAGCCAGGCCAGCCTCCCCTGCTGGGAAAACTGGAGGGTCACTCCATACCAGGCGCCTGACATATACCATTCTTGATGATGCCCCTCTGAGAAATCATCCTTCTCAAGGGGAATGGCTCTGTGGCAACATGACACCCAACTGCACGTCCGCAGAGCTGGATGAGGCTTCTCCATGGCAAGGGAGGAGACTGTTCTCTCCTCACATCCTGCTGGGAATGGGTTCACCAGTGTTTGTTGAATAAATGTTTAGTGAGTGTGAGAACAAGTGGAAGCAATGACCTCTATAAGGTTCCAGCTCTTTGTCTCTAGAGTCCTAGCTCTGATGGGCACAACCAGATAACCCACCACCAAGAACAGGAGGGTTATAGGTCTCAAATGATTTTTTTCTTCCCTGGCCCTTTTAAATTATAATCGTGCTGCCAGTTTAAAACTTGTCTTTAAATGAGAAAGTTTTTTTTTGCCCTGGAATGATAGTATAGTGAGGAGGGCACATGCCCTGCATGCGGCTGACCTAGGTTCAATCTGCTATTCCACATGGCTCCCTGAGCACTGCCAGGACTAATTCCTGAGTGCAGAGCCAGGACTAAGGTCTGGACAACATCAAATGTGACCAGACCCTCCCCATCCTGCCCTCACCACCAAATGAGAAGATTTCCTGCAAACTTGGGGTGTCCAGCTATGGCAGAAACCCATCAGCTTTCATCACACCAGATCCCTTTGTTCAGGTTGCTCAGCCCCCTCCGCTGTAGATGGGATCATGGGAGGACTTTTCAGCCAGTGCAACAAGGTTAGGGCAGTGGTGCCCATGACTTGCACATCCCCAAGACCGTCTATGTTCTCTGCACCCTCTTCTTCACTTCTTGAGAAAAATGGAGCAGCCTCTCAGTCCTGGTGATGATGGAGCCTCATAGTGAAGGGGGGTCCTGTTGGGCCATCCGGGACTCTATTGACCATAAAGTGGACCAAAAACTTCTGGATGATTATGTTAAGCTGCATCTTTCATTCATGTGGGGGTGTGCAAAGAGCTGGCCAGCCTGTCTGCTCTGCATTGAGATTGTCACATCCCCTGGGGGTTGTCTTGGATTCTGAGTTCTGGCATCTGAACACCAAAAGCATCACAACCCATGACTAGGATTCTAGAACATTCCAGCACATAAGTTCAATGTCTCAAGCAAACCAGGATCCCATGTGGTGGTCCCTACCTGTGGAACTGGGAGCAGAACCTGAGGAGGTGGTTTTGTCCAGGCCAGACTCCCCATCCCCACACCACAGGCATGCAAAGCAGCCATAGTCACAGCAAGTCCATCAAACTTGGTACCCTCCCATGAGGCACTAAGGGCAAAAGTGTGTTTCCACAGCTGCCTCTGAGAGTTGACTCCGCACTCATGGTCGGTGTAATAGGAAGGACCTGGTTCTCACCAGCTTTGAGTGTTAACTTGTTGAAGTGCATCCGACTTCTGCAGAAGGGAGAAAAGAGCTGTTGAGGGTTCCAGAGAACTGGGTGAGAAGTGGGGAGTGCTAGAATTCAGGCTGGAGCAGACAGAATACAGGAGTGTACAATGCCAATAGAATGACACCTAGGCCCCTTTTTTCTCCTTTTATTTATTTTCATTTTCTTATACCCCCATTTTTTTGGCTTTTAGACACACCAGTGCTCAAGACTGACTGTGGCTCTGTGCTCAGGTATCATTCCTGACAGTGCTCTGGAGACCATTTATAGTGCTAGATATCAAACATGGGTTGGCCACATGCAAGGTAAGGTACTATCTCCCTACCTTACCCACTGTCCTATACCACTGCCTGACCTACTGTACTGTCTGTACTGTACTGGTCCCCAGGGCACTCTTCATCTACAAAGAGGAGATCACAGAAGATAAGAGATATCTACCAAATTCTGGAAGTCAGAAAGCAGGGTCAGTGAGACTGGCCCTTAGTGGTAAGGGGAGCAATCATATCCAGGTCAGAAGGCTCCATGTGCAGGTAGCCCTGTAGGCAGCTGGCTGGCTGGTTATGGGGGGACAATTAGATCAAGTTGGCACTGACAAGACACTCCTGATCACTGCACTGCGGAAGGGCCACTCCCAGCAAACAGTGGCTAGGAAGTGAGAGCCTGAGATAATGCTTACAGAGGATGGTGATGGTTGTGATGATGATGATTATGATAATGATGGTTATACAGAGCCTGGATGTGGCAGGCCCATAGCCAGTCATTACTCCTGTTTTACTCAGTCAGCCGCCATTGTCTTGTTCTACTTTCCTTTGGCCAGAAATAGGCTCAAAGACACATGTACAAGGCAAGAGATGAATTGGACCTGAGTGGCTGTCTGTAGCATCCTGCCATTTGTCCACACACCCTCCGCATAGGGCTGATTCTTTGATGTGGTAGGAAAGGCTAATTTCCAATACTATTATCTCCTCTAGAAGAAAAATCTCCTTGCTTACTGGCAATAGGGCCTTTCTTCATTTCCTTTGCAATTAAATGTAGCAATGTGACTATGTAAGTGGGAGCGTGAGGGAATTAGGAAACAGTTGGTTTTGTTTTTTTTTTTTGTTTTGTTTTTGTTTTTTTTTAGAAAATACCTTTTTTTTTTTGGACCACACCCAGCGGTACTCAGGGGTTACTCCTGGCTATCTGCTCAGAAATAGCTCCTGACAGGCATTGGGGACCATATGGGATGCCGGGATTTGAACTAACCACCTTAGGTTCTGGATCGGCTGCTTGCAAGGCAAACGCCGCTGTGCTATCTCTCCTCTCCGGCCCCAGGAAACATCTTTTAAAGGGGAAATATGTTCTTATTCTCTCTATTTTCTTGATGCAATGGCCAGTGCCCCAGAAGCCATACTGGTCAATGAGGACAAGGACCTTATGCTAGGCAGGGATAGATTCCAGCCCTGTGCAGCCCATCTTTGGTTCTCAATTGAGAGACATATTAGTTGGGTTATTTGGCTTTCTATTTTGTGCATTTGAACTTGAACCTCTGATTTGATAAATTTTTATAAATTGGTGTTAGGGACAACCCCAGCTTGTCCTTTTTTTTTCCCCCTAAATGCTGTGAAGATCAGATACAGAATCTGTGTAGATGCCACAGGATCAAAAGGCCTGGCCAAGAGATGCTTTCTCTAGCTCAGGCAAAGTTTTCAAAAGTAAGTGATGCACCAACAACTTGTAGAATGAAAGTTGTGGGTAGGTCAGCAGAGGTTTCTATTGTTGCCCTTTTGGGGGGGGGTTGGGTCACACCCGGCAGTGCTCAGAGGTTCCTCCTGGCTCTATGCTCAAAAATCGCCCCTAGCAGGCTCAGGGGACAATATGAGATGCCGGGATTCGAACCACTGATCTTCTGCATGCAAGGCAAACACCTTACCTCCATGCTATCACTCTGGCCCCAACTATTGTTGCCTTTTTTGAGTAATTGGAGGATAGAGATACATTGTTTTCATCATTCAGATGGGAGATCTCTCTCTCTCTCTCTCTCTCTCCCTTTATAAGCTCCATCTTTATGCTTCTTCAGAGAATCCAGTATGTATAGTAGTCAACAACTAGGAATGTGTGGGGTTATGAGCTTAGAATATCTAGGGGCTAGAACAAGTTAAGAATGTCTGAGTGGTCTCCTTCAAGCTCAGCCTGCATATGTGTGATCCCTGCTCAGCAGAGGAGGAAATCAACGCTCAGAGAGGACAGGCCCAAAGTCCTGAAGGTGAAGCAAAGAGTGAGCACTCCAGACCAGCTGCATTCCATGCCTGTTTCATGCCTCTCATTTTATCAGTCCTATCCACAATATGACTAGGGAAGTAACAGAGAAGATGGAAGCTTGGGTCAAGTCAGACCCCTGCGCCCTGATGTTCTTCAGGCTGGCCACATAGAGGGAGTGGGCTTCCTCCAAATCCTCTCTAGAGGCAGAGCCAGCCAGGGCCTGGGTGACCCAGCTTCATAACCTCAGACCCTGCTGGCCTACCCAGGGCTCTTTCTGAAAACCCAAAGCTGATTTACCTGCCCAGTTTGTTTCTAAAAACTGGCAGAGGTTGAGGGCATGAACTCTGAAGTCCAGTATGATCATGCTGCAACATAGCTCAACCTCCTCATGGAGAAGAACACTTAAACCTTGGTTTATCCACCCTGAAGCGGGTCCAGTCACGGCTGCAGCCACAGGACAGAGGGAAGGATTAGGTGAGTTTACCTTCTTTCATCATTTCTCATGACACACATAATAGATGCCTGATAAAGAAAGCATGTGTTGACATACATTGTATATGTGTGGGATCCATGTACTTGAGGAGGGATGTGCCTTTTGTAAGGGTTAATTGACCCTTCTCTAAGGGTGAAGGCAACCTGATCCTCTCACAAGTTTAAACACAAAGACACAAGATCATCTTAGGGAGGGACTTCCACCAATTCTCAGGAGCTATAGAGCAGTGACCCAGAGAAACTGAACCACTGGGGCTAACCCTTTACAGCCCTCAACCCTTCTTAAAGCCTTTCTCTCCCCCTCCAAAGGGCTGGAGTAAAGATGCTCTTCAAAAATTGAATCGATAAACACCTGAAATACAACTGTGAAAGATTTGTAATTCACAATGGCCTCAAAAGAAAAAAGACATAAAAAAAATTGAATCAAGCTAGTAAGGCATTTGACTTGCATGCCACCCACCCAGGTTCAATCCTTGACACTATACACGATTCCCAGAGCATGGCCAGGAGTGATTTATAAGCAAGGAACTAGGAGTAAAGCCCTGAATACTGCCCAGTGTGATGCCCAAATTTTTTAAAATGAAAATAAAAATCAATTTGAAAGAATGAAAAACAACTTCTTGGGTATCTTTGGAGATCCAGTCTGAGATCTAGAAGAGCTACATTGCAGAAATTTCCACCCACCAAGCAGTAACGTTGCTCTCTGGCATCTGCCAGATCTTTATAACATTCTAGCTGTTACAGTATCTAGTCCCTTAAGTTATAGACAGCCTTAAAAACAGTTTTTTTTTCACTCTGTAATCTTCTTGCCTTATACCTTCCACAAAAGTCTGTGGGCCTATGGTACATGTTACCAATGATTTTGTCACAGCTTAGTTCTTAGTTTAAGGAAAGAGGCAATCTTGGTATTCTTTCCCCTGGGGTGGCCTGATTCCACAGTTCTCTGTCTCTGTCTCTCTCTATCTCTGTCTCTCTCTCTGTCTCTCTCTGTCTCTGTCTCTCTGTATCTCTGTCTCTGTCTCTCTGTGTCTCTCTCTGTTTCTCCCTCTCTCTCTGTCTGTCTCTGTCTCTGTCTCTCTCTCTCTGTCTCTCTCTGTCTCTCTCTCTCTCTCTCTCTCTCTCTCTCTCTCTCTACCTTGTTCACCTTGTTGGCTGGAATCTGAGTTTACTCAGGAAGGCCATGTGAGTGTTGGAATTCTTGCATGTTGGAGAATGTCTTCATGTAAAAATGAACATGCTGTGTAGGTCATAGATTCTTGGGCAGGTTTCCCCATCTATCCCTCTCTGCATGTCTCAGCAAACTCCACAATGATGTGGAGTTCGAGATCAACCTGGATCTGCCAGCATACCAGCTGGAGGCAGATAACAATCTCAGTAAATGAAAAGCTCAAGCTGGAAGTCATTTACTTACATTCAGTTACAAGACAGATCAGATAAGATTTATAGATTTAATGCATAGCATGGTAACCTACACTGATAACACCATGTTACACAATTGAAACTTAGTAATGTATAGATCAAATGTCAAGTGTCAGTGTTCTCACCTAAACCAAAACCCCAAAATACGTGTGTTTGTGTGCTAACTTGGTGGTAAAGAACTGATGGAGTGGCAGTAGTATTTCCCAAGGGAGATCTATGCCAAGCCATCAGGCTGAATACTTTAAGGGTCTAACCACTGTAATTGTCGATTATACATCAATGAAATTTGGGGAAAGGGAAAACAAAAGTGAAGGCATAATTCACAAAGGTGTGAATTATGTAAGTAATAAGTAAGGTGAACTTTGGTGTCCCACCCATATACCTCCAGCCACTTACTGCTAACATCTAAGTCAATGTCCCTCCCTGCCCCTCACTGTTTCTTTTTTTTTTTTTTTTTTTTTGGTTTTTGGGCCACACCCGTTTGATGCTCAGGGATTACTCCTGGCTAAGCACTCAGAAATTGCCCCTGGCTTGGAGGACCATATGGAACGCCAGGGGATCGAACCTCGATCGCAGTCCTTCCTTGGCTAGCACTTGCAAGGCAGACACCTTATCTCTAGCGCCACCTCTCTGGCCCCCCATCACTGTTTCTTAACCATAGGTGTAAGCATTCCCAGTGTTGAGTCAGTGAGAGTCAAGAAATTGTTGACCAAACACTATCAGAGAGCCTTGAGGGACAAATCCCCAGTTTCCTGACCCTTAAGTCAAAGATCTATGCTACATCATCTGAGTCGTGGGACCTGAGCTCCAGTGTCCAGCCTGGAAAGCTGCCATATAGGCGACTCTCTCTTCCTCCTTCCTGCTATACACACCTCCCCCTGTTTCCTAGACTTTCTTCTCAAAAAAACCTGCAGGCACTGGGATCTTTCTTTCAAACTCTGTTTCTGAGAGCAGTCCAGCCCAGCATGGAGCTTGGGAAGTAGCAAAAAGTGGTGCAATAACTCCACACTAGCAACGAAAGGAATCTCTGCCTTTCAAAAACAGGACAGAAGGGATCTGGACAGAGAAAGGTATGGAGCCAGGCACTGGCTAGTTATCATGACCCTGCTGGAGAGACACAATTGATCCAGGGCCTGTGAAAGCCCCAAGAGAAGGCAGAAATAGCCTAGCTTCTCTCTTTCCCATGTCTGGACTCCTCTTGCTCCCTGCCAGTCAAGATCAATTAGAAGCCAGAGAAAACAAGAGAGCTTGCTGTGTTTCTTAGTGGCCAGACTGCCTGGTCAGAGCAGTGAAGACAGGAGAAGGGCCATCTGGAAGGGAGATTAGACTCATAAAACACAGCTGTTGTCCTTCCACTATTTTTGGTGTTTGGGGCCATTCAACTCTGGGGAGCATGGGAACTGAACCTGGGCTGCCCACATACCAAGCATACACTCAGCCTTTCAGGTACTTCTCAGCCTAGGCAGTGTACTTTTTAATGTTTTGATTTTTGTTTGTTTGGTTTTGTTTGGTTTTTGGGCCACACCCGGCAGCGCTCAGGGCTTACTCCTGGCTCTATGCTCAGAAATTGACCCTGGCAGGCTTGGGGGGGACCATGTGGAATGCTGGGATTTAAACCACTGTCCTTCCACATGCAAGGCAAACGCCTTACCTCCACACTATCTCTCCGGCCCCTTTTAATCTGTTTTGTAAGCAAAATTTTTATAGTCTCAGATCCGGAAAACATTTTTTCTGGGTGTCAAGTAAGGTAGAGAGACGGAAAAGCCTGAAGAAGGTACAAGTCAGCACCTTGGAGTTATTATCACAGCTCAACAACAACAACCCATCCCCAAGACTTAGTGGCTTCAAATAGCAACCATTGTATTATTCAGACACACCTCAGAGTTACTGAGGTATATTTTTAGATATGCCAATAAAGCATATATCATAATAAAATGAGATATATCATGATAAAAATGAGATATGCCAATAAAGCATTTACCATAATAAAATGAGATTTTGGTATCTCAGTGCATCTAATAGTTCTGTTATAGTCAATAAATGTGCTATAGTATATGGGCATTTTTTTGTCCTGGGGTTGGAAGAATGTCCCAGGGTAATGTATACATCTTAATTGTGACTTATATTCATAAAGTGAGCACAAGCTACTGAAAAAATGGGTTCAATACATTTGCTCAAGAGGTAGAGAGTGTGGTGATGATATTGCTGAACTTTGGGCAAAAAACTGATGTGCTTCTTTGGGGCTTCTAGAACATTCTCTCTGGGAATTCTGAAGCACTATGTAAGAAACCAGCTACCTGGAGGCCGTGATGCAAAATAAGCATTTGGGGTTAATGCTGGAAAGCCAGGGTTCTGTGTTACAAAGCCTTGAATATCATGATGAGCTGGTAGTGGGGAGGTGGAGAGTCATAAGGTGGAGAGTGTCAGTTTTAGAGTCAGCTTTGAAAGCTGTGGTTTTCAATTGCTGATCTGTGGCTCAGAACCAGCATACAAAGGTCAAAAATCATGGCTCAAGGGGCCGAAGCGATAGTGCAGTGGTATTTGCCTTGCATGCGGCTAACCCAGGACAGACCTCGGTTCGATCCCTGGCATCCCACATGGTCCCCCAAACCAGGAGCGATTTCTGAGCATAGCTAAGAGTAACCCCTGAGGGTCATTGGGTGTGGCCCCCCAAAAAACAAACAAAAATCATGACTCAAGCCTTAATTGATTCTTTTTCTTTATTTTTGAGTGGTGTTTTGAGCCACACTTGGTGGTTCTCATGTCTTACTTCTGACTCTGTTTCTGAGATTATTCCTGGTGGATCTCAGGAAATACTATGGGGCATCAGGGATAAAAACTAGGCCACCTCATGGAAGGCAAGTACCTGACTCATTGTACTCTCTCTGACTTCTAGTCACTCCTTAGACCCTATGTGGAATTACAAGACTGAATGTGGGGGTTGAGAAAAGTTGGCAAGAGTAGGTTTCTGAACACATCATGACCAAAATTGAATTCCAAACCAAACCTATCATGAATCCAAGACATTTGTGGTAGTATCATGTAGTATTCTTTTTTTTTTTATTTTTTTTTGGGGGGGTCACACCCAGCAACGCCTCAGGGGTTACTTCTGGCTCTATGCTCAGAAATCGGCCCATGTAGTATTCTATTTTTTTTTATTTTTATTTTTTGTTTTTTTTTGGGGGGGGGGGGTCACACCCAGCAATGCCTCAGGGGTTACTTCTGGCTCTATGCTCAGAAATTGGCCCCGGCAGGCTCAGGAGACCATCTGGGATGCTGGAATTCGAACCATTGTCCTTCTGCATGCAAGGCAAATGCCCTACCGCTGTGCTATCTCTCCGCCCCCCCCCATGTAGTATTTTCTCAGGCAAAAGGGGATGACAAGTGCAAAATGTCTAAGAAACCATGTTTGTTTCTTAGAGAGATAGTACAGGTGGGTAAGGCCCCCATGAAAAATGCCAGGAGAGGTTCTTAAGCACAGAGCCAGGAACAAAACCAGGCAGGTGTGGCTCCCCAAAAGAAGCTTGACCAGAACATCTGACTCTCCAATGTCTCAATAAATGAATCCTTGTCAATCCTGAGCAACAAAGAGAGCCAAAAAGGAGCTCACTCGGGCTTATTCTAGACTCCTGTGGCTACAGCCATGCATTGGAAGTTTGTAGGCCTGCTTTTCTTCCTCCCACACAGAGCCCAACTGATTTATCTTCTCCAACAAACCAGAGTCCACATCTCTCCTTCCCTTCTGGCCCCACCATCTCCCTTCACATGCAATTCTGGCCTCTTCTTCACCTCCCACACTGTGCATCCATCTGCAGACCAGGGTTTAGGTACCTGGGCAGGTACCTCATTGCTGACACTGTCACTCAAGGCACTCAAATTACTCTGAGTAGCAGAAAGCTTTTTCCCAAATGAAAGTCTTGGAAATTACCCTTGATTTTCCAACAACCTCAGGGACAAAATAAACCCTCATCACATCCCGCAATCCTATGGCCAGTGTCCTCGACACTCCAGCTCCTACTTGGCCCTCTCCACAACACTCCTGCCCCCTCTTCATTGACTAGTTTATTTAATAGAATGAGATGAAACCACCCTCCCAAACCTACGTGATTTGCACATTCTAGCACCTTAGTATATACGTGGAGCTTTGCAGCCCCCTCATCTGAGATAATCCTCCTTGTCTAGATGTGCTCTATCCCACTCCCTCCCTCCCTCCACACGCACACGTACGCACATACGCACACACTCACGTATGCACATGTACACACATGCACGGACATGCACACACACTCACTTCCCGGTGCTCTTTTGGTTTTCTTTATCACACTGTCTAACATTTCCATCCTAGCCTGTCATCTGTGGCCAGTCCCATTCCTCTCAATTGAGTTGGGTTCATCTCTGAAGTGTCTTCACTTCAGCTTCTGATTCCAGTTTCCTGGCCTGTTTAGTCCGCGGAGGAACTTCCCGATGTCCGCAGAATTCTACTGGTGTAGCACCTAGGACCTGTCCTGATAGCAACCCCAAGTTTCTCAGGGGAGGCTGGAGAGATAGCACAGCCGTAGGCCTTTGCCTTGCACGCGGCCAACCCAGGACAGACCTAGGTTCGATTCCCGGCATCCCGTATGATCCCCTGAGCCTGTCAGGAGTTTTTTCTTTGCTCAGCGCTTGGAGTAACCCCTGAGCGCCACCGTGTGTGACCCCAAAGCAAAACAAAACAACTTTCTCAGGGTGAATGCCTACCTAATCAATCAATCATCTCTGCTCTGCACTTTGTGTGTGTGTGTGTGTGTGTGTGTGTGTGTGTGTGTGTGTGTGTGTGTGTGTGTGGTTTTTGGGTCACACCCGGCAGTGCTCAGGAGTTATTCCTGGCTCCAGGCTCAGAATTTGCTCCTGGCAGGCACGGGGGACCATATGGGACGCCGGAATTGGAACCGATGACCTCCTGCATGAAAGGCAAACGCCTTACCTCCATGCTATCTCTCCGGCCCCTGCTCTGCACGTTTATAAAAACATCTCCCTGGGGCTCCCTCTCCCCACAAACAAATCTCTTCCACTCCGTCCTCATCATCTTCAACTGAAATCACCTGGTAAACTCCTTCTAGAGTCTTTGTTGGTTTGTTTGTTTGGGGGGCTACAACCCAACCATATGGGTTGCAGGGGATCGAACCCATGTCCGTACAGTGTGCAATGCAAATGCCCTAGCTCTGTGATATGGCTCCGGCCCCGCCTTCAGGCTCTGGAGCAGCCATCCCCACCTGCAGGCCAGGTTGCCCTGGCATGAAGCCCCCTGGGCGCTGTGTGCAATGGGCGTCTCCTCGCCCTGGACAAGTGACTGTGGCGCGAGGTCTGCGCTGCGGGCGGTCACCAGGGCGCAGGCGTGGCGGGCAGCGGGCGCCCTGGAGCAGGGGCACGGGAATGCTCTCCTGGGCTCGAGGCGGGAGGCCGTAGTGGGGACCCCCAGGAGGAGGCTGGGGAAGCGGGTGGCAGTGCCCCCCGGGCGGCAGGAATTCCAGGAAATGTTGTGCCTGGACTCCGGGGTGAGGCCCGGCCGGGGCGTGTCCAGGGGCGTGTCCCGGGCCGTCGGGGCGTGCCGAGGGGGCCGGGTCTCCCCGGGGGCGGGCCCGGGCCCTGTTAAGAGGAGCGTGGCGGGCACCCGGGAAGCTGAGCCACGAGCCCGAGCCCGCCAGAACCCCACGGACCTGCCACGGAGGAAAAAGCGCCGGAGCTCACACTCGGCACCATGGCCCAGACGCCCACCTTCGACAAGCTCAAAGTGAGCGCGGGCGGGAGCTAGGGGTCGGCTCCTTGTCGGGTGCTTAAGGGGTCGAACCCACCACGGGAGGGCGGACAGGGGCCCCTGGTGGTGCTTTCTTGGCTCTGCAAGGGCTCGGTCCTGACTCCAGGCACTTGAAAGAGGGACTGACTGGGCAGCTCTTGAATCCCAAAGTGCCCCTTGGGTGCTTCTTCCCCTCGCCCCACCTTCCTGGGTCTCACTTCCGCCATCTGGCAAATGGGCATCCTAGGCCAGAGGGTGCTGTGCTGCTCTATGAGGCTAGTCAGGGGTCTTGCCCTCTCTGAGCATCAACTGTGAGCTGGGCCCTGGGTAAGGGGGCCCAGGCACCTGCTTTTTCTGCCCTTCTGCGGAATGAGTGCCCGGTTCGTGCCTGCACCCATTGGGAGAATGATGCTCTGCTCCCCTCTTTGTCAGGAACAGAGGAGTTGGGAGTTTCTTGGGCCTCAATCTGTACCCAGAGCTCTGGACCAGATTCTTCACCACAGCCCTAGGGGCTAACTCCATTGCCTTCCCTGCCAGCTGGGTGTCCTGGGAATGGGGGGGGGGGGTGTCAGGAAGGATCAAGGCCCACTTGGCCAGCTCCCAGCCAAGACACAGTGCAGAGAGAAAAGGGCCAGGAGGACTGATGATTCCATGAGGCACCTTCCAGGGCGCTCTGAAAAGCAGGTGCCATGCTTGTGGCAGATGTTACCTGAGTGTTGGGGTGGGGGGAGGACAGGGGCTTCCATGCAGGAAAAGATTGAGAACCCCCCTACCCCTGTGAGTGTCAGGTATTCCCTGCCCCTGGGTGCAGGAGTGGGACTCCCCCTTTCCTATGCTCCCTAGCCCTCTCATGCCCTGTTCACAAGCCAGGCATCTTTAAACCTTTATTTGGTTACCTCCACCCTTGGGTGGGTGTCCTGGCCCACCAGACAGGAATCTTGAGTGAAGTGGAGTCACAGGAAAAGCAAGACTAGGTCATGTGTGGACCCATTTGAGCTTTGCAGCACTTTGGGGGGTGCCCTGAGCGCTCCCTATATTTGTACCTTCCTCTGTTCTATTCTTTTATTCGAGCTGACAGGTCATGTCCCCTCTCTGGCTCTCAGTTTCCATACCCGGAGAATAAGTCACCTCTGCTTGTGTGGGGATTGGGGTGTCTGTGAGACAGGAAAATGTCATCAATAGTGAGATGTGATTTTTTTTTTCTATCACCACATGGAGAGACAAAGGGATGATGCCTACAGAGGCCAGGGAAGTGGGCTGGAGTGAGACACAGTCAGTGGCTCGGTCTGCTCCCTGCCATCCCCTCACAGACATGGAGAACTGGTCTCCTTGATAGGACTAGTCATGTTGAATACAATTGTGTTTTTGCTCTGTTTTGTTGTGTTGTTTTGAGGCCACATTTGGTGATGTTCAGAACTTATCTCTGTCTGCCATGTGCAAGGCCCTTCACCCCTTTCCTATCCATCGGCCCCGAACACTATTCTGAACTCTCCACCTGCATTCACACATCTTGCTCTGACAGGATTTCTTGGAGGATGCTGGGCCCTCCCATATGACAGATGAACACACAGAGGCACTGAGACATTCACAAGGCCCAGGATCAGTCAGAAAGTGAAGTCTGACTTTGAGGCAACATTTGTCTTCAGAATCCTATGTGGTTGGCCCAATTCTGACCTGCTTCTGCAGAAGCCTGGGGGTAGAGGGGCCACAGCCACTGTAGGCCATTCTGGGGTAGGCGCTGCCCCTGGGCTCCTTGATATGGCCAATTTTAAAACAGAAGAGCAGGACCAGAGAGAGATGGCATAACAAGAAAGGCACTTGCCTTGCATGTAGCCCACCCCCAGCACTGCCTATGGTTCCCTGAGCACAGAGCCTAGCATAAGCCCTGAGCATTTCTGGATGTGGTCCTTTGAAGGGAGAGAGGGAGGGAGAAAGGGAGGAAGAGTAGGGAGGACTCTTCAAAGTTGATATGTATGCCAATAACCCCCTTTGATTATTCTCCCTGTCAGGAGATCTCCGTAGGGCCTGGACCTGATCTGACATTTCTAACAAGTTCTGAATGATACTGTGATTAGTCTGAATGATTAGTCTGAATGATTCTGGTGTTAGTCCTGGGCCACTTTGTGTATAGCAAGGCCCTAGGCACTGCCCACCTGGTCTAATTGCCTTTCCAGGTAGTGCTTTGTTGTGGCCCAGAAGGTTTCTTGATCAGTTTCTTTATGAATCTGCATTGTTCCATGGTATTCTTACAGAAATAATGGCCTCACAGCCAACCCAGGTTCAATCTCTGGCATCTTATATGGTTCCCCCATATAAGATATATGGATATATGGAGTGATTCTTGAGTGCAGAGCCAAGAGTTACCCCGGAGCATCACCAGGTGTGCCCCCTAAAAAAAAATCTCTCCAAATGAGAAATGACTGCTTGCTGGGTCCTGGAATGACTACAGCATCCGGAGGTTCCAAGCACCATCTGTGGCCTGTCAGGCAGATGTTTTTCTCCTCGCTTACAAATGAGGAAGCTGAGGCTGGGAATCAGTGTCTGTGAGTCCTGAGCTCTGAGAGCCGCTTGGAGCCAGCTTGGAGCAGCAGTTTCTGTACTGTCCCCCTCATGATGCAGAATGAGTGCTAAATCTTCAGAATACGTCCCCCCATCCCACCGAAACAGGGACTGAACCAAGGCTTGATGCATGCAAGGGCTGAGTCACATCCCAGCCCAGAGTGATTTTCCAACTTCTACTCATTGTTGATTCTGCCTCCTGCACTGTTCTGACTACTTAGTGTGTATGTTTTTTTGTTTGTTTGTTTTGTTTTTTTGGGGGGAGGGAGGTCATGTGCAGTGGTACTCAGGGGTTATTCCTGATTCTGCACTCAGGGATCAGTCCTGTGGGCTCATATGGGGTGCTATATGGGGTGCCAGGAATCAAACTCAGGGTGGCTGCATGCAATGCAAGCATTTTAACCTCTGTATGAGCACTTTAGCTCTGGCGCAGCATGGCATGTCTTAGGCTCTCCACAGGCCTCACCACAGATTCCTCATATCTGAAAACACAGTATCAGAGAAGAAACTTATCAGGGACAGCAGAACTAGAGTTGACACTAGACCTAACTAGACCTAACTGAAACGGAAGTCAGTTCTACTCTCTGCTGATTTGCCACTTCCACTTTGTATTTATGTATAGGGGTGGGGGGACCAGGAATGTTTGAATCTGGGGTGGCCTTGAGCCTCGAGCATCCTGGAATTGAACCCTTCCTTGCCTTTCCGCTTAGCAGTGACCAGGGACTCAGATGGATAATTCCTAATACCCAGCTTCTTGCTAATGAACCCCAGGCTACCGAAGAGGGCATGTGTTTGCTGATCTGCACTCAGGAAATATGGGGGACAGCCACAGAATTCCCTGAGGTTGCAATGTAGCTCGTGAGCTCGGCACAGGATGCTGTACCTATCATCTTGCTGCCACCAAACCAGCCATATGGTTCTCTGCTATGTAGTTCCCTGCACCCTCCCCCTGGGAAAGCCCTTTCCCTCCCCCTTTATGTGGCAGACTGGAGAGAGAAAGGGGAGTGAAGGAGAAGGGGTGGAGAGCTTCTTATTGGACATAGGGAGAGGCAGAGGCCAGAGAGGGCAAGTGTGGGTCAATGGACACACAACCAAGCCCAGGAGAATGGCAGGGTGGACTGTGCCTGTCCACAGGACCAAGGCAGGGGTGCCTCCAAGACAGAAAAGGCAGGACCAGGACCTGGGTTTGTGCAGGGAAGACCAGGAGCCCAGTGTACCAAAT
The DNA here is from genome assembly GCF_024139225.1 of Suncus etruscus. Classification (NCBI taxonomy): domain Eukaryota; kingdom Metazoa; phylum Chordata; class Mammalia; order Eulipotyphla; family Soricidae; genus Suncus; species Suncus etruscus. The sequence continues at coordinate 25,543,369 of NC_064856.1, read as the reverse complement.
ATTTGCTGAGTTTAGGGTGAGTTTTCCCCTCACCCCAGGGATCCAAAGCCCCAGATCATCAAACTCTGGGGCAGGGGAGAGACACCCTCTGGAGGTCTATGGAACCAGAGGGTATGATGATGAGGAATTGAAACTTGGGAGCTGGGGAGTTAGGCTCCCTGAAACAGAGTGCTGATTCCTTCCACATGCAAAGGGAACTTGAGTTAACTTGGTCTATAATTTTGTTTGGGGACCATACCTGGTAGTGCTCAGGGTTTATTTCTGGCTCTGTACTCACTCAGGAAGCACTTCCAACAGGCCAGGGGGAAATATGGGATATTGAGGATTGAATACAGATTAGCTGCATGCAAGGCCCTACCTGCTGTACTATCACTCTGTCCTGTTTGTTTGTTTGTTTGTTTTTGGGTCACACCCGGTAGCGCTCAGGGGTTACTCCTAGCTCTACACTCAGAAATCCTGGCAGGCTTGGGGGATCATATAGGATGCCGGGATTCGAACCACCGTCCTTCTGCATGCAAGGCAAACACCCTACCTCCATGCTATCTCTCTGGCTCCCTATTTTTTGTCTGTAAAGTTCAGACTTACCCCACCTGAAACACCAAGTGCAAGCCTGTTCAGAGAGCCACCCCAAGACCAGCTGGGGCTTCCTTTTGGGACCTCCTTAGTATTGGGGGCTGTAGGGTTAGCCCCCTTGGCACTTAGGAGGCTATGCAGTGCTGGGATTGAATGCAGGGGCCCTGTGCATGCCAGGCATTTGAGCTTCCTTCTGGGCCCTTCATGGATTTAACCACTTTGGTGAGATTTTCATTACCCCTGGCTCTTCACTGTTATTCATGCACGAGGAAGAGAGTGTGATGACAATCATGACCTGTGCATAGGAGTCAGCTTCCTGACTCTGGCACTCTTCAGGCTGTGAGCCTCGTCTTTTCATCTCTGTAATGGGAACAGTTAACTGCAGAGTTAAGAACTTGTCTTCTGGGGCCGGAGAGATAGCATGGAGGTAAGGCATTTGCCTTTCATGCAGGAGGTCATCGGTTCAAATCCCGGTGCCCCATATGGTCCCCCGTGCCTGCCAGGAGCAATTTCTGAGCCTGGAGCCAGGAACAACCCCTGAGCACTGCCGGGTGTGACCCAAAAACCACAAAAAAAAAAAAAAAAAAAAAAAAGAACTTGTCTTCTGTGAAAACAGGGGACCCAGGGTGAGCAGGAGGTCCAGTGCTCAGAAAGCTCTGTATAGGAAACTGCAGGGCCCAAGAGGGCTGAGCACAGAGGACTTCCTGGAGGAAATATGGCTATTATAGTTTGTCAGTTTTAGGGTTTCCCTGTTTGCTGTTCTGACTGCCAAAGTGCTTTGACTCCTGGCAGTGCTAAGTTCATTGCCAAGGGCAAGGCTAGGCTGGGAGGGGATGTTGGGCTGGCAATTTGGCTGCTCTGGCCTATCTAGAAACCTAATTAGATGGGCTGCTTGCATTAGAGGAGGATGCAGCCCTGCTGTTTGAAGACTCATCAGGTGTCATTTATCCCTTTCTACTATGTGACCCCAGACAGCCCTACTTCTGGAGAACCAGAGGCGAAGAGGTTGGGTTTGAAAGGCAAGAGCAAATACCAATGTGAGAGCAGGTGGCAAAGTCTTGGGAGCCTGATCCAGGCATGCCATACAGGGGTACATGGTGCCATGTGTCCTTGGGAGTGGGCTAACCTGGATGTGTCTGCAAGAGCCAGTCACTGCACCTTCTCCTGAGAACAAGGGCTTGATTTCTCCTGGTCCATGACCTCCCAAGTGCCTAGCACCTAAAGGTCAGTTGGTAACTGGGGGTGTTTCCTGTGCAGGTCAGGGTGAATTTCTTTGCAGTTCTGAATAATGCTGATAGAGTGAATCTTGGGTTACATTGCCATAAAAGGGTTTGTCCCTTTAAGGGCAAAGAAAACTGTCAGTAAAAACACCCCCTGGTAACTGTCATTTAGAGGTAATGGGAGTGTATATGTTTAAACCCCCACATCAAGGGTGGTTTCTCCTGGCTTTCTTGGCTGCATTTCCCAGAGGGCTTTGCAGGAAAAACTGTTGACTGTTTCTGCAACCCTGTACTTCCTTCTGCTACTCTGTAGTTCTCTCTCTCTCTCTCTCTCTCTCTCTCTCTCTCTCTCTCTCCTTTCGCTCTCCCCTTCTCTCTCCTCTCTCTCCCCCTCTCTCTCCCCCCTCTCTCCTCTCTTCCCCCTCTCTCTCTCCTCTCTCTCTCTTTCTCTCCCTCTCTCCCTTTCTCTCTCTCTCTGCCCCCCTCCCTCCCTCCCTTCTGTAAGGCCCCTGGCTTCCCTACTCTACCTGTGCCCCCATTAAACCCAGTCTCCAGAAAAACCTCTCTTGCCAGAGTAGTGCCTGCTCAGCCTCTGGCAGTGAGCCTCCCAGCAGGCCCGACCAAGAGAGATGAGAGATGGCCTGAGCAATCAGGAGGCCAGGCTGGCTGTCAGGACAAGGGAGGTGGGGTGGCCTGTGGCCACACTTGGCTTAGAGGTGATTATTGGGCTCACAAAGCCTCCAGAGTCTGTTTTAGGCCCAATCTCCAAAGCAAGAATCACAGTGAAAGATTCATCATAGCAGTTTTCCACTGCTGTCAGGCAGTTTCATTCATTTATGTGGTGTTGCTGTTGTTATTTGTTTTGGAGGGTAATTAAATGCTTATGGATTACTCTTGGCTCAGTGCTCCCTCTTGGTGGTGCTCACAGGACTATGTGGTGCTGGGGATTGAACTCAGGACATTTAGTAAGCATTCATCCCTTTGAGTCACTTCCCTGACCCATGACTGTCTCATTTAATCTTACCCCCTAGGCAATGTCTACCTTATCCTGCAGTATATACAGGGAAAATAACTTGCCACACAGAAATCCTGTGACTCAGGGCTGGGAAGATGGACTACAGCACATTATCTGCATGTGGAAAGTTTGACCCCAGTGCCACCACTAGGACTGACTGTTCTCTCCCAGAGTTGGGAGTAGCCCCTGAGCACCACCAGGTGTGCCCATCCTCCTCACCAATCAACCTCTGCCTGGCCCAGCTCCTAGTGACGGTGGTTGGGCTGGAGCTTTGAAAGGGCCTCTATGGAGAAGCTTTGGCATAGCCCCTGCTCTGAGCCCGCTCCCACCTCCTCACTCTCTCTCCAGCCTCTCCTCTCCCTGTCAACCCCGTTCTCTGCACCTGCTCAGCAACTCCTTTGCTTGGTCCCTTCTCTCTGCTCACATCCTTCTCCCCCATCCAAGTCAATGGTTCTCTCAGAGCGAGCCTTTGGGGACACACTCCCTCCTCTTTCTCATGGGTCATTTTCTGTCACAGTCTATAAGAGGCCAGGAAGCTGTGCTAGCTCAAGGGGCTGCAGAGACCATCTTATACTGTGGTCATCAGCTGTGGGGTGTTAGAGCTGAAGAGGCCCAGGGTTCCAGCTAGCCATGGGTACTAGTGATGTCACTCAGACACCATTTTGGACAACACCAGAGGCTAGCAGAGTTAAGGGGCAAATGCTTCATACAGGAGTAGCCTGGAAGACCCCCCGCAAAGGGCCAGACTGCACCTGGTCAGTCTCCCCAACACTCCATGATAAGGCCCTCTCTGGCTTTTGAGTGCTGTCCTGCCTCATAAAAGTTTTTGCTGCTCTTCTGCCAACCACCCTCCATCTATGCCTGCGTCATTCACACTTTATAAATTATGAACTTGTACCCACTTCCTGTTCCCACCCTGACAGTTCCCTTTTAGGAATCATTCTTTTTTATTTGTTTATTTTTGGTTTTTGGGGGGGTACAACTGGCAGTGCTCAGAGATTACTCCTGGCTCTGCACTCAGAAATCACTCATAGCCAGGCTTGAGGGACCATATGGGATGCTGGAAATTAAACCTGGGTCAGTCTGTGCAAGGCAAATTTCCTATCCACTGTGCTATTACTCCAGCTTCCTTAGAAAGCTGGAAATTCTTGAAAGAATTTCTAGACTTCCTACTTGTTCCTTCCACTAAATGTTTAGCTCTTCTCTGTAAAGGATTATGCCCCCCCATAATGGTTCTTATCTCATTCTGGAATGATTCCTTAGGGCCACGGTGGCATGTTTTTATAAAGTGAATTAGAGCCCAGAGAGACCATACAGGGGTTAAAATGCTTGCCTTATAGGCAGCCAACCTAAGTTTAACCCCTGGTATCACATAGAGTTCTCTATCACCAGAAGTGATCCCTGAACACTGAAAATAAATAAATACAGGTGACTTAAAAGAATTCTTTTGGCTGAGGTCCAGCCCTGTGGACTAGAAGTTAGGGGTTCTGGGGTGGCTATGTGGGGAGTAACTCTTCAGAGTATTCCAGGTGTCCCCTCTGGCAACCTCAGTGTCCTCATGTCCCTGCCATCCACCCCCTCCTCCATGTCCTTGTGTCCTGTAATGGTGGTGACAAATAATTACTTACTGGGGTTCAAAAGGACACACATTTTCTCAGTTTGATCCAATTCAGCTCAAGTTCCAGAGGCCAGAAGTCCAAGTCTCCATGTCAGCAGGGCCATGTGGCCCCTCAGGTCAAGGGGACTCTGTTTCTGGGGATAGTAAGCATTCCTTGGCTTGTGGCCACATCCCTTCCTCCCACCTTCTGGTCCCATTACTGCTGCTTTGCACATTTCCCTTAATACTCCTTTGCCTGGGCCAGAGCTATTGTACAGTGGGTAGGGCTCTTGATCAAGCAGAGTTCTATCCCCAACACTCCATATCTTCCATAAGTCCATTAGGAGTGATCCCTAGGCACAGATCCAGAGTAATCCTGAGCACTGCTGCATATGCCCGTACCCAAATACTCCTTTGCCTTCCTATTTTGGGTTCCCACCCTGCTAACCCAGAATAAATGCCACCTGCCCTCTGCACATTTGATAACCCAGGTGATGGGGATTAGGGATTTTTCAGGGGCTACTGTTCAGCCTCTGTAGCAGTTGAGAGGCCACCTCTCAACCTCCCCTCCTCCAGCTCTGGGCCCTTTCCTCACACTACATACCCGGCTCCTCCTCGCTGTGTAGCTTCTGAGTGACCCAGGCCCATCCCTCAGATGTTCATCTGGATCAGTTTGGATCCAGTACTTCTCCCCAAAGTCCAGGCCTGTATCCCATTTTATTTGCTGTTCCCTTTAAACATGACACAAGTCAGCAGTTAACCTTGGCATTCAGCTTTCCTGGGGCTTCCATCTGGGCCTAATCAGAACCATCACCCTGGACACAGCTTTCTTCGTCCCGTGAGGCCAGCTCCACCCTAGTCCCTGACAGCCCTATCCCAAAAACTTGGCTATTGTGGCCTTCTCCTGCCTTTTTTTTTGGGGGGGGGGAGGGGTTGGGCCACACCCTGTGATGCTCAGGGGTTACTCCTGGCTATGCGCTCAGAAATCGCTCCTGGCTCAGGGACTTCTCCTGCTTTTGTTCTGAGTCATCAGTGCTCTGTGGCCAGCTGTACTCTGAGGTGGCCCTCTTGCCCCTTCAGGCTAAGGGCTCCTTCCTCCCGAAGCCTCAGCCTGGTTCCTTTATACAGCAACAGCAGTTTCCTTCCAATGCTGGGCCTTGGCACTGCTGCTGCTCTTCCTCTGCAGCCCACCCCTTTGACTGCTGTTTTTGCTGACCACCTAGCTTTATAGGCCTCAAGATGACAGTGTGGGTGATGGCACAATGTAGCATTTCTAAGCACTGTGGGACTCCCAGGGTCCACGGCAGAACCACATCTTTAGCTTTTTGCAACATTCTGGTTTATTCCCAACCATACTCAGGGATCCCTTGCAGTGCCAGGAATGAGTCTCAGAATTTTCACATGCAGCACTGATCCTCAAGCTCCCAGAGCCATCTCTGGCCCCATGTCTATATGCTTGGTGTCAGCAGGGCCTCATCTTGAGTGGATGGAGGACCCTTTATGAAACTTCTGGCCTGGCCCCTACTGGGGACAAGTGCCCAATCCTCATTACTGAGGAAGTGAGCTGAGGAGCTGGATTCTGGCTCTCACCCCAATGCCCTACCCCGGCTGATTGCTCTCTGCCCAGCCCCGTGGAGGTTAAGGATAAGGAAGCTAGTTCAGATTGGTACGGTCACCTCTTGAGGTCATGCAGCTGGTGGGCACGTCCCTGGTGTGGAAGTTTCAGGTCCCAGTGTAGAATGTCAGGACACCTCATGAACTGCTGGGTAGCCTCTGAGCTCATCTCAGGGAATTCAGCAATGTTCCTGGCTCTGCCCTGGTGCCGGTGCTTCTGGCAGTTGTGTGGGTCAGAGGGTGACTGAGGGACATTATACTGCAGAGGTCTTGCTTAAGATGGGATGTGGAGGGATCTGTGTGTCTCCTTCTCATTGGACCTGCGTGGATTCCCTCTGCAGATGACAGTTCATATGGGTGCTCCTGGGATGTCCTTAGACTAATAGTTCCCCTGGTGCTTCTTCCCCCATAGTCCAAGTTCCAGGAAGGCTCCTTATCCTGGTGGGATTTCTGGGTCTTCCTCTAGCCAGGGACAAACTTGCTCCATGACCCAGGACAGCAGGTAGCAGACTGTCTGTCCTACATTCCTAGACCAGGCCATGCTTTTCTCTTTTTTGCTTTTGTTTTGTTTTGTTTTGTTTTGGGGCCACACCCTGTGACACTCAGGGGTTACTCCTAGCTCTGCACTCAGAAATCGCTCCAGGCTTGGAGGACTATATGGGACACGGGGGTTGGGGGGGGTGGGAAATTGAACTGCGGTCAGTCTTGGGTCAGCCGCGTGCAAGGCAAACACCCTACTGCTGCGCCAATGCTCTGGCCCTTAGTGTCTGGAGGTGGGAGCTAGCTCCACAAATAAGCACTTACCTTTCATGTTTGCAGCGTAGGGCTCAATCTGGCACTGCGTGTTCCTCCAGCATCTTCAGGATCTCAGCACCAAGCCAGGAGAAGCCCCTCCCAGCAATTCTGAATGTGCCCCCCACCCACCCAATAAAGGGGAAAAAAGCTCATATAAAATGCTCCGAGAGGCAGCGGCTTGCTTTGTGAATTGTCTTCATGTTCCCACTATCTCTTTTTTCCATCCTATTCTTGTTCTTGGAAGAGTAGGACTGGGTTCAAGTCCTGGCATTGCAAGAAGTAATTTCCCACTCCTAAACCCTTGACTTCATGGCTGTACACCGAGCTGATGCTCACCATGAAAAAACCAAGTATTTAGGGAACTGAAGAGAAAAGTAGAGTGCTTGCCTTGCATGTGACTTGCACCCAGGTTCGATCCCCGCCATCCCATAGGTTCCCCCCAGCACTGCCAGGAGTGATTACTGAGTACAGAGCCAGGAGAAGCCTTTGAGCAGTGCCAAGTGTGGCTTCAAAGCAAACAGAACAAAACAAAAAAAGGAAAAAAAATAGAAAAACAAGTGTCTAATGCCCTTTCTAGCTTTCCAAAAAGATTCTGGATTTCTCAATATCAATTTCTTTATTTTGGTTTTTGGGTCACACTTGGCAGCACTCACGGGTTACTCCTGGCTCTACACTCAGAAATCGTTCCTGGCAGGCTCAGGGGACCATATGGAATGGTCCCACTGTTGTTCTGCATGGAAGATAAACGTCCTACCTCCATGCTATCTCTCCAGCCCCTTCAATATCAATTTCTGATAAGCTTTGCTTAAGAAACACCAGAGAGTTGGGGCCGGAGAAGTAGCTCAGAGCGGTAAAGTGTCTGCCTTGCCGGCGCTAGCCTAGTATGGAACATGGTTTGATCCCCCAGTGTCCTATATGGTCCCCCTAGCCAGGAGCGATTTCTGAGCGCATAGCCAGGAGTAACCCCTGAGCGTCACTGGGTGTGGCCCAAAAAACAAAACATAAAAAAGAAACCCCAGAATGGAGTTGGTTTTCAGGTACATGGTGGCTATTCACTAGTCTGGAAGGTAAGGACCTGCCCTCCCTGGTAAGGCTAGATTTTATTTTGGACTAGGCTGAGAGCAGCATCTGGGAAACATGACAGGCCTTGTGTTGATCGCACAGGCTTCATAATTGTGCTCAGATTAGAATCCTGGTTCTCACTGCTCTGGATCCCTGATAGTGTCATTCACTAGATAACTGTGTGATTTTTTTTGTTTTGTTTTGTTTTTTGTTTGTTTTTGGGTCACACTCAGCTGCGCTCAGGGGTTCTTGGCTCCACACTCAGAAATCTCTCCTGGCAGGCTCAGGGGACCATATGGGATGCCAAGATTCGAACCACCAATCTTCTGCATTCAAGGCAGACGCCTTACTTCCATGGTATCTCTCCGGCCCTTAGTGTGTGATTTTTGTTAAGTTAATGAATTTCTCTGAATTGCCGTAGTCTTAGCTGGAGACACAGTTGAATCCACCTCAGAGAGAGCTGAGCATAACTGCATGTGTGAAGAGTGAGTGAAGCCTATGTGGTGACGCATAGTTCTTGTGGCTAAAATTGCCTCCCTTGAGCAGGACCGTTGGGCCATTCACTCACTCATTCGGTTTTACTCCCCACTCTGCAGGTGGAGCTGCACGTCCACCTAGATGGAGCCATCAAGCCCGAAACCATTTTGTACTATGGCAAGTAAGTTCTCTTCTCAGATTTGGGTGAGGCCCACAGAGCTCTCCAGAGACTTCTGAAAGACCCAGAGTCTCTGTTCCTTCCTGTGTCCCTGAGGGATCAATCAAGACTTAGAAACCCACAGCCAGAGGATGTGGAGACATGGAGATTTCCACATGGATGAGAGCTGGGTAGGCCAGTGTTTTCTGATAGGCAGGTGACCCACCCACTCTGCGGGGGACCCTCAGCATGAGGGTGAGATGATCCCCTGCATGTGAAGAGTCGTAAGGGACCTCTATTGCTGTGCATCAAGGGCAGTCAGAGCCACAGAAGGACAGACCAGGACTATTGAAGCCCTTCATATTACCCCCTGCCATGGGGTGGGACCAGCATATGTGTGTATGTGTGTGAGTGTGAATGTGTCTATATGATGTATGAGCATGTGTAAATGTGTGTGTGTATATGGATGTGTGTATGTATGTATGTGTGTGTGTATATGTGTGTGTGTGTTGCTGGTCCAGGGCGGACCTCCAGCTCCTCCACCAAGGGGCTGGCTGGAGTGGCTCCCAAGCACCATGCCTAACACCAGACCTGAGAGTGGCAACACTTGGGCCAGCGGTCTGGATTCAGGTCCTCATGCTACTCCCGCGCTGTGGCCTGGTACTGAGAGAGGGAGGGAGAGAGAGAGAGAGAGAGAGAGAGAGAGAGAGAGAGAGAGAGAGAGAGAGAGAGAGAGAGAGAGAGAGAGAGAGAGAGAGAGAGAGAGAGAGAGAGAGAGAGAGAGAGAGAGAGAGAGAGAGAGAGAGAGAGAGAGAGAGAGAGAGAGAGAGAGAGAGAGAGAGAGAGAGAGAGAGAGAGAGAGAGAGAGAGAGAGAGAGAGAGAGAGAGAGAGAGAGAGAGAGAGAGAGAGAGAGAGATCTGGATTCAAGTCATCATGCTGCTCCCGCGCTGTGGCCTGGTGCTGAGAGAGAGAGGGAGAGGGAGGGGGGGGAGGGAGAGAGACTGTGACATTGGTGGGGTGAAACAGGAGAGAAATTGGGAACCTGAGGACATTGGTGATAAGAAATGTGCACCTGTGAAGGGTGTTGGATATTGTATGACTGAAACCCAATTATGAACAACTTTGTATCTGTGTGTTTCATGGTGGTTTAATTAAAAATTTATTAAGAAAAGGGGCCGGGAAGGTGGCGCTAGAGCTAAGGTGTCTGCCTTACAAGCGCTAGCCAAGGAACGGACCGAGGTTCGATCCCCCGGCGTCCCATATGGTCCCCCCAAGCCAGGGGCGATTTCTGAGCACATAGCCAGGAGTAACCCCTGAGCGTCAAACGGGTGTGGCCCAAAAACCAAAAAAAAAAAAAAAAAAAAAAAGAAAAGAATGGGGCTTTCTCCAGAGCTCCCCTAGATCCCTTTGGTTGACAGGAAGGACCAAGCCTCTTCTTCCTGCTTTCTTTCTGCTTCTATTCACATTTCATGAGTGATGCAGAAATATAGGCCCTGAGTTGAGCCAATGAACCTTCAGGGAGTCCCTAGGGAAAGCTCTGAACCTTCTGTTGAGAGGCAGATCCTATTGTCCCATTTCATGAATTAGGGAACTGAGCCATGATGGGGACTACCCCCTTAAAACCCAGACTGTGACCCCATGGTGAGAGGATTCTCAAGAATCAAGAACCCAAGAAGCAAGGAGAGAACACAGAGCTCAGAGCTTGCACAGCAAGTGCTCAGTGAGCGCAGTCAGTGGTGCTTAAAGGCCTGGCACTTGGCTTATCTCCGTGTTCTTTGACCATGGAGGAGCCGCCAGCCATTGCCAGGAGCCCTAATGGGCTATTAGGGCCTAATGAGGCTGTCAGGGCAGGTTATCAAGGGAGCTGGGCAAGGGATCTAATCTGGGGCCTTGTTAAGGGGTCATAGAGCACTCATTAGTGGAGCGTAGCCAGGGTTGGGTGGGGAAAAGGGAAAGGGGCCACCCAAGTGGGGCTGCTGGGCCCTGTTTTCTGTTTCCATGTCGCCACTGTGTCTGGGGAGCAGTTGAGGCACCCCAGTGGGCCACAGAGGTGGAGTATGGGCACAACTGGAGTTTGATCTGGGGCGGTGAACAGAGGAGCCAACAGTCATGTCACTGCAACAGAGGTGCCCTGAGGAAGGACACCCAGGGTCTCTCTCTGCTGGTCCCATGACTTGTGCGCTGGTGGCTATCCCCACTTGTCACCTCCTCCTCCTCTTCAGCACTATCATTCCCTTCTCTGATAAGTAGAGGACCCCCACTTTGCAGCCTCTTTTGTGGCTCCTTCTGATCTTTCTCTAGAGACTGGGTCTGGGCGCTCACCCCTCTGACCCAAGAGCTCAGGCCATGTGGCTTCCTGTCTGGTTCCCAGCTGTCCCCACAAGTCCCCCACAATCTTTTCTAGCCTGGGTTCAAAATTCCCATCTACCCACAGTCCATACATAGGCTCTGGCCAAGCTCTTGTTGCTTTGACCTGCCATTGCTCCCTCATGGTCTCTAGATGTTTCTCGAACATATCAGACCCAGTTACCACAAAGGGGTCAGATCACTTGCTCAAGGTTACACAGGCCATGTGGGGACTTAAAGCCAGGCTGTCTGGCTCCCGAGTTTGCTGTTTCCTCAGAATCCAGCCTCACTGGCTCCTCTCTGTTCCCTACTAGAAAGTAATGTATGGGGGCAAGGACAGGGCACAATCTAGGGGGACGGCTTCTGATAAGACTGAGCGAGGGGGCGAACTTTGATCCCCGAAGTCTCAGTTTGTCCCTCCCTGGCTCCTGGCTCATGCCTCACCAGGCAAGAACAGGGCAGTACCATGGTCAAGGGCAAGGTATTGGCAGAGGTGTTGTGCACCAGAGGGGGCACAACCTGCCTCTGATCTGTCTGGAGCATGGGAAAGGGTGCTCATGGCTCCTCCTTTCCTCTATCTCTGCTCCCCCTTACCACTCTCCATGATCTTCCAACTGCTTTGCGATTATGCCCAATTCCTGGGGACCCGTCTGCCCTGCTGGCCTGTGGCCCTTGCTCCACACTGACCCACTCTGACATCTGCCGAGTCCCCACCCCTCTTTCTCTGCCCGAGTGGCACCTCTGAGAGGCAATTGGGAGGCTGGCAAGGAGGAAGTCAAGGACAGGAATGCAGGGAGCATTGGGCAGAGATGAAGCTGGGGGTGGGCAGGGAACAGGAATGAATGCACCTGTCTGCTCTGCCTGTCATCCACCTGTCTGCCTTTCTGCCTATTTGTCTGTCCTTGGAAGGCCCCAGCCTCTTGCTTGAACAAGGGAGTGGAAGGCACAGTATGGTATTGTAGAATGGGCCTTAGGGTTGGTCAGATTTGAGTCTGACTCAGAACTGCTGCTGTCTAGCACACAGCCATATTCTCAGGGGTGCCCAGAGAAAGCTACACCTGGGCCCTGAGCTGGACACATGACGCAAGATGAGCCCACCAAGGCAGGTGTATCCCAGAAAGTGGGGAGTGGGGTGGGGCATGGGTAGGGACCACTAGAAGAGCCACACCTCTAGGCACCTCCATCTGCATTACTGAAGCCATAGCCACAAGCTCCCCAGATGCTGTTTCAAGTGGAGCAGCTCTGCAGAGGCTCCTGAAGTGGGCTCGGAGGGAGACATTGACTCTGGGTGCCAAGACCTCCCCAGAGGTACCCCCCATCAGCATCTCTGTGGGACAGGGGGATAGATCCACAGTAGACAGACCCCCACAGGATCCTTTGATGGTGGGCACACTCAAGAACTGGGCCATCCCAGAGAGCATCACTTACACAGGGCCTTGGGGAATAGTCATCTGAGGTAACAGTGTAATATCCAATGAAGGGCCAGACTCAGTAGTTTCTATCATATCAAACTCTGGTTTCTTTGATGTTCCCTCCTCTGCTGCAGTGCCTGCTCTGGGCATGGATAATCAGGGCTCAAATTGCCCAGTTCCTCCCATCAATGCTTGTGGGGAGATTACTTTCATCCTTTTCCTCCATCCTCCCAGATTTCCCATCCTTTCCATCCTCATCCCCTAGTAACTGTCCTGTCAGGTTCTTTTTCATTTCTGCTCTTGGCATTACTGCCTTATGGTTCTCTGTGCTCAGTGTTTGCCCTTCATGGAGGAAAAGCTTCTGAGCATTTGGTTTTCCTTAACCATCCTTTCCTTTCAATGGGGGGGGGGGGCTGAACCAAAGAGGGAGTGCAGGGAGGAGCTGGACCAAGAGAAGCAGATGGGGGCCTGAACTGAAGAAGAACTAGGGTTCTGGGTGGGAGGCATGCCCAGCTCTGCACAGTAATGACTCCCCATAATCTCCTTTCATCCCAACTCTTGGTGGAGACCAGTGATCTTCATCTACTCCTAGGATGAAGAGCACATGGCTATCCGACACTGCCCTGTGTCCAGGTACACAGGGTAGGTATTCATGCAAGCAGATACCCCCATCTTTCTGGACCCCTGGAGATGCTGGATAATGAGAACCCTGGTTTCCTTCTTCCTTCAGCTGTCACCCATCTTCTGTTTTGTCCCAGGAAAAGAGGCATTTCCCTCCCTGCCGACACCGTGGAGAAACTGCAAGCCGCCATTGGCATGGACCATCCACTAAGTCTCCCAGGCTTCCTGGCCAAGTTTGATATCTACATGCCCGTCATTGCGTGAGTGCCCGACTGCCCTCATCTCATGGTTGGGGGTCCTTGTGCAAAGCCAAGTCCCTCTGGGTCCTAGTCTGCTCCTCTCAGATATACAGACAGTACTACTGTGCAAGCTACTTTACCTCCATGGAGGCGGCCTGCGGGTTTTGACTGAAGGCAGACAGAGCTTATGCATGAACCTCCCTGCCAGCAGCCATAATCCAGGCCCGGGCTTCCTGGTGCCCAGGTGAGAAGGACCCAGCAGAATCTTCTGGCCCACTGCTAGCACTATCCATATTTCCTTCTATCCCCAGCATAATCTCTAAGCTTGAAAGTACATGACTTGTATGCAGTGCTACTTCTCTCTGGAATTCTGCTGGGAAAGGAGCCATGACCCAGGGAATGAAGGAGCTTGCCTGGAGCCATACAGTGGGCAGCACAGGGTCTCAATCCCACCATTTTCTCTCCTGGGCATCCCCTGGAAACTTATGAACATATATTCCTACACTGGCAGTTCCCTCTCCATTGCCACACTGTTTTTGGCAGTGCCCATGAATTCCACTCCATCTCTCAGCTCAGTTTGCAGCGTGTACACACTTGAGGTACAAAATGTGATGCTTTGATCTGTAGACATATCAAAAAGCTAGTAATGCTCCTCCTCTGACATGGGTTCCTATGCATGTATATATGTTCGAGCATGCATGAATGCATGCATGTGCATACACACGTGCCCAATATAGGAAGAATGATCCATCAGCAAGGCTTGGATATACATACAGTTCTAACTTTAATGCTGAGGCGAGTGTGGAGTGCTAGAACTTTCCATGCTTTATTGAGACTCTGTCATCTTTGGCCCGTCACCTCCACATCCCCTTCAGTGGCCCAGGAAGCCCCATACCACTTGGCTGCTTTATATCCACAGAGGTGGGTACAGGGTCAGTCTGGCTGATTTCACATTTGTTGTGTGACCACACCTATAGGGCCAAGTGATGCAGGTGAGAGGTCTGGCCAGCTCTGCACAGCAATGACTCCCCATAATCTCCTTTCTGTTCTTGAGTGTCATCCTTCTGCTGGATCCCTGGAGGCAGTTTAGATGCAGTGGATACTATGAATAAAGCTCAGTGAGAGCAGAGGCCAGATATCTCTTTGCAGTATTGGTTTTACTTCTGTTTCATAAATTGCTGAGGTGTAGAATAGTTGGAACCCCTACTAGAGCTTTTTATCTTATTTTATTTTAGTTTATTTATTTATTGGTTTCTGGACCACACCTGGCAATGCTCAGGGGTTACTCCTGGCTCTGTTCTCAGAAATAACTCCCGGCAAGCTCAGGGAATCATATGGGATGTCGGTAATCGAACCAGGTCTGTTCTGAGTCGGCCACATGCAAGGCAAATGCCCTACCACTCTGCTATCTCTTCAGCTTCTATCTTATTTTTTTAATTTTGGCTTTCGAACCACACCTGGAGATGCTCAGGGTTACTTTTGGCTCTGCACTCAAAAATTACTCCTGGCAGGCTCAGGAGACCATATAGGATGCTGGGGATTGAACCCTGGGTTGACCAGGTGCAAGACAAATGCCTACATGCTATGCTATCTGGCCCCTGGTTTTTGTTTTTGTTTTTTATTTGTTCACTTACATTGGTTGGGGCTGAAGCCCAGGAGATCAGGCCATGCTGGGCATAAGAAGGCCCCTCTGAGGAGGGGAGGTGGGAGCTAGATCTAAATAGGGGATGGGAGATTTGGGTTAAGAGAACAGGCTATATCTTGGGTACGCTGGGAGCCTTGATAGGCTTCCAGCCTTCCCCTCTTCTGCCCCGGCCTCCAGGCCTTCTGGGGGTGGCAGCCCAGGCGGCCAGACAAGGTGGGTGTCGGGGGGTCCCTCCTGGATGGGACTCCTAGGGAGGGAAGGGCACAGGGTGTAGGGCGGGCAGATCCTGGCTTCCGGCTCTCTCTCGATCCTCTCTTGAGCTGGAGGCTAGCTCTAGCCGGCATGGGGTTGGGGGAGACCCCTGTGGAAGGCCTTCTCCCTATCTTGGGTGCGCTGGGAGCCTTGATAGGCTTCCAGCCTTCCCCTCTTCTGCCCCCGGCCTCCAGGCCTTCTGGGTAGGCAGCCCAGCCGGCCAGAAATGGTTGGTCCTAACTTGGGGTGTGCTGAGATTTGCTCTGTTGCGCTAAGTTTGTCACTGGCAATTTCTGACCACTCTGCATATGGAAAACCGCGTGGGGGCGCTAGAGTATTCTTTATCTTAATGTTATGTTCTGCGTATCCAGAATGTCCATTTTGTATTCTGCCCTTTCCCACACCCCTTCAAAGCTCACTTTTACTCCTTAACTCTCTCACCCGCTTCAGACATCACTAACCCACATTACTGTTTTTAACTTCAGTATTGCACAATCCTAATCACAGACCAAAGCCGTGCATTGTGTGTAACAACCCCGAACTGTTTCAAAAGACATAAAATGGACACGTATGTCTTTAGAATATTTTGTGTTTTTCCCTGACAACTATAAGTCTTACTAAATATTCTCTTATTCAGTGACGATTCTAACTACTTTTTTATCTTCTCTTTATGAGCTGTTCAACAAGGAATTTTGGTGAAAGAGTCCCCCAATTTAATGCTTATGATTGAACCATGTCTTGGGGATTATTGGACTTGTTCTTATGTCTCCCATATGCACCAATAACGCCACGTGGCATTGCTCCTTTTTTGCATAGGCACATTAAAATGAGAAAATACTATATATACAAATAAGATCCTATCTAATAGAGATTGGAATACACCCTGAACATTGACATAATGACCTGGCACAGGCCTCAAAAGAAAGGGCATTTTCCATTCACCCCTTAACCAGGGAAGCCATCCACGAAACATCCAGGTTTGTCTATAACATCACCTGGAAGCAATCCTCTACCATGGAAGACCCTACCACTGCTCAGACATTGACCTGCTCAAAAGAGACTTCCCTTAACACTGAGAAGACTTAACAACAACGACCTGCTTACAAGACAGGGCTTCCTGCATTGCCCTTTAATGGTGAGGTGAAAGGAGAGGACGCTCCACATCCTGACTTCAATGTAGGATATGCAGATTCCAGGATCTTTGATACAGAAACATGATACCAACAACAGAGACTGTGAAAAGTGTGTTGGCACTACGGACAATGTCTTGGATTGGACAATCTAACTTGCCTGGAGCCTAGAGTTGGTCTTATGCCAGGAAACTTCAGGGGTAGGGTCTCTTTGTATTTAGGCCAAGGTTATTCCTTTCCATGCCTCTCATATTTTGGTGGGCCTATGCAAACAACAATTGCCACTCTAACACAGTTTTTACTGTGCTCCTTTGACTGTAATCCTTAAAAAAAACCCACTTAAAATTTGAGGTTAACGTAAGCTAATATGCATGTACATGGAAATGTAAAAAATACTATGCCTCTAATGTTTAAGGAGTTACGTAAGTTTTATGGCTTTAGATTGCCTTGTGTGCTGTTAAGAAATATAATGTGCTACAATCTGGGGACTTGAGGGACAAAGTAATTGTACATGGATTCTGTTTTATTTATCTTAATGTTCTTTGGCTGAAAGTTCAAAGTTAAGATATCAGCAAGGGGACTTCTTCTGAGAATTATGTTATGGGTGATTGTAACTTTACCTTGTTCTCTTTCTTTGCATCTTTGTTCTCATAATTAAAAATTAAAAAATAAAAAAATAAAAAAAAAAGAACAGGCTAGGGAGATGCAAATAATAGAGGTCAGGTTCCTTGAACTGAGAGAAGGTTCCTGGCTGGATGGAGTAGGTGCGGGGAGGTCAGCAGGTCTGGGTGTGCATGTAGGCCTCATGGACCTCATGATCGGTGATGCGGGGACTTGGATTCTGTTTGGTTCTCTGTGGAGGACCTGGTCTGTATTTAAAAAGGTGGCTCAGTGGGTGCTGAGCAGGGAATGGTTACAGGTCTTGTGACATTTCTGAGCTCCTCCAGCAGGAGCCAATGTGGGGATGAGGGATCAGGGCTAGGTGGGGTTGGAAGAGTCTGGAAGGCCCCAGGTGCCTTCAAAGGGCTGTCCGTAAACATCTTCTTCCCTCCCAGGGGCTGCCGGGAGGCCATCAAGAGAATTGCCTATGAGTTTGTGGAGATGAAGGCCAAAGAGCGTGTGGCATATGTGGAGGTGCGTTACAGCCCACACTTGCTGGCCAACTCCAAGGTGAAGCCAATGCCCTGGAACCAGCAAGAGTGAGTAATGCCTGGAGGGCCAGGGCTGGGAGTGGACACTTGGGACATGGTGGGATCTGGGGCTGGGATGGACACTCAGGGCCAATGCTACAGGTAGGTACATGCTTGAGGCTTGCCCACCAAGGTTCTCTGCTTCCCTCTGGCCTGTGGGTTCCAGAACAGAACATGGACTGCTCTATGGCACTGGGTGAAATCTGGCTCCCCTCTCTGCCTGGGTTCATGTCTATCATTCAGAGGTGTCTGGCTGTGTCCCCATCCCCCACCTGACCCCTAGTTCTGTGTAGGGTTTCCCAGCCCACAGCAGTAGGACTTTTCCCATCACCACCCAATATGAAGGGTCTGATCATTTCTCCTACTGCCTTCTCCTTCCCACCATGCCTGACACACAGAATCATGGAAATATGGGGCAAAGGGGACAGACCCATGCAGGCTCAGGAGAGGTTTGTGGGACCATCTGAAGCTACTCTAACACTCCTCTGGATCTGGATGTGCCTGGACAACTAGAAGGAATCTGGAAGGGGGTGTGACAGATATCAGGTCCCTCTCCAGTCCTCCTCTGCAGCCACTGCCATGTACTCTCTCTACACAGAGGGGACCTCACTCCGGATGAGGTGGTGTACCTCGTATGCCAGGGCCTGGCGGAGGGTGAGCGTGACTTTGGGGTGAAGGTGCGGTCCATCCTGTGCTGCATGCGCCACGAGCCGGGTAAGTGAGTGAGAGATGTGGCCTCCTCCTAGGGGCTCCCTAAGCCCTCATATTCCTGTATCTCCATAGCCCATGTGCTTCCACATCCCTTGCCCCCACCTCCCCTGCAACCCATGCCTCCTTTATCCCTATATCCCCTGCCGTCTCAGATCCCCTGCACCCCCTGTTCCCTAGAGTCTCCTTCCCAGGTGCTCTGCATCACTCCAATCTCTGCAGTTGGTCTTCCTTCAGCATCCCCAGGCCAGCCAGTCTTGGGCAGGCTCAGAACTTCTGGCCACACTTCCACCCTGTAAATCAGAGGGAGAATGGATGTCCAGCTATACTGGGGCCAGGTGCACCCTCTCTGGCCATCTGTGGACAGGCCAACTTCCAGCTTCATGAGGAATCACTGTGTGGTGGGCACTGATCCAGCCCCAGAGCCTGAGCCCCTCTGTGTGACCCTGGGCCTGCATATTGCTCCTGGACCCAGATCAGCATCCTTGGTTCATGCTCTATCTTAGGGACAGAGAACCAGAGGCAACCCCGAGTCTTCGTGGGGACTTGCAATATCCTATCTGTGGTCTAGAAGGTGGACCATCCAGCTTATTCCAGTACAGATAAGGGAGCTGTTGAGACCACATGTTCCTCATTCAGGGAAGCACAAAGCCCAGATGTGAATTTGAAAATTTCTGTTTCTAAAGCCTGTGACTGTTCATTAAAATTTTTAATTAACATTTTTGAGATAGTAAATAAATTATTTGAGGCTAGTCCTATTTTTTTTTTCATTTTGTTTTTGGGCTACATCCGGTGATGCTCAGGTATACTCCAGGCATACTCCTAGGTATGCACTCAGAAATCACTCCTGGCTTGGGGGACCATATGGGAAGCCGGGGATCAAATCCAAGTCCGTCCTGGGTAAACAGCGTGCAAGGCAAACGCCCTACCACTGTGCTATCACTGTGGCCCCTGGACTAGTCACCATTTTTAAAAACACTTTAGAGAGCTAGTACAGAGGGTAGAGTATTTTGCCTTGCACACAGTTGGTCTGATCCCTGGCATGGCACATGGTTCCCAAGCCCTATCAGGTGTGATTCCTGAGCTCAGAGCCAGGAGTAAATCCTAAGCACCACAGGCTGATTCCCCTCCCCCCAAAGAAAACCAAAGCAACAGGATCAGAGTAATAGTACTGCTGGTAGGGTGCTTGCCTTACATACAGCTTCCAGATTCCATCCCCAGCACCCCCAAATGGTTCCCTGAGCCCACCAGGAGTGATCCCTGAGCTCAGAACTAAGAGTAAGGGAAGGAAGGAAGGGAGGTAGGGAGGGAGCGAGGGAGGGAGGAAAATGACTTTAGAAAAAAATAAAATAAATGGAAGGAAAAGAACAAAACTTTAGGACAGCATTAGTAAATTGTCTTTAGTTAAACCTAGAGTGGAAGAAACAGCTCAAAGGACTGGAATGTGAGTTCTGTTCAGGATCTAAACGTTAACTCTGCTGACCCCATCCCTTCCTCTAAATGAGCATAAGCCTCCCCTTGTGGTTGGTTGGTCTTGGTGATGAGCGTCTGTGGTCCACCTGCTTTCTTCCACATATCTTGCCTGTAACACTAACTGAGGCGCCCCCTGGAGGGCAGCGAAGACATTGCAGTCTCCGCATGGCCAGGCCATTTAGGGTGCCTGCCCTAGGGAAGAGCAGAGACTGCCCGGGTTTGTGCTGTATTGGATGTGGCGCGTAGGGAACATGAGCAGGAGGTGGTGAGGGGGTGCACATTCTGCTGCTGACAGGATGGATCGTATTCCCGCAGACTGGTCCCTGGAGGTGGTGGAGCTGTGTAAGAAGTACCGGTCACAGAACGTGGTGGCCATGGACCTAGCTGGAGATGAGACCATACCGGACAGCAGCATCTTCCCCAACCATGTGGCAGCTTATGAGGTGTGGTCTGACTCCTCTGCACTACGACTAGTGCCTGGGCCCCAAAGTGTGTTAACTTAGGGTGAGGATAAAGTCCACTGGCCTGGACTGTCTGACCCTGATCTGCTGTGTAGCTTGAAGCAAGGCCTGTTCTTGTGCTGGGCTGAGTCAGTGGCAGTGACATCTCTGTGAAGTCTTTGATACACTTCCTGTGATGTGAAGAGGTGAAGCAAGGATGGGAAGTTTTGAGTTACTGGGCAGGCTCAGAGCCTGGTTTTCCTTCTTAGTGCTCTGAACTTGGTGCTGTTAAGGCTGCAGAGCCCCTGCACTCCACAGTCACACAGTTGTATGTGTGACTTACTCACACTTGATTTCAGATGACACCTGAATAAATGCTCTAAATGTCAGGGAGGGTGCCCTGCCAGCTGCTTGGCAGAATGTGGGCCTGACAAGCACAAGGTCCCAAGCCTGAGTCCTAACACCATGCATTCTCCACCAGCACCAAGGAGTGTAGCCCAGGTGGTCCCCACACTGCTGGGTCTGTGCCTAGAAAGCAGCAGGTCTACCCTGTAGGGCTGAGTGGCCCCAGGAGTGGCCCCTGTGCACCACAGAGGAGCCCCCTCAACCCAAAATTAAAGATTAAGATAATTTTTAAAAATCTAAAACAAGGTAACTTACTTCCCATCTTGAAGCCATAGTTTGGCTGTGGGCCAGGTCACACAACCTCTCTAGGACTTCCCAGACCTGTGACTTATATATAACCTGTGACATGGCTGTCCCTCTAGGAGGCTGTGAGGAGCAACATCCACCGCACGGTCCATGCTGGCGAGGTGGGGTCAGCAGACGTAGTGAGAAAGGTGAGCTGGTGAGCCAGGCCCAAGGCCTTCCCTTCCTGTGACATCACCAGCCCCCACTCATGCTCCCCCTATCCTGCAGGCTGTGGAAGTGCTCAAGACAGAGAGGGTGGGCCATGGCTACCACACCCTGGAGGACCAAACCCTGTACGAACAGCTGCTGAAGAGCAACATGCACTTTGAGGTGGGCACTGGGGCCTTCAGGCAGGATTGGAGGATGGGGCTATGGGACTCAGCCTGAGAAACACCCAAAGGGCTGCCTAGGTTGCTCACTTGTACCTCAGCACTGCCAGGTTCCTGAGAACTTATTAGGTGTGGTCCCCCACCCCAACTATGAAAGACCAGTGTGAGCCTAGCAGGAAGGCCCCGTGTAGGCTGTCTAGCCCTTAAGCCAGCCATACTCTACTCTTCCAGGTCTGCCCCTGGTCCAGCTACCTCACCGGTGCCTGGAAGCCTGAGACGGAGCATGCTGTGATTCGGTGAGGCTGGCCCAATGCCCATAGTTTAGGACTTGGTTAGGCCGAGGATGGAATATCAGGAGGGGCCCAGGCTGGGGCCTTGGCCATGAAACTGCTTGGAGTCCGGGTGGGTGGGCAAGACCCCCATTTTACACTTTCAGTTTGGACGCGCACAAGGGTGCTGGCAGTCACCTGGTTTTTCAGTAGCAAAGCAGTAACTGGACCACAGGAAATGGCCAAGATTGAGGTTCTACATTCAGGGACAGGAGGGTCTGTCTTGCACTAAGCAAGAGGCCTGATCCGTCCTTCTTCTAGGGGACAGCAGGAATGTGGAGGGCTGTGTGGCAACAGAAAGGAGGCTATGCCCTAATATTCTGCTTCATGTTGGTCCCAAGACCAACTTTAGGGACAAGGAATGTGTGGGACTGGGAAGTTGTCCACCCACTGATCCTGGGGCACACTTGGCTGCTGGTAGGGAAGATTCAAGAGTAACCCACACGGACAGCAACTGAAGGGAAAGGAGGCAGGTGGAACCGGAGGGTCTGAGACAGTGGCACTTAGGGCCACTTTGGTCACACATGGATCTGAGTAGTAAGAAACTGCCTGATAAGTGGAGTAGAGTGAGGAGCGGGGGCTGGCTTAGTGTGGGCTAGTGGGCAGGTAAAGACTGGGAGCTGCTGAACTGGATGATGTGGGGGGGGGCACAGCCAACTTTCCTAGATGGTAGCTCTGAGGGTAGGGAAGGAGTGTGGCCTTCAGGGGCCCTAGACCCCCACTCTACACCCCCTTGGGCCCAGCCCTCCTTCTGTCTTTCTGACAGAAGTTAGAGACAGGAGTTTAGTTGTAGGAGATCACCTGAGCAGGCCATCTGGTTCTCTTGGGCTAGAGGAAACTACAGGTGGGCACATGCTCTCTCCATCTCTAGTTTCAAGAATGACAAAGCCAACTACTCCCTCAACACGGATGATCCACTCATCTTTAAGTCCACCCTGGAAACTGACTACCGCATGACCAAAGAGAAGATGGGCTTCACCCAGGAGGAGTTCCAGAGGCTGGTGAGGGCACAGCCCCTTCCAAGGAGGGAGGCCTCTGGCCCATCTCTGGGCCCAGGATCAGCCTCCATGGTGTGGTTCGTGCTCTCAGAAAAGTAGAGATACGCTGTTGGGTTCCTCAGCCTGGGAAGGCCTGAGGGAGGGGGCCTTTCCCTGGACCCATGTTCTCTCTTCTGTGACCCTTCCAGAACCTCAATGCGGCCCAATCTAGCTTCCTTACTGACACTGAAAAGCGGGAACTTGTGGAGCTGCTGCACAAAGACTATGGGCTGCCGCCCCCTGTGTGGACAGGTAGGAGGTGCCTGGGACCAGGTGTCTGAGGAGGGTGTGAGGCCCCTGGGGCAGCCTCACCCCACTTCTGCAAGTTGTTGTCCTGGTATCAATCAGAGGGTAGAAATGTTCCAAATCCCCATCTCAGAGGCCATGGCTCATCTCCAGGATGGTCCAAGGCCAAGGACAGGTACTGGAGCAGGCTCTCAGTCTGGCTCTAGTCCTCTGTCTGACCACCTATACAAGGGGCCCTCTCTTAAGTCAGTGTTCTGAGATTCTTTCCCTCCACTCTCTACCCCCCGCCTGGGCACCACAGCTGTCTAACCAACCTCCTCTGACCTGACAAGCAGAGTCACACCCCTGAGGATGCCCCTCGGCCACCTCACCCCATGGATGGAACCTTCCCTACTTCATGGGGCCAAGCAGCAACCAAATCTTCACTTCACCAGGAAGACGATGACTCGGAGACTAGTTGCTGCTGCTCTGAGGCCGGCGCGCTTATTCCTGCCCAAATAGTGATTAGTGTGGACACATGTGATTATGTGGCTGTCAGGGGATTAGGCTGATGGTTCTGATGATCAGAACTGGAATCGTTCAATAAAGTTGCAGAAAACAAGGCTGGCTGCACCTGGTGCTTCTGAGTGGGGGTAGTCTCTGAGGCTTCCCATCCTGCATGGGGCAGGGTCCCAGTGCCCAGTGGGGTGTGAGTGGGCAATTACTGGCAGGTGGGGGTAGGACCTATCCAGGAGGGTGCTGTCTGTCTGCATCCGCCACCTAAACACTTAGCCTGGCCCGTGCTTTGGGCTCATGAAGCTGGACATGGGGAAAGCAGGGGAGCTGGGGGAGCTGGAACTGCTGTGTTCCCCATGGTGGGAGGGGGCAGAAAAGGCTTCACCTGGTTCTTGCTGCCTGAAAGTGGAAGAAGCAGTTCCAGCCAGTCACACAAACCACCAGCCTTTATTTCTTGGGTGTCAGCGGCAGAAAGGATGGAGTATACAGTCTGAGGCATACAGTCCTTCACAACAAGTAGGTACTGACAATGCGGGAGGCCGCCAAGGGCCATGGGGCAGAGGGTGACAGTGGACAGCAATTTTGAAGGGGACAGTCAGCTTCCTCCCTCTGCTGGAGAAAGGTGTCATGTTTTTAAAAAGTTTAAAAGTATTTTTTTAAAAATGGGGTCAGGAGGTCTTGACTCCAGAAGGTTGGGGTTGGAGAGGGAGTGAGCTGGGACATGGTCCCTGCCTGGGTCCCCCATGGCAGAAGTGTTCTTGGAGGGTGGCTCATCCTGGTGAGCTGGGCCCAGCCCCTGCATCCCAGCACCTGGAACTTCTGGCATCCAGGACAGTGGGGTACTGGTGCCCAAAGTGTGCTTGGCCCGGTGGGAGGCAGGCAGAGGTCTTCCCTGGGCAGCCCAGCAGCCTTGGGGCTGCCATCTCTCTGGCCTGGGACATGGAACTCAGCACTGTGGCACCTCTCTGCATGGAGTTGGATAGTCTCTTCCAGCCTCTGGGTGAGGTCTGGCTCAGGAAGAGGTAGTCCCCTCGCTGTTCTTGGGCTGAGTGTCGGCCTCCTTGCTCGGGGTGTCTGCTTCTGCCTGTCCTTCTGCAGGGGCAAAAAGAGGGGCACAGAGGTGAACATCCAAAGGCAGGCCAAAGGCTGAGGGGTGCAGCTAGGGAGCAGGGCTGGAGCTGCACAGGATGGAACTGGGTGCCAATGGGAGTGATGCTGAGCTGTCATGTTTGAGTTTTCAAAGGTGGCACTTTCAGGCAAGACTGAGGGCTGGGGGTAGGGGCAGTAAAAGCATCAGGCTCGGGCTGCTGAGGATTTGGCTGCCTCAGGGAAGGGGGTCCACCAAAGACCGGCCCACCTGCCTCCAGCGGCTGAGTTCAGCTGAGGAAGGGCCACAGCTAAGCAGCAGGAGGCTTTAGGGGTGGTCGGGGCTGAGGATTAGAAGGGACAGACCCAGGGTTCCGGAGTATTTATCTTGCTCTGCAGCCCTCCAAGCAGGTGGACCTCAGCAGTATGCTTCTGGGGTTGTGTCCAGGGACTGAGGCTTGGTTGTTTTATGAGATGGTCCTTTAGGTCAGTTCCCCAGTGTGTGCTGCCATTTGGAAACCCTGTGGGGTATCAGTGGCCCTCCTAGAAGCCTGCAAGAAAGTGCCTAACCAGCCACTCTGGCCTACTCCCAGCCCTGCCTGCTTCACTCCCTGCAGCCATGTCTCACTTCCTCAGGTCCCTTTTAGATGAGCCATGGCAGGAAAATGCAGCCAGAAGATGTGTTGAGTGAGAGGGAGTCAGGTCCCAACGCTGAGAAGGGACACAGGAGCCCTCAGGGGCCCTGGCAATGAGCCCAGAGCCGCTGCTCTACCAGTGGACAGTAGTCACTGGCAGCTTGTCATGTGCCAGTCGCTACCAGGCTCTGAGGGTGGCAGCAGCACACAGCTCCAGGCAGGCTAAGAGGAAGAAAAGACTCTTCTGGCAGAGGAGAGAGTTCCCCAAAATGGACGACTGTGGCCTCAGGGACACAGCCTTTTGTTTTCTCAAAAGGGGTGGTAGACCAGGCTGGCAGTTCTGCTCTAGGGGCATGTGGAGTGAGATGGGCAAATGCTGGGCTTGAGAAGAGTCAGAGCTACTGTGGGAGGAGTCAGGGCCTAGTCAAGGGGCCCAAAGGGCCTTTATGGGGACAGCAGATGCCCAGGAGAACTACTGGCATGGGCCTGTTCATCTAGCCAAAAGGAGGGTCCATCCATACTTCTTCTCTGCTCTGTTTTGCAGTCTCTTGCTGCCTGGAAGGAGATAGTTCTCTCTGAGGGACATTCAGTGGGACAGGATCACACTGGGTCATGGGGGGTGATGTGACAGACACAGCCTTTGGAGACAGGGAGGGAAGGCCCATGGGGCCCCAGGTTGTGCAGAGGCTTCTGCAGGGGTGTGAGGCGGGCCCCAAGGCAGAACAGGGGAGCAAGCCTTTTGCTTCTGCAGCTGCCAAGGGCAGGAGGCCCATCACCAGGGCCCTCATGGAGATCATGCGTAAAAGGGGTGTTGTGCTGACCTGCACCTTCCAGGGCCAGCTCGCCCATGTCTCCGGCCAGCTTCCTCACGCTCATGGCCTCCGAGTCCCCCTGGATGTCAGGGACAGCGTTGCGGCGGCCAGTTCGGTCACAGGAGATGAAGTCCGAGTAGGAGGACTCGACTTCCATCATGTGGTTCTCATCGCTCTTTTGGCCTGTGGGGACAGGGCCATGGGGGCGGATGTGAGGCAGGAGCTGCAGGGCCTGCCCAGTGATGAAGGTTCACCGAAGGAGCCATGGCTTGACTGGTGAAGACCAAGTAGGAGGCACAGAAATTCCAGAAAGTAAAGACACCTTCCACCAAGTTACTGAAAATTAAAGTTCAATGGCAGACACAGTCCCAGGGAATAATCAAGACAGCCCACGGGGAACCCCAGGCTATAGGGAGTGGTACCAGTGAAGATCAGGAGGGCCCAGCCAAAGCGAGGTGGTATAGGGTCTGAGGGGGAAGCAGACAGACAAGCAGCCTGGGTCAGAGGTGCTTGGTTTCTGAGGGCCTCACAGAGACTTGTATCTGGGGTACTAGCATGAGGAGCTTTTGCAGAGGTTCTGGTACAAGAAGGGGAAGTAAGGGTCAGTTTCTTTCTACGTGGAACAGAGTACAGTCAAAAGGAGTTGGGATGCAGGTGGGGCAGTGTGGGGAGCAGTGAATATAGGGAGGTTGCCCCAACAAGTGGAAGAGGACCAAGCAGCAGTGTAGAGGGTAGAGCGAAATTAGGGGCTCTATTGGGGGCTTGGTGGAAGTGTGACTGCCTGGCTGACCTGAGAAAAATACCTGTGGCCAGCAGATGTGACTCCTAAACAAATCAAAAGGAGGAAGCACAAGTTGGGTCTGGCCTTCCTTGCCGTGAGCCTTCCCGGGGAGACTCATGCAGGATCAGGAAAGAGCGAAGTGTCCAGGGTAGAAATTCTCACTATAGAAGTTTATAGCTCTGGGGGCCGGAGAGATAAGCATGGAAGTAGGGCATTTGTCTTGCATGCAGAAGGTCAGTGGTTCGAATCCTGTGCATACCATATGGTCCCCCGAGCCTGCCAGGAGCAATTTCTGAGTGTAGAGCCAGGAGTAACCCCTGAGTGCTGCCGGGTGTGACCCCCCCCCCAAAAAAAAAAAGTTCATAGCTCTGCTGGAGGATATTGCACCCGAGGGAAAAAACCACAGGCTACTGGAATGTTCTAGAGCCTAACTTCTTAAACTATGGGCTGTAACCACACATGGCATAATGTAACAACGTGGGAGTCTTCCCGAATAAATGTATTATCACTAAATATTTGGCTTGCATGCCTAGTTAATACAACTGGAATTGTGTGGAAACTCCTCAGGTGGCAAAAATTCCTCAGATGGCAAGTGGTAAAAGCTGAAGCCCTGCTTTAGGCTACTGGCCTGACACTTGGAATTGACAGACCTAAGTAGGGTGCAGTTTCAGGCAGAAGTTGGGAAAACCCCAGTTCTAGACACATTCAGGCAGGAGTCAATGCTCTCAATGGAAGGAGTTTACTGTACTTGGTCGGTATCAGCAGCCTGCAAAGAAGCTATTAAGTGTTCCCTACAGGGTTAATGTGCATGCCTCACAGGGAGCTGACCCCAGTTCAATCCTGGTACCAAATGGTCTCACAGATACTACCTAGTGAGGTGGAATTACTTCCAATCTCTGCAGGGCCTGAGCAGGACCGCTTCTTTGAGGTACTTCACCAAACCACCAAGGCAGTTGTCTGATAACCATCAGGAAGGGCTTCCAAGTTTCCTGAGTAATTCACCCCCCCCCACACACAAAGTGCCTGAAAGGCTAGGTATGACATGAATTATATAGTATTCATGGAAAACTGTACCTCAAAATACAAAATACAAAATACAAATATAAGAAATCTTATATGCCAATCTGAAAAATCATATGTTCTCATTTCAAGCTATATTATAATCAGAATTATATGACACAGGTCAACTTACCAGGCTAGCACATAGCTAACCCAGGTTCAATCCATGATATCCCATATGGTCCCCTGAGCACTACCAAGAGTGATTCCTAAGCACAGAACCCCTGAGCACCACCAGGTATAGCCAAAAAAGGGGGGAAAAATCAATGGAACAGACTAAAGGGCAGAAATGATTCCACACATACATCATCAATTTAACACAAAACCTATAAATAAATAAATAAATAAATAAGGGGAAAGGACAAATTAATGAATATATTAGCTTGGGAAAACTGGACAGTCACTTTTCACCAGTAACAAAAAATTAATTCAAAATGGATTAAACACTTGAACATATTGATATCACAAAACTCCAATATGAAAATGAGTGGTAGACTTACTCTTGATGATTTTTTTACATCTGACTCCAAAAGAAAGGGTAGTAGCAACAATAAGCAACTGGACATCAAACTAATCTTCTTTTTTTTTTTTTTTTTTTTGTTTTTGTTTTTGGGTCACACCCGGCAGTGCTCAGGGGTTACTCCTGGCTGTGTGCTCAGAAATAGCTCCTGGCAGGCACGGGGGACCATATGGGACACCGGGATTCGAACCAACCACCTTTGGTCCTGGATCGGCTGCTTGCAAGGCAAACACCGCTGTGCTATCTCTCCGGGCCCAAACTAATCTTCTTGCACAAAAAATTATCAACAGAATGAAAAATTATTCACTGAACTGGTGGGAATATATGAAAACCATTTATTTGATAGTGGGTTAATATATCAAAGAGACTAAGAACTCATACAAGGAGGGGCCAGAGAGATAGCACAGCAGTAGGGCATTTGCCTTGCAAATAGCCAATCCAGGATGGACGGTGGTTCGAATCCCAGCATCCCATATGGTCCCCTGAGCCAGCAAGGAGTGATTTCTGAGCACAGGGCCAGCAGTAAACCCTGAGCACCATCAGGTGTAACCAAAAACAAACAAACAAACAAAAAACTCATACAATAAAAGACCAGAGCGATGGCACAGCAGGGAGGCATTTGTCTTGCAGGAACCCAACCCCACCATTCCATATGATCCTCCAGGCACTGCCAGGAGTAATTCTTGAGTGATGAGCCAGGTAACCCCTGAGCACTGCCTGGCGTGGCCAAAAAACCAACCAAACAAACAAACGAACAAACAAACAACAAAAAAAAAACAAAACAGAAAAAGAACTCATACAACTAGATAGTAAAAATATCTGTGACCAGGTGAAGATAGGGAAAGATCTGAAGAAACACATATGGCACAGGAAAAGCTGACCAGCAAGCATCACACATCAGCTGGGAAAATCAAACAAACCCACACAAAGTCATCACTGCATCACTTTCACAATGGACAAGGCAAAAGGACAAGTGGCAAGAAAGTAGGGTGAGGGAAAGGACACCTCTGTGCACTCGCCTTATGAAAATGAACTGGTGCGTCTCTCCATGGAAAAATGTAAACTAAAACACTCAGATGCTTCAGCAACCCCCATCTCTGGGTATGATCTGAAGGGAAATGAAAATACCAACTTGAGTGCTAACTCCCCTCTCACTGCAACATTATCTATAATAGCCAAGAGATAGAAAGGATCTAAGTGTCCCAAGCTAAAGAAAGACAATGTGGTGTGTACTGTTTGAGCCCTAAAAAGGGAAATCTTGCCCTCATCTGCGACATGGATGGAATTTGAGGGTATTCAACCAAAACAAAGCACAGACAGTCAACTCTCACACATGAATCTCAAAGAAAAACAAAGCAAGCACATGGATACATCCCACAGATCAGTGCTGTGGGATGTAGGGGCAGGGTGAAATGAAGGGGAGTGAAAGGTGTCAAGTTCTGGTTCTGAGTTCCAGAGGGATCACATATGGCTCCTAAGGCTGCACTACATTCCCCAATATCTCTGAACATCGAACCCTGCCCTGCGGTACCATGCAACCTACCTGAAACTGCTGAATGTTAAGTACAGCTCAGCTGGAAACGCATCAGAGACCTGCTCTGCTGAAGCAGACCCCGACTGACCAAGATAAACTCTTCCAAGCACGTGTAGGTGGCCCCAACACCTGAGATAAAAAAAAACTCAATTTCTGAGAAAAGCAGACACAGGGTATAAAACCTTGTCAAGTGTGATTAGGGAAACTTGCTCTTGTGAGTGGCTGATGATTTGCTAAAAGCTATTAGTTACCGTTGCACAATACTTTTAGAAGGAGCTGCCATTGGCAGGAAGTGGGTGAAGAAGAGGAGAGACCAGTCTAGTGCTCTGAACCTGGGTAACTTGGGTGCATTCAGTCCTTGCCCAACTGCAAGATCTAGGGAACCAGAGCTCTAGGGCCATACAGTTTCCTCAAGGTCCAGCAGGGGGCGGGCCCAGCCTATTTTTCTCTGCTACCTTTTGAAAAACAAGTTTGTGCTTTGGCTCTTTCTCAGTTAAAAAGAATGAAATTAATTTATTTTATTTTATTTTATTTTTGTGGTTTTTGGGTCACACCCGGCAGTGCTCAGGGCTTATTCCTGGCTCCAGGCTCAGAAATTGCTCCTGGCAGGCACGGGGGACTATATGGGGTGCCGGGATTCAAACCGATGACCTCCTGCATGAAAGGCAAACGCTTTACCTCCATGCTATCTCTCCGGCCCCCAATTGATTTTATTTTTTTAAAAATGTGAAGTTCCCTAAGTCCCAGAGGAGGCTGTCTCTGTAGTTCACATAAGTTCTGCTCCTGCTCTTTTCCCTAAAGAAACTGCTTGGCATTTAGGCAAGATGCCAGGCCTGCTGCAGCAAAAGTAATGGTGAAGCTGAGAAGAAAATTCTACAAGAACAAAAATCTGGACATACAGTAAGTAGAGAGACACTTCCTTCCTTCCCTTGCCTACTGGTCCCAGCAGCTCCCAGAATCAGAGCAGTGAAGATGCAGAGGGTCTCAGGCAGCCCAGGCAGCCTGACATCATCTTACTTAGCTCCCTGAGCCCCATTGCCTCAGCTCTATTCCTCTATCGAAAATGTTCGGGGGGGGGGGGGGGAGGGATTTGGGGCTGGATTTTCACCACCCCCGACTGAGAGGCTAATCCTAGCAGCTGAGTCAAGGGCTCTGGCTGCTTCCACAGATGCCTGGCAACCAGCAGGCCCTCTGCTTAGTGACTAAGTTCCACTCCCATCTTTATTGATTCACCTGCCTCCCTCTCCACTAGCCGGCAATGGAGAGGGATGGAGCTCCAGTGGTACTAAGAAGTCCCACTTCTCGCTGCAGTCCTGGCTTATGCCCTTGCATGACTGCCCAGGTAGAGCTCAGAGAAAGAAGGATTTAGGGCACCAAACCCAAGGCTGGAAGACATAGCCCGAGAGGTACTGGCTGCCATCCCCCATCCTATCCCCTTAGGGATCAACAGGTACAGAGACCGACTCATGACCAGGAGTGCTCTGATCCATGGTGCATGCTCAGCACTTCACGTTCTTCCTTCTTTGTATCTTACTCTACTCTTTAAAGTCAGTACCAAGTACAGACAGACAGAAAAGGCTGAAGTCTCAGAAGACAGAGAGCTGGAAAGCATAGTGATGTTCCACCGACAGACAGGAGGGTTAAGTGGAGAGGCCCTTGCACCCAGAAGCCACCCCAGTGTTGAGGAGAGCAGAATATTGATGGCATTAAAATCTAAGGTTCAGGGATCTGGGCAAGGTTCACAGGGATGGTGCACATTCCTGGTGTGCCCGAGGCCCTGAGTTTGATCCCCAGTACCATGTGGTTCCTCCACCAGCACTGTTATGTGTCCTTGGTGGCCCCCAGCAAAACTAGCTGAGCACCTAATTATTAGGCCTACCTTGCCAGGCTAAGTAAGGGTCATGAGGAATGGGATCACGCACCATTTCAAATTAAAAAAAAAAAGAAGAAGAAATAAAGAAACCCAGATGTGTACACATATGATCAGAGGGCAGGATGGGGCTGCATGCACTGTGTTCTCTCACTATTGGAGATAGATTCAATGATTTCTCTAGGGATGAAGTTTGAGGATGTTCATAAAAGTAGAACCATCACATCAAAGCACCTGTACATTGTGCAGGACTGAACTCAGGGCCTCTCATATGTGAGGTCACACTGCTGAGCACACCCCTGGTCTGGGAGCTTGAGTTCCCGTTGGACACACAGAGGAAGCAGCTGGTGTTATCACAACCTCATCAAACCCCTTCCCTACACCCGCAATCTGTGAGGTTTGTGTTCCTGGAGAGACCGTGAAAGTCTCCCACACGCTTCCTTGGAGCGTCGCCTGTTCAAATCCTTCGACCTCTTCTGACGGGTTAACAACCTGCTTCTAGAGTTCTGTATCTGTTAAGGAAACTGGTCTTTTGTCTTAGAGTCATAAATGCTCTTTACTCAGCAGGTGTTCACTTTATGCTGGCATTTCTCTCTGCGGAACATTTTTTCCTACCCACCAGTAAGATTCATATTTTATTTTACAATTTCTGGGCTCTGGATGGTACTCAGAAATGTCTTTCCTACTCGGAGGTAGAGAATTCTCCCCTGCTTTTTTTTTTTTTTATACGTTAATGGATGTTTCACATTTAAAATAACTATGGAGAAGTCACTTAGTGGGAGAACACTTGCCTTGCAAATTGTTGGAGGGTACGATGTAAGGGAGGAAGGAGAGGTGGAAGGATGGAGTAAGGGAGGAAGGAGAGGAGGAAGGATGGAGGAAGGGAAAGAGGAAGCAAAGAGGTAGAGAGGAAGGAAGGAGGCAAAGGAGGAGGAAGGAGGCAAAGAAGGAAGGAGGGAGGGAGGGTGGGAAGGCAGGTTTTGCATGCAGGATTGTCAGTTCAGTTCCTGGTTCCCTGAGCACTGCAGAGTGACCAGTGAATACAGAATGAGGAGTTAGCCCCCAAATACCACTAAGTGCCTTAAAAGCTAAGAAAAAATTTCCTCTGGGATTTATGTTCTGCAAGTGAGGAGTTAGCGCTCCACCTTAATTAATTTCTTCTACCGTCTCAAACCCAGAGAGAGCTCACAGCACTCAGCTCAATTCCCGAGCGACCTTTCTCCACTACACTGGAGAAGGCACTGGAGCGGCACAGAGGCTCAGAGAAGGACATGACAGCAGATTAGCTCAAAGTTCTTAAATCAAGGGACATCAAGGGTCCCAAGGAGATCCAAGGACCACTCACTTCACCCCTCATTGGTGGCTTGGGGGCACACCCAGGGGGCCTCTGTGAGAAGGTGTGGAGCTGTAGTGGCACACAGAAACAATGTTATCATTATGGCTCCCAGGTCGTTACCAATGCAGGAACTTCTGCCCAGACATCTGTCCTAACTCTTGGGGGGCGTAGAGAGCCAAGAGTACCCTTCCTTTCTGTGCCATGAGCAGAGTAGGAGGGAGTTCCAGAAAAGCAGTGGTCTCCTGCTGGCACAAGTTCTGTCCCTTGAGAGATAAGCCCAGGGCTGGTGTCCCATGAATATTGGATGATGGGTGATGACTAGACAATGTTCTCAAGTCCGGGGGACAGAGTCAGGCTGAGTGGCCT
This sequence comes from Suncus etruscus, assembly GCF_024139225.1. Taxonomy (NCBI): domain Eukaryota; kingdom Metazoa; phylum Chordata; class Mammalia; order Eulipotyphla; family Soricidae; genus Suncus; species Suncus etruscus. The sequence continues at coordinate 25,510,277 of NC_064856.1, read as the reverse complement.
AGCCTCACACTGCTCTGTGTCTGTGTGGGCCCTTTCCCCCATCTGAACACCACAGAGGTAGAAATATGTCAACTGGTTTCCTCTACTTGCCCATCCAGTCAGCATGTCCTAACACTGCCTGCTGGGCCCAGGGCAGGCGTGGTTTTTCCTGGGAGAGACATGATGCAGAAGTACTCAGAGAGCAGAGCACTCAAGGGTGCGCTGCCCCAGGACATTTGCTGCTTCCCCCTGGCTCACCTCAGGGTGAGCACCCTCCTGGTGCTGCCTGGTGTGGACAACCCTTTCCCTAAGCCCAAAAACCCAGGTGGCACTTGGGCAGGTCCCAGGAAGGCGCCTTCCCACAGAGCTGGACCTCTCCCCCGTCAGCACTGTGAGCCACAGAGACAATCTGCAACTGCCCGTCCTCGTGGCTCAAGCAGATTCCATCAGGGCTGCAGCATATTTTCCAAATACCTCTGAAAGGTCACTTCCTGTTGTTTTTGCTTCCTCTTTAAAGTCAAATATCTGCAAAGACCTCACAAAAGTAAAGCAACTTACTAGGGGAAGCACAAAACAGGGAGAGGGGACTGGACCCTGCGGGGGTGGCTTTTGGGGGGTCGGCAGTGCTTCTGAAAGAGGGTAGAGTACAGAGGACAGCAGCTTAGCAGCTCAGAGAACAGCTGCTGGGTCTCCTGATCTCCTGCTGTTGACAAGTTTTCTGAACTCGGTTCCCAGACAGGGGCTGTCCTGGCTCACTGAGGGTGCAGGAAGCAAAGTGAGATCACTTCCAAGTCAGCTAGCCAGAGGTCAAGACAGACCAGGCTCATGCCTGGGGGCAAAGTCATCCCCCCTCAAACCTTAGGGCTCTGATTATGTGGGTGTCTCTGATGATTCTGAAACCTGTCAGCCAATTCCTGAACATTCCTCCCCCAAGAGCCATGTCTGCTGGCCTAAGTTGAGTTCTTGCTTTAAGAACACAGCAGCCAAGAGTCAAATCAGCTTCTCAAACAGGACAAGACAATCCCTCTCCTCCCTCCCTCCCTTCCTCTTCTCTCTCTCTCTCTCTCTCTCTCTCTCTCTCTCTCTCTCTCTCTCTCTCTCTCTCTCTCTCTCTCAAAAAAAAAAAAAAAGACAGACTCTCTCAGAACATCTGTCCTGGAACTTTAAGGTCCATAGAGGAAATATGAAGCTGCCATTCTTAGAGAAAGCCCAAAGCATCCCAAAGGAATGAAAATAAACCTTCCCTTCTGTGGTGGGACCGTTGTCTGGGTCACTCTATGGAAACTGTGCAATGTCCTCCAAAAAGCCAAAAAGAAAACTAGAATTCCCACAGGATCCAGTGGTTCCACTATTTGGCATCATTCCCAAGATACAGATACAGTCAAAAAGATACAGGTTTTCAAAAACAAAAACAAAAGGAATGGGAGGAGATAGCACAATGGGTAGCACGCTTGCCTTGCATGTGGCTGATCCGTGTTCAACACCTGGTGTCCCATATGGTTGGTTCCCTGATCCCTGTCCCCTCAAAGTGATTCTTAAGTGCAAAGCCAGGAGTAACCTGAGCATTGCCAGGTGTGGCCCCAAAACAAAATAAAACAAAAAGACACAGCGCCCCCTAGGCTCCCTGCAGCACTACTGACACCAGACACAGGACTGTGAAAGGAGCTGTTAGTCGAGGGCTCTGAAAGATAGTACAGTGGGTAAGCATTTGATCCCTGGCACCCCATAGGATTCTCCAAGCACTGCCAGGAGTAATCTCTGAACAATGATGGGTGTGGCCCCCCAAAACAAGAAACAAAAAACAAAAAAAGAAGCTGTCAGTCAGTTCTGAGGAAGAATGAATTCCTATCCTACACCTTGGGCTAGAATGTGGATGAACCAGTGCCATGCCAGGCAGAGGGAAGAGGACAAATGCTGGATGAACTTGCTCAGGGCTAAGGGAGAAACGAAGAATAGGGATGAACTGTGGCGAATGGAGATGAGCCCTTGGAAACTGACGGGTGGGGGGGGGGGCTGGGGTGAAAGCACAGCCTAGACATCACTGGGCACAGATAGGCACAGCTGGCAACCCTGCCCTGTGTACCAATAATCTCATGGGAGCTTCAAGCCAGAAGTAGCTGGTGAAGCTGGTCCCACCCCCTGATTCAGAGGTCGGTGGCTGAGACCCCTGGGCTAGGGGCACAGCAGCAATGATCAACAGAGTGACCACTAATGCTACTGCCTCTACTTCTAGAAGTCTCCCCAAAGCAGGCCTAGCTCCACTATGGAAAATGAAGGGGTAGCAAGATATTACCCCCTAAAGATCCACTCACTCATTCACTCATTTATTCAATAAGATCTCATCAATCACTCAAAATATACCAGGATGGCAACTAGATGCCATGGTAAATAAAAACCGAAACAGTGAAACACTGGTGTGCCCTGGAATGAGTATGTGGGCCAGTCTGGGAGGCTCACTCACTGTCCCACATTTCTATTTTTTTTTAACTTTATTTATTGATTGGTTTTGGGGCCACACCCAGTGGCAATAAGGGGGTTACTCCTTGGCTCTGCACTCAGAAATCATGCCTAGCAGGCTGGGGGCCCATATGGGATGTTGGGAATCGAACCTGTCCCTCCCGGGTCAGCCACATGCAAGGCAAATGCTCTACCGCTGTGCTATCTCTCCAGCCTGTCCTACATTTCTTTTTGTTGTTGTTGTTGTTTTGTTTTTTTTTGGGCCACACCCGTTTGATGCTCAGGGGTTACTCCTGGCTAAGCGCTCAGAAATTGCCCCTGGCTTGGGGGCACCATATGGGATGCCGGGGGATTGAACCGTGGTCGCGATTTTTCCTTGGCTAGGGCTTACAAGGCAGACACCTTACCTCTAGCGCCACCTCTCCAGCCCCTGTCCTACATTTCTTAACCAAGGTCTATGTGTGGAGGGATTGGGGGAAGGACGCATGACACATGGTGGGCCTTGCTTCACACTTTTCCTCTCACTTTCAGGGGTTCTAATAAAGTGGGGGGGTTTCAAGCTAGTCTCACTGCCTGCATTAGCCCCAGTCACATAGGAGTGGATGTCAGCCCACACATGTATGTCATGAGAAAGGAAATTCAGGGAGCACTTATTTGGGGAGGGGGAGTTTTTTTTTGGGGGGGGATCGTGCTCATAGCCTCACATATATAAGGCAAAAGCTCTACTGCTGAGCCCCCTCCCAGGCCCTAAGGAGCACTTCTATCCATAAATCTTTCATGTGGGAGCCTTGACATGTGGGAGCCTTGGATTTGACACTCAGCTACACAGGGGCTACACAGCAGCTTGTGAGCACTGTGCTGGAAGTTGCCCCTGAGCACTGCCAGCTATATCCCCCTCGATGAATACATAGACACAAGAAATACAGTGAGTCAAAGATCTACAGGAAGGCTCAGAGGTAAAAGAAGCTACAAGTAAGTGACTATATTTGCTCTGCCTGTACCAGCCCAAGCCCAGCATCGCTGCAGTGTTCGATTTCTGTTGCTGCAGCTGGACGTGTGCGAGCACCATCACAAAAGCTGGGAGCTCCAGCTGAGCATGCAGGCACCATACTGTATGTTCTACCCCCAGAGAGTATGGCTGCCAAGAGTACATGTGACCCCTGGCCATCGCAATGTCTATAGGAATAGGAACTGCAGAAATGACCACTACTGAGCCCCTCTGGACATAGCCCCAAGCACAGATGTGGCCACAAACTGGCCCCCACAAACAAAACCCATAGTCTCCACATGGGGAATGACTGAGCAGCTACCAAGCCATGACTTTGGTCAAGTGGTGATGGAGATAAAAAAGAAAAAGAAAAAGGGGGGAAATGGAGACACCAAGGAGATGTCTGGTTTCTCTTGAGGGTTTCCCCTGGGAAACTGTACAAAACCTCAGGGCACTATTGTGGAGAGTCTACAGCCCATCCACACCAGAATTCCCAGGCTCGAGGCCCAGAGAAAGGTGAGCTTCAGGACCAAAGTGACAGACCAACTGGGAAGAAGGCAGGTCTCAGCAGCCACCACCCACTGCTGTGGTCCTCCAACCCACCCGTATGAGAATTGCACATACCTGAGACCCATATTCTCAGGGGCCCACCTGCTTCTCCCAGTCACAATCGGGAGCCATGGCTCAGGGAAAGGTATGAGTCACACATGCTCCCCAAGGCACCCAGCCAGACAGTGGGGCCTGGATCTGAACTGTTTTGTCCCTGCTACAGGGGTGGAAGGAGGAGGGCATTCAGGGCATGGCTCTGTCCCATGAGGATGCTTTCGCCTCTGGCCTCAGCTCTATCACAGAACACACACCCCTAGTCTCCACTTACCCAAGCCCAGATGGCTCTTCCCACCTCAGATGGACAGAGCTGCAAGTGCCTCACAGACCTCTAATGCAAGAAGGCAGGCAGGAGGGAGCAGGAAAGAGCAGGAGGCATCATGGGCATCTGCTCCTGTTAAGCAGCCACAGAGAGTGCAAGGAGCTGGACAGGTTGCCTGCCAACTTCCAGGTTTGGGCACCCACCCCAGTGCCCTCCCTGTCAGCAACCACCAGGGTAATGAGAGAGGCTTTGCCTGATGTTCAGGTGACAGAAAACAGCCCTCGTGCTGAACTTCTACAGTCCTGACTTGAAGGAAAAGTGTGGCCTGACAAACCATGACTGATAGGTGACTTGGACAAATAGAAACCACCTAGAAAACCATCTGTCTCTTGCCCATGTGGACCCCAAATTTGGGCACTCCAGAGACAAGCTTAGCATTCTTGGTAAAGCGCTGGAAGGTATATTAGCATCATGATTCATTGGTCTCACCATCCCTCAAGGAATGACTCCCCCAACCAACCTATCACAATTCCCTACCACATCTCTCTCCACATTCAGATCCGCACCTGAGCTGGGGTTGAAGTGCCCAGGCAGGTCCCGGCACAGTCAGCACAACTGCGTGGAAGATGTGAATGAGAGGGTGTGTGAATTCTCCCAACAAAGCAGCAAGAACATTCTGTCCTAGAGATGGTTCAAAGGGCTGAGCACAGGCTGTGGATGGAGGAGACCTGGTTTCTCTCCTTGGCACTGTGGTTCCCGAAGCACTGCCAGTTGTAGCCCCCCAATCAACAAACGGAAAACCAAATAATCCAAAAGCTCCTATTTGGGGTCAGAAGGACAATTCCATGGGATGAACATGTGCCGGAAGCCAGAATTTGATCCCTGGCACTGCCTGGTCCCCCAAAAAACAACCAGGGGGATCCTCAAGAAAGCAGTGTAGGGGGCCAGAGAGATAGCATGGAGGTGAGGCCTTTGCCTTTCATGCAGAAGGACAGTGGTTTGAATTCCAGCATCCCATATAACCGGTCCCCCATGCCTGCCAGGAGCGATTTCTGAGCATGGAGCCAGGAGTGACCCCTGAGCGCTGCTGGGTGTGACCCAAAAACCAAAAATAAATAAATAAGTAAAAAGAATAAAAAGAAAGCAGTGTAGGCCCTGAGTACTGCTAGGTTTGGCCCTAAACCAAACAAAAACAAGCAAACAAACAAAAAACCCTATCTTATTAGCTTCCAAACTCTTGAAATTAGCAAGTAAGACTTCTTGTGCATCCTCTTCATGCCCCTATGTGGTTACTCACTGGCTTCTCATCCTGAGACAAGATCGCTGCTATGGGCATTTTTCCAGAGCAGCTACAATGTGGTGGTGTTCTCAGCATTACAAGATAACAAAGAAGCCTTGCGTTTTTCTGCTGGTTCTTTTTCTCAAAGAACCTTTAATTTTCCCCTTAATGCTCGGTAGTTAAGCTCAAGAGCCCGGGTCTTGTATCTGGCTTATCTCTACTGAGCAACTCAGTTTCTCCATAGGTGAAATAACAGAACCCAGCTCTCTGGAGAGTTGAGGACTGAATCTAAGCTAGAGGGCATAAAGCATTTCATGATCTTGGCAGAGAAGCGAGGGTGAATAGTCCCTGCTAACCATTATTCTTCAGTTTCTGGCACAGCTGCCTGGAATGGTCCTTTGATGCTCAAGGACTCAAAAGTCAGTTACCCACACAGCAAGTTCATGCACCCTCTCATCCATCTGCTCCCTGGGTACAAGCAGAGGCTGCAGCACAACCCACATAGCGCAGGCCCTGAATAATGGATCAATCGGGGACATTCTTATCCCAGGAAACACAGTCCTGCACCCTTAGCTGCACCACCCACCCATTCCCATTTTGTTTTTAATTAATAATTTTAATTTAATCATTAAGAGTTACATAATTGCTCATGATTGAGTTTCAGTCATACATGTTCAACACCCACCCTTTCACCAACGTACATCTCCTGCCACCAGTGTCCCCAGTTTTCCTATCCCTCCCACCTTTGCCTGTCTCTATTACAGACATTTTTTCCTTTCTCTCTCTCTCTCTCTTCGACCTTTTCCCTTTTTTCCTTTTAGGCACTAAATTTTTGCAATATTGTTACTGAAGCAGTATCATAAATATCATTTTACCTTCTTTCAGCACCCAGTTCTTGTCTGAGTGTTCATTTTCACCATCATAGTGGGCCTTTCTCTAACTCTTGTGGCAAGCTTCCTACCATGGACTAGTACCCACCGGCCCTCATCTTTACAGTCTTTGACACCTAGTTCCCTTTTGTTTACCAGCGCCATAGGACTCTCTGCCCACAGGTGTAGATATGGCTGTGAGGAGAGTGACTGGGGACTTACAGTGGGGTCAGGGAAGGGGGATGTCTTCAGGCCAGGGATGTTTAGTGAGATGAAATAGGGTGGGATGCAATATCATGACTGGACATCAGGACATCACATTGGATGACTCTGATGGTCAGTGACATTAGGTTAGCTGTCCCACTTCATCCCCTAAAAGAAAAGACCCTAGAGGCTTGTTGGGGTGTCCCAGAATCCTGGGTCCAGAAAGCTGGTGCTCAGAGAGACACAGTGGCCTACAGGATTTTAACACACACACACACACACACACACACACACACACACACACACACACACACACACACACACACACACACACACGCATGCACACATATCCCCACCCCACCCCCCAGCCTGCCAAGAATGATCTCTTTTCTTTTTTTGGTTTTTGGGCCACACCCGGCTATGCTCAGGTGTTACTCCTGGCTATCTGCTCAGAAATAGCTCCTGACAGGCACAGGGGACCATGTGGGACACCGGGATTCGAACCAACCACCTTAGGTCCTGGATAGGCCACTTGCAAGGCAAACACCGCTGTGCTCTCTCTCTCTGGCCCCTCTTTTCTTCTCATTTTTCTTTCTTCTTTCTTTCTTTCTTTCTTTCTTTCTTTCTTTCTTTCTTTCTTTCTTTCTTTCTTTCTTTCTTTCTTTCTTTCTTTCTTTCTTTCTTTTCTTTCTTTTCTTTCTTTCTTCTTTTCTTTCTTTCTTTCTTTCTTTCTCTTTTTCTGTCTTTCTTTCTTATTTCTTTCTTTCTTTCTTTCTTTCTTTTTTTCTTTCCTTTCTTTCTTTTTCTTTCTTTCTTTTCTTTCTTTCTTTCTTTCTTTCTTCTTTCTTTCTTTTTCTTTCTCTTTCTTTTCTTTCTTCTTTCTCTTTCTTTCTTTCTTCTTTCTTCTTCTTTCTCTTTTTCTTTCTTTCTCTTTCTTTCTTTCTTTCTTTCTCTTTCTTTCTTTCTTTCTTTCTTTCTTTCTTTCTTTCTTTCTTCTTTCTTTCTTTCTTTCTTTTCTTTCTTTTCTTTCTTTCTTTCTTTCTTTTTCTTTCTTCATTCTTTCTTCTTTCTCTCTCTCTTCTCCCTCTCTCTCCTCTCTCTCTTCTTTCCTTCTCTCTTCTTTCTTTCTTTCTTTCTTTCTTTTCTTCCTTTCTTTCTTTCTTCTTTCTTTCTTTCTTTCTTCTTCTTTCTTCTTTCTTCTTTCTTTCTTTCTTTTCTTTTCTTTCTTTTCTTTCTTTCTTTCTTTCTTTCTTTCTTTCTTTCTTTCTTTCCCTTCCTCCCTCCCTCCCCCTCCCCCCTCTTTCCTTCTTCCATTCTTTCTTTCCTTTCTTTCTCATTCTTTCTTTTACTTCCTTCCTTCCTTCCTTTTCTTTTCCTTTTTTTTTTTTTTTTTTTGCTTTTGGCCCACACCCTGTGGTACTCAGGGGTTACTCCTGGCTCTGTGCTCAAAAATTGCTCCTGGCAGGCTCGGGGGACCATATAGGATGCCGGGAATCAAACCCATGTCCGTTCTGGGTTAGCCACATGTAAGGTAAGTACCCTACCACTGTGCTATCTCTCTGGCCCCCAAAGAGTGAATCCTGAGTGGAACCAAGTGTGGCCTAACCCTCCAAATAAATAAATAAATAAATAAATAAATAAATAAATAAATAAATAAATAAATAAATAAAATAAAAAACAACTACTTCTAATTTAAAAAATATGAATTCAGAACTCTTTCTAATGCAATAAGCCAAAGTCAAATCAAAATGGATTAAAGACCTAGACATCAGATCTGAATCCATAAGGTACAAAGAGGAAAATATAGAACTCTTTACATTGCAGGTAAAGGCACCTTCAAGGATGAAACACCACTGAGAAAGCAAGTGAAAGAAAAGATAAGCAAATGGGGCTGCATTGAACTTTACACATATGCACCTCAAAGGAAATGATAACCAGGATAAAAAGACTGCCCAGAAATTACCTACTAATCATCTGATAAGGAGTTAATATTGAAGATATATAAAGCACTGGTAAAATTTTATAATAAAAAATTCAACCCCTGGGGCCGGAGAGATAGCATGGAGGTAAGGCATTTGCCTTTCATGGAGAAGGTCATTGGTTCAAATCCCGGCATCCCATATGGTCCCCCGAGCCTGCCAGGAGTGATTTCTGAGCATGGAGCCAGGAGTAACCCCTGAGCACTGCTGGGTGTGACCCAAAAACCAAAAAAAAAAAAAAAATCCAACCCCATCAAAAAATGAAGAGAAGAGATGAATCAAATCTTCCTCAGAGAAGAAATACAAATGACCAAAAGACACATGAAAAAATGCTCTCATTTACTAATTATCAAGGAGATACAAATCAAAGCAACCATACAATATCCTCTCACATCACAGAGACTGGCACATACCACAAAGAACAAGAACAAGCAGTACTAACATGAATGTAAGAGAAAAAGGATTCTCATTCACTGCTGGTGGAAATGCTCACTGGTCCAGACTTTCTAGAAAACAATATGGACATTCCTAAAAAATCTAGGAATTGAGCTTTCATTCGACCACATCTTGGAATCTACCCTGAGGGCCCAAAAACAAAATGGAGAAAAGACATTTGCACCCCTGTTTCTTGCAGCACTCTCTATAATAGCCAAAAATCTGGAAACAACCCAAGTGTTCAAGAATAGATGAGTGGATTAAAAAAACACAGCACAATGAAATACTGCTCTTCCATATGAAAGATAAAGTCATGCAATTTACTGCTACATGGAGGGACCCAGAGAATATCATGCTGAGTGAAGTTAGCCAGAGGGAGAGATACAGAATAAGCTCTAAATGGTGGAATAATGAATGCCAAAAGATAATAGAGACTAAGAATGTGAGAAGTGGTATTCAGTAGGACATATGCCACTTGATGGGGCTGAGGCAATGACTATCGTAGAAGGAAAGGTGGTGCTAAAGGTGGTAAAGTTGTGTATGAAGCCCTATCAACAACAGTGCTGTGAATCACAGCACAGACTGGTAAATCAAAGGCAAATTGGATTAGGGAGTCCAGTGGTAAGTAGTTGCTGGGATTGAAGTTTATATGCCTGAAACCCAACCATAAATAACTGTAATTTCACGGTGACTAAATACAATTAAACCCCAGCTTTAGGGTTGGAGTGATAGCACAGCGATAGGGCCTTGCATGCTGACAACCCGGGATGGACCCAGGTTTGATCTCTGGAATCCTGGAGCCTGCCAGGAGTGATTGCTGAGCGAAGAGCCAGAAGTAACCCCTAAGTGCTGCTTGGTATGGCCACAAAACAAAACAAAAATCAGTTCTAGCCTTCATATGGCCCTTACTTAGTAAAAGATTCTGGAGTTCTGTGCCCACCACTCCCAAAGCAGTGGCCAGAAGTTGGTCTTAGCCAAAGAAACAGAACCAGCAGTGGAAGGCCCTGGGGTGGCTAAAACATCTGCCTCCAGGAAACCCCAGAGAGCAGAGTCAGAACAAGAAGGCAATCTGGGACAACAGCAGCAACTGCAGGGCAAGACATACTTTGCTCTCAGGCATGAGGCTTCTCTGGAGAGGTGCTCACTCAGACTTAGACCAAGCCAGAAAATTTTGAGATGGAGATTCTGCCCGAAATACAAGAAGGAGCTAGCGCTGAACAGGACTGGACAGATTGGAGAGTGCGGAGGTAGGTAAACCAGGACTCAGAAAGCTGCCTGGTATGATTAACTTATTCCAGAAATATTCAGATTACTCTGAAAATGTGAACCCAGACACCAAACGGCCATACTTGTGGGTAAGTCCTATATTCTGTGAATGGAGATTTCTCCCCAAGGGGACCAGCACCACTTCCCTCCCTGCTGTGGACTATGCTGCCCTCTCAGCCAGATTTTCCTTGCTTTTGCTTCTTGAACATTTCCAGAGTGTTCCAATCATTGTGAAAACAGCTTCATGACAAACTGCGGGTGGGCAGGATACTGGCATCATGCCCACTATACTTAATGTCCTGTGTGGCTCCAGTTTCTTTGGGTTGAGGGTCTCTAGTCCTCCTAAGGCTCTCTGAAAAAAGTATAGTTACAAGGTATGCCAGGAGACCGATGATCACTTCTCCCATGCCCAGCCCACCTGTACTGAGGAGCTTTCAGAGTTGGATTCAGAATCTTTCAGATAATTTCTTCCCTTCAGACAGAAGCAAGAGCCTCCAGGGTTCAACCACTCACCCGGCTCACATTCTTTCAGCTCGCATTTCTTCTGATTTTCCACTGTTGCTTGATTTCAGTAATGAAAATTCTAAGGACCCAGAAGAAAAACAAAAATTAGAGGCCAGGGAATTCCAGGGTTATAAGCAGAAACAGTCTTTTGATAAGACAGCTTACAGTATCTAGTAATATATTAAATGTGCACATCCTGTAAGTCAATTACATCTGTAAGAATTTATATAGGAGACATATACGTTCAATGTAGTTAAGGGTTATTTAGCAAAACATTTCTGAATCATTACAGTAAAATATGTAGTATCATTAAGAAAAGATGAAACAATTTTAACAGTAAAAAGCAAAATAAAATACCATTACATTTTTTTAAACGACGGAGAGGGGGGCTGGAGAGATAGCACAGCAGTAGGGCATTTGCCTTGCACGCAGCCAACCCAGGACAAATCACCGGTGGTTCGAATCTCAGCATCCCATAAGGTCCCCTGAGCCTGCCAGGAGCAATTTCTGAGTACAGAGCTAGGAGTAACCCCAAGCATACTGGGTGTGATCCAAAAACCAACAACAACTCGGGTTCAATCTCCAGCACCACATCTCTGGTCTGGTCCCCCCAAAATAAAACAAATCCAAAACAACAGTGCAGGAAATCAAGATGGTTCAGTGGCAAAAGAGTCTGTGCAATGTGAGATCAAGAGCATGATCTACAAGTGCCATCCTGCAACAATGCTGTCTGGACTCTGGGTACCCAAAGAGTGTTTGGCTTTAGGCACATAGCCAGGCATAAGCAAGCACCACAGCCTGGTTGGGGTGTGCCCTGGCTAGCACTTGTGTGAGCACCACTTCTACAGAGCATGACCCTCCAGCAAGCACCAGAAGGGAGGGGTGGGAGCAAATGAAAGTGCTATGAAGTTGTATATACTATTGTCTTTTTATTTTTCATGGTTTTTGAATCACATCCAGTGTGCTTAGGGGTTACTCCTGGTTCTGCACTCAGAAGTCAATCCTGGCAGGTACAGGGGACCATATGGGATTCTGGGATTCGAACTATCATCCATCCTGGATCAGCTGCGTGTAAGGCAAATGCCCTACCGCTGTGCTATCTCTCCGACCCGCTATTGCTTTTTAATAAAAACATGAATGTAGGGGCGGGAGTGGTAGCACAGCAGTGAGGGCATCTGCCTTGCATGCAGCCAACCCGGGTTCGAGCCTGGTATGAATTTTGGTCCCCCAAACCTGCCAGCAGTGATTCCTGAGCACAGAGCCAGAAGTAACCCTTGAGCGCCACCAGGTATGCCCCCTCTGAAAAAAAATGTAATTATTTGTGTTCAGAAAAAAAGTTAACATGTATACAGTAGGTTTTTTTTTTTTTTTTTTACAATATAGACAAAGGCAAACATGGGACTGGAGAGATGGCACAGCAGGTAAGGCACTTGCCTTGCATGCAGGTATTCTGTGTTCAATGTCTGGCAACCCATATGGTCCCTTGACCACCACTAGGAGTAATTTGAGTGCAGAGCAAGAGTAACCCCTGAACATAACCAGCAGATACAACCCTTCCCCCAAAAAAAGAAATGAACAAAAGGCAAACAGAAAAATCATAAATAGTAATTCTCTCTGGGACCTGGAAACCAGGGGAAGGGAGAAGGGAAGAAACAAATGACTCGAGTTTTTGTTTGTTTATTTTTGTTTTGGAACCAGACCAGGTTATACTCAGGGGCTATTCCCCAGCTCTGTGCTTGAGATACCAAGAGGTGCAAAGGCTTGACTCTTTTTTTTTGTTTTGTTTTTTTATGTTTTTGTTTTTGTTTTTCCAGGCCACACCCGTTTGATGCTCGGGGGTTACTCCTGGCTAAGCACTCAGAAATTGCCCCTGGCTTGGGAGGACCATATGGGACTCTGGGGGATCAATCGCAGTCCTACTTTGGCTAGCGCTTGCAAGGCAGACACCTTACCTCTAGCGCCACCGTGCGGGCCCCAAAGGCTTGACTCTTTGACCTTACTTCCAGGGGCCCAAAACTTTCACTTTTCCCACTAACAATTTCTGTTAAAAAAAAAAATGTTTCTACCTTTCTTAATAACCATACACTATCTAAAAATCTGGTTGAGAATAAGAAAAATGTTTGCACAACACAGTGTTTTAAATAAAATTCTGTATTCAACTAAAATGTTACTTCCATGAGCAAAATGCATTTTCAGGCAAATAATGAGCAAATTTACTACTCACAATCCAACCCCTTCAACATTTTTCAAAACTAAAGAAACTGAGTACAGGAATTCAGTAAAATTTTTTACTCAACAGTGAGCAAAGTTAATATATTGGTAAATAAATATAAACAACTATGAATGGTGCAAAATCAGATCAAAACATTCAATAATGTTTCATGTTTAACAATAAAAATATTGATAAGGAAGAGTTAAAGATTTCCAAGGTTCCTGGTTATGCAGGACAAACAAATATTGTTTTATTTTGACACTATATCCAAGAAATGTATTAAAACTTTTATGGTGGAAAACAGAAAGGAACAAATATATACATTTCAAACAGAGCTCATTGGTAGAAAGCATAATAATTCAAGCAAATTCTTCTAAAACTATTATTTAATTTTAATTAAATTTTAATAAAAACCATTTTGGAAAAGTAATGGATACAATCATTTAAAATTTTATTTGAAATAATAAGTATGCAAGGAAGATGGCCAAGAAATAGTAAGAAAAAAAATTTTTTTTTTTTTTGTGGTTTTTGGGTCACACCCGGCAGTGCTCAGGGGTTACTCCTGGCTCCATGCTCAGAAATTGCTCCTGGCAGGCACGGGGGACCATATGGGACGCTGGGATTCGAACCGATGACCTCTTGCATGAAAGGCAAACGCCTTACCTCCATGCTATCTCTCCAGCCCCAAGAAAATTATTTTAAAAAACTAGAGGCCAGAGAGTTCTACAGGCTCCAACCTGTAGGTCCAGGAGGTCCAGGTATGATCCATGGCTCCAAATAGTCCCCCTGAAAACAACATGAGCAATCCCTAAGCATGGAGTTAAGACTGAGCCCTGACTACCACAGGGTATAGCCCAAAAACCAAACTCTCCCCTCAGAATGGTGGATTTGTCTTATAATACAACAAAAACTTATCATACAGACATCCAATAAGTTTATATTATAATTACATGTTATTTGTATAATAAATATCTAACATTAATATAAGGGTAAAAATATAGATCCGTGGGCTTGAATGTTAAGTCCAGAAATAGACACAAGTAAACACAGGAAGTTGGCTATGACAAAGAAATCCCTTTCAAAGGAAAAAGGAAAAGATGGTTTCTTGGCACAGGCATATTAAAACAAAGTTAGATCATGATCTCTTATTAAGTATAAACAAATTAAATAGTCAGAGTTTAATTAAAATGCAAATAGTATAAGAAAAACATTTAGAAAAATATAGGTAGCACATTAAGGTGGGAAAATTATTTCTAAACAAGGCAAGAAATCCAGACATTATGAAGTAAAAAATAGAAAACAGACATTTCATAATGTTTTTCTATAAAACATAGAAGTCAATATAGAGATGAGGAAAAGCATTTGCAACACATATGGAATCCCTAAATATAAGTATATAAAGAACACCTGCAAATTGCTGAGAAAAAAAAGGCAAACAAAGCATATGAAAGATGGGTGGAGGTAATAGACAGAAGAGGAACAAGAAATGGCCATTGTCAAGAAACAATGTGCAATCTTGCGAGCAGTAAAGAATGTACAAAATAAACAACTATGAGATACCATCTTCCCGTCAACTTAGTCACAAATTAAAACAACGGAGGGAGGCAAGAAATGTGAGAATACTAAAATATTACTGTGAAAGATCTGTGATCCACTTTGGGTCAAAATAAAAATCATTTAAAAAAAAAAAGAAATGCGAGAATATCTATATTGGTCAAAATTTGGGGAAATGGTCATATTCACCCACTGGGGGAGAATGCCAATAACATGAACTCACGGTAAAGTCAGACAATGTTAACAATTAAACTATAAACATGCCCTTTAACCCAACATGACTATTAGGTAATGTAACCTATAGTGCAGGGTGTTAAGGTGCTTGCCTTGTGTGTGACTGTCCTGGCACTGCATATGATCTCTCAAGCACCATCAGAAGTTAGTCCTGAGCACAGAGTCAGAAGTAGCCCCTGAGCACTGCTAAATATGGCCTCAACCATCCCAACAACAAAGAAAATGTAACCTATAAAAATGCTACAACAAAGAAAATGTAACCTATAAAAAGAAAATGGTTAGTAGAAAAAATGTCTACAAAGATAATTAATAGAGCAATATTTTTTCCATGAGGATAGAAAGCAGGCAATAATTTGAGTATCTTTCTTTAAATGAAGAAAGGGTTATGTATATCCTGATACTTTCAGATCAGTGGCTTTCAGCCCTTTTTTACCTGCAGGCTAGCACTGGTCAGATGACCAGTCAGATGAAGTTGAAAGATGAAGCTATTTAAAAGCATGAATTGGGTTTTAACCTACTTATGCCATGTAATGGGAAAAATAAATTGCAAAATAATAAACTATGATTCCTATATCTTATGAAACAAATAACCACGTACACACACAAACTCTTTTTGTTTTTCTTTTTATGATTATACCCAGTGGTGCTGGAGGCTTACTCCTAGTTGGCCTCCGTGGACCATAGATGGTAATGGGAATCAAACCCAGGTCCACTGTGTACAAGTGCCCAACCCAGTTTTTGTGGGATGAGCTGCAGCCATGCTCAGGGCTTTCTCCTGGTCTGTGCTCAGGAATCATGCTGATGGGATTTGGGAACCATATGTGGTACCAGAGATTTAATCTGGATCAGCCATGTACAAGTTTCAAGTACCCTACTCGCTGTACTGCCTCTCTGGCCCACACAAACTCTGTTTTCATTTAAAGAAACAGGAGGAGCTGGAGAAAGGAATGAAAAGTTCAAACACTTGACCTTACAAGGAAGTGCTAGGAATGGAAGCCAGCACTTCACCATGCTAGGCATGTTCCATATCAAGCTACCTCCCTGACTCTTATCACTTCTTTTTTTGTTCATTTTCACTTAGTTCCATCACTTGCAGAGAATAAAAGCACTACTATGGAAACCCGATGAAGATGATGAAAACCAACCAGACCATAGCAGCAAGCAGGAGGCACTGGGAACAACTCTGGGAACTACACTATGTCATTTCCACTGAGTCAAAACAGCTGGTTCAGACTCATTCTGACAGCTCGGGAGAAAAAGCTTCACAGGGGAGAAAAGGACACTTTATTTCTGAGATATTTGTGTCTTTTATTTATTTATTTATTTATTTATTTTTTGTGGTTTTTGGGTCACTCCCGGCAGTGCTCAGGGGTTACTCCTGGCTCCATGCTCAGAAATTGCTCCTGGCAGGCACAGGGGACCATATGGGACGCTGGGATTCGAACCGATGACCTCTTGCATGAAAGGCAAACGCCTTACCTCCATGCTATCTCTCCAGCCCCTCTTTTATTTATTTTTAAAGATAGGGGTTTGAGATCATCTCATGTTCTAAAACATTTCTTCCATAAAATCTAAAGGAAAGTCTCTGGCTTTGCAGATGCTCTGTCCAGGTTAGGCACAGGCTGGTCTCATTCCCCACCTCTGTCCCTTCCTCTCCACTCCCCAGATCTCCTCCCACCCATTTCTTCCATTCTCCCCATCTCTCCTACCTGACTCCACTAAGTCCTCTGTAGACATGTCAGCTGTGCCCACATTTCTCCCCTATCACCACCATATCAGAACCCCTATTCATCCTGTAAGCTTGGAGTGAGGAAGGGCAGGGCCTTTTCTATGGAACACTGTCCACCACAGACCTTGCCCAGCGCCTGGCTAATTGTAGGGTCCAAATGCATGCTAAGTGCACTGAGGGGAACTGGAGGTTCATTGAGATTCTGTGCCTCCACTCTTTCCAGCTTCACTCAGCTCTGTTCTTCTCTTGGGGCACAAACCATTTGTTCTTCTTCCCATCAGGCTGCAAACATCCCCTCAGTTACCTACCTTGGCACTTCCCTTGGCACAAACACCATGGCACTCTGCATAATGCCCAGCCCCTAAGGATTCTGAGCGGTGGATGAGTTCCCAATACATCCTGGAAGGACTGGGGAAGGCTGTGAACACTACCCCACTGGATGCAGCTTCTCTGAGCCCTGAACTGCAGCTCTGCCCAGGGATGACAAGTGGAGTACCATCAGAAATGCAGTAGTGTGGGGAAGATGTGGGAGTCTGCATACAGCGGCAGAGACTTTCTGGGGCACAGTGCAAATTGGAATCAGAGATGCGACCCAGCCAAACTCCAGTGAATGATCAAAGAAGTGAAACCAGCAGGTGGTGACAGATATGTTTTCTGTGCTTCCCTTCTATGTCATGTTCTAATTTGCTCATCAGAAGAACACACCAGGACAACAATGGTATAAAGCCACCTAACAATCCAGCGGCAATGTCAGAATACATAATCACCATTTCCACACTCTCCTAGAAAACCTGGGAACACAGATACAGGGTTCTCTGAAGAAAGACCTTTGTGATCTGAGGGGCAGGAAGTGAGGAAAAAGCCTGCAGCAGAAAGGAATAGGTATGCTCCTTTCTCCTGAAGGGGTGGGGTGCAGGCAAGTCAGCTAGCCAGCTGGAGCTCACCTGGCTGATGCAGAGAGCCAACTTGGTCTCTTCATCTCTCCCCACCCCAGTTTCCCATCAGCCTTCAGGAAAGCTCCCTGGGCACAGAGGCTGCACCTATCAAGTACGAACCAACACCACTGACCTTGGCCCATGGGACAGGAGTGCATTAGCACCACACACTTCACTTCTCAGTGCCCGGAAGAGCCATTATTCACTCGGAGAAGCCAAGTTGAAAAGCAGCTACTTCTTGGAAGATGAGTCTCCTTTCTAGGCCACGAAGCTTGGTTTTCGTGGTTCCCCTTGGGGAACTTGCCTGCCACTTGCACAGAAACAGCAGGAGCAGCACCCTCACCCATCCACGCCCTTCTGAAAGGCTTGCAAGAGCCAGTGAGATCTGCCTGGGCTCATGATCCACAACTTGCTTCACAGAAGATGTTCCACATGGCCTCCCTTCAGGAAGCCTGCACCCTTGGAGCACAGGTGACGAGGCAGGGACTGCTGCCTTCCACCAGTGCCTTCCGCAAGCCCAGAGCCCACTTCTTCTTTTAGCCTCAAGACTAGACTGGGGGGAGGCAGAAAAGGCAGCCCAGATTTAATCTGAAGAGCTGAGCAGATGCACAGCTGTAGGGCCATCTGAGGTACAGGGTGACCTGAGGCAGGACTTCAGGCTTCCCACACAAATGCCAGCCTGAGTTGGAGAGCAGGCCTGTGTTTGTCTATCACCTTGACATTCTGGAGACCATGGAGCAGCTAATCCCAGGCATGTGCTTTGTACCAACTAAGTGTGTCAGGACAGGCTCCTGTTTCATTTCAGAGCTTTCCTAAGGTCTGTCCAGTAGAGAAGGGGACCCTGGAAGGTGCTCACCTGGCCACCCTGTCTCCTTTCAGAGGTGGTGAGGGCACAGCCTTTATCTGCTACTGTCACCTTCTCAGTGAACCTTAGACTACAGGTACCAGTCAGTCCAATAGCTACCCAGGCCAGGCCAATGCCCACAAAGCTCAAGAGACAGAAAGGGGGGGGGGGGGGCGGGAAGGTGGCGCTAGAGGTAAGGTGTCTGCCTTACCTACGCTAGCATAGGACGGACCACAGTTCGATCCCCCGGCATCCCATATGGTTCCCTCAAAGCCAGGGGCGATTTCTGAGCGCACAGCCAGGAGTAACCCCTGAACATCAAACGGGTATGGCCCAAAAACCAAAAAAAAATTTTTTTTTAAATGGACAGAAAGGACCCAGGACAGGTGCAGGGGTCGCCTAGGGGCCAGCCAGGACACCTCCAAGTCCCAACACTTCTGCCTTCTCTCACTCAGGCCTCCTCACTTCACAGAGGGGGCGGGAAGATTCTGGGAGGTGATGGGTGGAAAAACCGAGCAGCTTTGGAGAGTCGCTTCTCCCACAGAAGCACTTCCATCTCTGCCCTTCTCAAAAGGGCTGAAAGAAGCTGCCTCCTGCCTCAGCTGTGGCCACTCAAAGGTAGAGACACTTGCAAGCAGCCCCAGCTGGCAGGATTGGTGGCAGAAAGACAGGCAAGAGCATGGGGTGCAGCAGGCTTGTGCCCTACTCGCCACTACTGGGGCAGACAGAGCAGGTGTCTTAGGAAAGTGCTGACTTGGAACAAAGAATGAAAGCCTTGTCACCTGGGGC
Source organism: Suncus etruscus (assembly GCF_024139225.1). Classification (NCBI taxonomy): domain Eukaryota; kingdom Metazoa; phylum Chordata; class Mammalia; order Eulipotyphla; family Soricidae; genus Suncus; species Suncus etruscus. The sequence goes on along the minus strand of NC_064856.1, from coordinate 25,491,152 downwards.
TCAGGGAGGTAAATCCTCCCCTGCCCTGGGACCAGAGAACAGCACCAGGCACCTTCTCTGAAGGAGAGCTCCCCCACCTCAGGAAGATGGATGTCTCCTCACCAATGCCCTGAGAGCTGCAGCACTAGTGTGGGTGTGTGGGGGTGGCCCTGTGTCTGGGTTCAGCTCTCACATTCTCCAGGCAGCTGAGGACCTTTCCCAAGCCACAGCTGGATTAAAAAAACACTTTCACAAACTATCTTCCTGGGGGTCAGGGCTGTAACAAAACTGCTGACCCTAGAAGTGTGGGGGCAAGATCCAAGGTGGACCTAGTTTTTCTTCCTTTGGCTCTACCATCTCTTCCACTGTGACAGAGGTTGAGTCCAGGGCAGTAAGGGTGGCAGTCTCTTTGGCCAGACCAAGCACTGGGATGGGGCTTCAAGGTAGAGGTGAGTGTGCTGTTTCCTCACAGCCAGACTTTGTGCCAGACTTTCAACCATGCCTGTGGGGGTAAGGGGGCAGTGACAACATTCCTGCTGCAGATGGCATAGTGGGGCCCAATACTGATTAAGACACTCATATGCATTGGATGGGAGACTGGAGGACAGTGGCAGGGAGGGTGGAGTGCAGAGCAGGTCTCAGGTGTGGAGATGGCTGTGCTGACGCTGGCTGGCCTGCACAGCAAGTAGGTGATCTGGTCCAACACTCAGTCATTCATTTATTCTAGCACGTGCAAAGCCCAGGAACCACAAGACTGACAACAGTAGGAAAGCTAGGTAGAGACAGTCTTAAGCCAACTGAGAGTCTCCTTAATTCTCCTCATGCGCCAGCCTCCTATCACTCTGTCCTAGGAGAGCCCAGGCCCTAGGTTCTCAGCCCTGTGGCAGCTCTTCCTCACAGGATAAAGAAACAGGGATGGGCCCGGAGAGATAGCACAGCGGCGTTTGCCTTGCAAGCAGCTGATCCAGAACCAAAGGTGGTTGGTTCGAATCCCGGTGTCCCATATGGTCCCCCGTACCTGCCAGGAGCTATTTCTGAGCAGACAGCCAGGAGTAACCCCTGAGCACTGCCAGGTGTGACCCAAAAACCAAAAACCAAAAAAAAAAAAAAAAAAAAAAAAAGAAACAGGGATGATTCTCTGCAGGCGTCAAATACAAGCAAACTCAGTGTCTCTACCCCCTGCCTGATGTCCCAGTGTTCCCTCCTAAATAATGGTGGCTCAATGTCTTTAAAGCTTAAGTCTTTCCCCTATACCTGATTTTTTTTTTTTTTTTTAACTATTTGCGCCTGTTAGCTGAGAGGTGTGTCCCAGGCATCTGAGAATCCTCAGCTCCTGGGGACTCAGTGACTCAGTGAGTCTTAGATGTTCTGTTTATCTTCTAGGCATAAACGACCATTCCATTAGAAAAGGAAGCAATAAAAAGATAACAAAACCAAAGTTCAAGGTTTCCACCCCTCCTTGCTATCTCTGGGTGCTCCACAGGGTTCCAGAGTGCAACGGCCCTCATGAAATCAATCACATCTGTAGATTCAATGAAAAAGATGCATCTTGTAGGTGCCAGGGTAAGATTGTAGGTGCTCCCCTTTCAAAGCAATTTCATTCAAAAAATGTCTGTGCCACCTCCGGAATCAGAAAATCAGTGGCAGGTTTTATGGCCCTGCCTCCCACCAGAGTTCCCGCTCCTCAGGAGTTTTGGGGCTAGGAGCTGAGCTTACAGCTTTACAGTCCAGGTTCTTTGGGGGAAAGTAAAGCAGCATCTTGAAAAGGAAAGTTTTAGACAATGACAGAATTTCCAGCACAACAATCTCCCACCCTATAAAAACAGACTCCTCATAGCCAACAGGCCCCAGAGCAAATTCTCCAGAGTCATAGGATTGAAGAGGAGGGGCAGAAGAAAGTTCTACTTACAGAGGGAAGAATCTCTCCTGTTCAAGTGCAGTGTTCCCCCTAGCAGAAGTGAAAGTCGAGGTAAGAAGAGAGGTAGCAAAGTCCTCCGAGAGGGCTGGCTGGCTGGCAGGACTGTATCCTGGCAGAACTCTCTCTCCCGCTCTTCTAAATGAAAGGCACTTCAAGGTTTCAGTGGGTGTTTCCCACGTCCCAGCCAAGAAAGTCCCCATTTGTTGTAACCCAATGCTCGGCCTGATGATGTCAACCACTCAGCTCTCTTGCTCAGTTTCCACCTCTCCATTTCCTCTGGACAATAAGCCGGGGGCTGGGTGCACAGTGCAGACGGGCACATTTGCCTGACATCCTTCCTTCAATTTTCAGCACTGTGGCCTGAAAGGCGAGAGGCTTCTGACTCACTCGCTGGCCAGGGAGCCCACTGGGAAGCCTGATGCCTGGCTCTGGGCCTTGTGAACATCGCAGGGGGCTCCCTAACATGCTAGGTGCTTCCACTCATTTCTTAGTCTCTATGTCTCCCACACCCATGAGGGAGCACAGGCCTCTGCCACCTACCCCATGTCTTTTCCTGTGCAACTGCCAAGAGGTTAACATCTTCAAAATGTCCTTGGTGCCAGCACCACAGGCGAGCTTGTCCATTCCAGGGACAGACCATGCCCTGATGAAAGGCCTGGAAAAGCAATGGGCTGCTGCTGTAAGCAGTATCTGGTCTTGATCACACTCCCCACTCAGTGCACAGCCCTAAGCAAGTGACCCCCCCTCCCAGTTTCCCCCACCAACAAAATGATGAGCTGGTCTCTTCTATTTCCAAACTTTGTAAAAAATTTATCAATAAATGTGGCAGAGGAACACCCAAGGTGTCGTCCCAGGTATTGCCTTGCTATTACCATGGTGCTAAACTGTGCCTTTGCAAGAAACCCCCAGAAATCACTGCACAAGTGGGGTCATGATGAGGCAACACCAATTACCAGAGAGAGTGAGAGAATGTAACATCCTCCTTAGAATTGGCCAGCTGCAGAGGAACCAGAGATAACAGCCAGTCACACCCTGTGAAAGCCTGGCAGGAAGGCAAAGCCCCTACCCCTAGGCCCCCACTCTCCCAAAAGCAGGAGCAGAGTGTGAGAACCAGAGGAGAGTCCAGGTGCAGATCTGAGCAGATCCGTGTGACCTCCTTGGAAGTTAGATTGATAGGCTATGTGACATGGAATTCTGGGCCTCCCAGGCAGGGCTATGAATGAGCTAACAATATGTGAAGGGAACTGAAAGGATCTGGCCAGACTCTCGAAAAGTAGTGGGATGGGTGGTTTTCCTAACCCTAACCCCTTTGACCACCCTCTGCCCTTAGCACAAGGTGCTAGTGAAAGTAAGACTGAGAATATGGGAGTAAAGAGCCCAGGACTTCTTAGATGCATGAGGACAGTGTAAAGGGAAAGCTGTAAGTAGGGAGACTCTGGGGGTCAGTCCATGCTCAGCTGAACCTTTATTTCAGAAGCTTCCTGGTGACTTCCTGGTGATAGAGCTGGACTCCTGAGGTAAGCTTCCACTCACCTATGTCATTACTGATGACACTTGGGTTCTATGGCCACACAGCATGTGATGGTGCCTCTTTGGCAAAGCACACAGAGCCCATAGCAGATGAGGCACAAAGGATACAGAGGGGAGTGAGGTTATAGAGTTCCTGGAATGCAGGGGTGAGCAGTTATCGTCACTGGGGTGCACGGATGAAGGATTATAGAGTCTCTAAGGTACAGGGGTGAGGGTTGATTGGTTTATAGAACCCACACAAGATGCAGGGGTGAGGGTGATAGGTCACAGAGCCCACAGAGTGCATTGGTGATGAATTGCAGAGTCCATACAGATGTAGGGTTGAGAGTTGTAACCCCATGGGTTCCAGAGCCCATGGGGTACAATGGGCAGGCCTACTCTACACCGTGCACTGCAAGCAGTGCCTTCTATTTCTGGTTGGGTTGGAGGCTGTACTGGCAGTATGCAGAGAAAACTCCCTCCTGATTTCTGAGATCACCCCTGGTACTCAGGGCCATCTGGGGATGAAAGCCAGAGCCTCAGCCCTCAGAGCCATGCCCCTTGCCCTAAATGAACCCACAATGCCCATGGACAAGAGGCATGAGCCATGTCCCCTCTCATGTCTGTGGAAACTAAGGCATAGGGGAACTGAGACCAAGCTGCTCGGGTACACATCCACACAATGCCAGAGACAGCACCTTCTAGGTGGGAGCCTACACAGACACGCCTGTACACAGCAGTACTGATTCCACTGCAGGAGCAGTAACCCGATTTCTTCAGAGCAGAGCTGATCCCTGCGAAGCTCTCTTCACCCCCCTCTGGGAACTAACTCTTCTCTCTCTTCTCTGTCTCTTCTCTCTCTTTCTCTCTCCATCCCTCCCCCCACTCTGAACAGATGGTTCTCTATCAGCTTCTCTCCCAAGGTTTTGGGCCATACTCAGTGATGCTTAGAGCTTATTCCTGGTTCTGAGCTTATGAATCATTCCTGGTGGTACTTAAGGGAACTTAAGGGGCCAGGACCAGGAATTGAACCAGGATTGATTACACGCAAAGCAAGAGCTTTCACCTCTGTGCTATCTTCTCTCCAGTCCTTGGTCTCTAAGAAACTTCCCCTTTATTGATGACCCGAGGGATGGCTCAGAGGCAAACAGCATCTACCTTGCAAGCTTGAGGCCGAGTCCAACCACCAGAGCAACCCACATACACCAAACAGTCTCTTCAGCACTATTATGAGACCCCAGCACTGGAGCAAAGCCTAATATCTGACAGTCGGGTGTGTGCAAGCACCCAACACAACTATAGTGTGCTCCAGTAAAGATGGTGGACACTGTAACTGAAAGATATTTGGGCACTGGGACAAGAGGGCAACCCTTGGGGAGCACTGTATGAGACACACTCCCCAAAACACTATGTGAGCACCAGAGACTCCCAGCAGCACGGTGTGAGGACCAGAGGCCCTGGGGAGCACTGTGTGAGGACCAGAGACCCTAGGGAGCACTGTGAGGATTTGAGATCCTGGTAAGCACTACAATCAGAATGTGGTTGTTCCACAAGTTCCAAATCTGAGTGTGGGAGCCACCAAGCAGGTGGAAGCCCCAGTTCGAAGTCATCACAATAGCAACAAAGAGAAATGAAGATGAAAAAGCTATTCCTTCTCTCTTTTGAGGCACATTTGTTGGGCAGATCATAGCCCAACAACTATAATCTGAAGGAAAGATCCATGTCTAACTTGTACATGCAACAGCTTATTAAAGTAAGAAAATCCGGGGCCGGAGAGATAGCATGGAGGTAAGGCGTTTGCCTCTCATGCAGGAGGTCATCGGTTCGAATCCCAGCGTCCCATATATGGTCCTCCCGTGCCTGCCAGGAGCAATTTCTGAGCCTGGAGCCAGGAATAACCCCTGAGCACTGCCGGGTGTGACCCAAAAAACCACAAAAAAAAAAATAAAAAATAAAGTAAGAAAATCCATAAACAACAAAACCAAAATCTTTCATTGAATATTTAGCACATGCCAGATACTCTTCTACCTGCTTTATATAAATTACTTTATTCATTTCACACAAGGGTCCTATTAGTTGGGTAGTTCTAGTTATTTCCACTTGTCATGAGGAACTTCCAGACACAAATCAATTGGGTCACTTGTTCAGCTGCCAAGAGATGAACAGCTGCTGAGAGGGATCGATTCTGACCACTCCCGCCCACCTCCCACCCAAACAGCTGCTGTCAAATACTCATATCTGGGACTGGAGTGGTAGCACAGCAGTAAGGCGTTTGCCTTGCACACAGCTGACCCAGGACTGATGGTGGGAGCAACTTCTAAGTGCAGAGCCAGGAGTAACCTGAGCACTGCTGGATGAGACCAAACAAACAAACCAAAATACCCACAATTTTCACCCCCAAAGGCAGGGTCAGCAGTTAGGCAATTTCCTACTCACTAACTGCTCAAGAGGCCACCCAGCCACATGGCCCCAGGCTTTTCAAGAAAAAGAAAAGAAGTCTATGGACTATGCCTTATAAATGAAAGAAGATTTTGCTTTCTTTCCCTTTATAATCACTATTTGTAAAAATTAGAATATTCAGGGGATGAAATGGGAGGAAAGTCATCTGTCATGTTATTTCCCGAAATAACTAGTAAACCTCCTGGGAAACATTCCAGAAAGAACTATCCCTACCCTAAAAGCAATGTTCTGAAATCTGGCATGTCATATATGTCACTTCTGGGGAGGGAAAAGCCAACCCCATAAAAATGATCATGAAAATAGCAATGTTGGGGCCGAAGCAATAGCGCTACAGGTTGGGTGTTTGCCTTACATGTGGCTGACACAGGCTTGATACCTTACATCCAAATAGTCCCCTGATGTCAGAAGTGATATCTTTTTTTTTTTTGGGGGGGGGGTACACCCAGTGTTGCTCAGAGGTTACTCCTGGCTCTCTGCTCAGAAACTGCACAGGGGACCTTATGGGATGCCAGGATTTGAACCACCATTGGTCTTGGGTCCTTGCTTGCAAGGCAAATGCCCTACTGCTGTGCTCTCTCTCCAGCCCCCTCAGGAGTGATTTCTGAGTGCAGAGCTAGGAGCAACACCTGAGTGTCACTGGGTGTGGCCCAAAAAACAATACAAAACAAAAAAGCAACATTGGCAATAAGTACATATATATGTACACATATGCAGCCGTACATGTGTGTGTGAGTATGTGTGTGTGTGTGTGTGTGTTCAAGGACAAATGCCGACTTTAACTGAGTGTGGAGCCCTGAGATACCACTCCCTAGTCCCCTGTGGGTCTGAGCAAAGGAAAAGGGAAACTAGGCCTCCATGAACTTATGTAGGCAGGAACTCCCTCAGGCTTCTAGGCAACCCCTGATTCTCCTACCCTTTGCAGCCTACTTGTGACAAGCTTTCCACCAGTTATAGTGATTTTCATACTGGCTAGGTTCTGAGGGCTGGCCTTCCACTCTTCAGTTCATGTCAAACCATCACTACCACCTGATTTTTATAAAGAGTTAATGGTGTCCTCCTTTCTGAGAAGAAAGATGCCTGGCATTAAAAAGCAGGGGCTGAGGCTAGAGAGATAGCATGGAGGTAGGGCATTTGCCTTGCATGCAGAAGGACAGTGGTTTGAAACTCAGCAACCCATATGATCTCCTGAACCTGCCAGGAGTGGTTTCTGAGCATAGAGCTAGGAGTAACCACTGAGCACTGCCGGGTGTGACCCAAAAACCAAAAAAAAAAAAAAGGGGGGGGGGTAGGGGGTTTTCTGCTCTCCATAACCAGTATCCCTGACAGGCTCTTGATTGCTGCTATATTCTAAAATATAACTTGGACTCTCCCTTATATTCTGGAAAGTTCCTCCTCAGACAACAGATCTCAGATTAATTGTCATTTTCCTTAAGAAGGCATCTCACTGAGCCAAAAGATGCCCCTCCTGCTGCTCCTGTCCTCTAACATCCTTCATTCCTTCACTCAACTCCTAACATAAGCCATTATAAACACATACTCTGTGTGTTCCCAGTCCATCTGTAAACACTATGAGGTCACGGTGTGTCTCCCTCATTCCCTGGCATGAAATGAGAAAAATCAGTACTTACTTTCTACACACACACACACACACACACACACACACACACACACATGAGAAAAATCAGTACTTACTTTCTACACACATACATACATACATACACACACACACACACACACACAACACACCTTTGGGAAGAAGACGTAACTTGTCTTCCAAACTATGAGAAATTGCTAAAAGGAAGAAAAAGTTCACAGAAATGTGATGACAGAGAGAAGCAGAAGCCCAGAGAATAGGAATTAGACAGGACTATTAGGAATGGAGGACAATTATGTAGAACCGAGGGCACAGACCACCAATGCCAAAGAAGCCCACAACAACACCTGAATAAAACAGTGTGGCACAGAGTAAAATAAAGAGAATGGATCTTATAATGGACAGAAAATTCGGACAAATGAGAAGCTTAAAAAAAAAAAAGAGGAGCAGGAGAGATAGCATGGAGGTAAGGCATTTGCCTTTCATGCAGAAGGTCATTGGTTCGAATCCCGGCATCCCATATGGTACCCAGACCCTGCCAGGAGCGATTTCTGAGCATAGAGCCGGAAGTAACTCCTGAGCACTGCTGGGTACGACTCAAAAAACAAAAAAAAAGAAAGAAGGAAGGAAGGAAAGAAAGAAAGAAAGAAAGAAAGAAGAAAAGAAAGAAAGAAGAAAGAGAAGAAAGAAAGAAAAGAAAGAAAAGAAGAAGAAAGAAAGAAGAGAGAGAGAAAGAGAGAGAGAGAGAGAGAGAGAAGAGAAGAGAAAGAAAGAAAGAAAGAAAGAAAAGAAAGAAAGAAAGAAAAAGAAAGAAAGAAGAAAGAAAGAAGAAAGAAAGAAAGAAAGAAAGAAAGAAAAGAAAGAAAAGAAAGAAGAAGAAAGAAAGAAAGAAAGAAAGAAAGAAAGAAAGAAAGAAAGAAAGAAAGAAAGAAAGAAAGAAAGAAAGAAAGAAAGAAAGAAAGAAAGAAAGAAAGAAAGAAATCCACACTCCAGAAAGATTCTGAAGACACTATATCCATGGGCTGGAGTTTTGATATGATAATAAAGTGGGTAGAGTGCTTGCCTTGCATGTGACTGACCCAGATTCAACCCCCAGCACCTTATGTGATCCCTGAGCTCCACCAAGAGTAATACCTGAATGTAGAGCCATTAGTAAACCCTGATCATCATACACACACACACACACACACACACACACACACACACACACACACACACACACACACCAAGGAGTGGAACAAAGTGGGCTCTTGAAAATGAATAATATAAATGCTGAAATCAACAGTTCAGGGGCCAGAGTCATTGTACAGCAGATGAGGCACTTGCATGCAGGGTTTGGTTGGGATTTGATTTGATTTGACCCTACAGGGTACTAAGTCTCACCAGGAGAAGAGACTGGTGAGGAATGCAAAGTCACAAGTAAACCTGAATATTGCCATGTGCGACCCCAAAATGAATAAACAAAAATTTCAGAAGAAAGGCTTAAAATAACGAAAGGAAATTTTTTAAAATATAGGGGGAAGAACCAGGAATGTGACTTGGTGATAGAGCCACTCACATCATACACATGTGAGGTCCTGAGTTTGATCCCTACACCAGGAAAACAAAACAAAACAAAATTCACAGAATTAAAATGGATCTTGCTTTGGAAAAACAATCCAGGAATCCTTAATACTAAAAGAATTAAGGACTTCAGAAAAAGAACTGAAGGGGAATAAAGCACAACAGGAAATTACCTAAGTGATCGTGAAGAACATTTCCCACAGTTTAGGAACGGCATACCCCCATCAAACAGAAAAGTCTGGAAAGAGCTGAGAAGTTGCATTGGTGAAGTGAGGTAAGCATTTTATGGCTGAAACCCAATTACAAACATTTTTGTAACCATGTTGCTTAAATGAAGCAATTATTTTTCAAAAAATGAGAAGGGTGAAAAAGAGACTATCTACAGAGTCTCTCAACCTTTGAAAATTTAAAATAAATAAAATTCTACACGATTCCAGTCATGATTTCCAAAGAAACACTGCTGCTTCAAAACAAGAGTTATGCTTTCCAAGGAAGAGTTCTATCCCCAACGAATTTAGAGCCCTGAATTTATGCTTATCTAGGCAAAATAAACATGTTTTAGACATGCGAGGACTCAGAACAGTTTTCTTGCTTGTGCACTATTTTTTAAAAAAAACCTCTAGAGAAAATACTTCAGTTCAACATAGGTTTCAACTTAGACAGAAACTGGATCCAAATGAGACCATGAAAGAAATGCTGGGTACCCCCCTGGGAGGATCATGGGAAAGGGCATCAGAGTCTCAGGGAAGTAAGCAATCAGGCATTCCATGGGAAGCCTCAGCAATCTAGGAAGCATTCTCAAGCAGCTTCGAAACCTGGAAACAGCCAAGTAAGAGGGAGATGGAAGCTGGTGCTGCAGACTCAGTGGTAATCATGGCCACAGCACTATAAGCACCTTAATCTGTGTTTTTTTTTAATTTTTCACTTTAGACATTATGAATTATAGTCAATTATGATTGCACTTCAGGCACATAATGTTTTTTTTTGAGTTTTTAAATATATTTTTTATTTAAGTAACATGATCATATTTGGGTTACAGTCTTAGCCAGAACACCCCCCTTCACCAGTGCAACATTACCCCCTCCCCCCTTCCCACCCCCTGCCTGTATTCGAGACAGGCATTCTACTACAGTAATTTGTTTTTAAGTTCAGTAAGTTGTATTTTTTTCCTTAAAGGATAAGAGTAAAAAAATATAGTAAAGGTGTGATAGTGGCAATCGCCAATGTTTGCATAGGTTCAGAAAAATGGAGAAAATGGAAAAAAATCCTTGACCTGATTACAAAAAGGCCTCACCCCAGAAGTTTATTGGCATAAGACAGACCCTGGGTTCCAGGCATACCAGTCTATCCAACTCCAGTTATTCTCAAGGTCCCGGTGAAACTTTTTCACACTTTAGCTATTGTTGGTATCAGACTCTTATATTTAAAGACTCTGGATTCTGTGCATTTCTTTCATCGATGTCAGGCTGATGTGGAGCATCCTCTAGTTTCAGTATATCATTAAATGCGGAGCAATCTGCCCTGCATGCAGACTGTTGCTAAGTCGCCTGGGTGTTGGGAGCACTCTTTGGAGTAAGTCAATGCCAAAGCAGTGGTAGGTCTTCTCTGGTAGAGGCTTGGATCCTGGTAATGTTAAAGACAATTGTGGTTGTTTCCATAGATGGTATCCATTGTTCAGGTGTGTGTGGGCGATGCTCATTCTTCTGAGGCCTGAGCCAAATCATTATGCCAATGTTCAGGGTAAAAGGCCTAATTACATTACCAAATTTGTGTTCCCATCTCTATTAGATAAGAACTTGTTTGCATATGTATTATTTTCTCATTTTAATGTGCCTATGCAAAAGAGAAGCAATGCCACAAGATATTGTTGGTGCATCTGGGGGCCGAAGAATAAAGTCCAACATTTCCTGTAACTTGGTATAAACGTGAAATCTATACAGAGTTACTCTTTTGTGTGTGTGTGTGTGTGTGTGTGTGTGTGTGTGTGTGTGTGTGTGTGTGTGTGTGTGTGGTTTTTGGGTCACACTCTGCAGTGCTCAGGGGTTATTCCTGGCTCCATGCTCAGAAATTGCTCCTGGCAGGTACGGGGGACCATATGGGACGCCGGGATTTGAACTGATGACCTTCTATATGAAAGGCAAACGCCTTACCTCCATGCTATCTCTCCGGCCCCCAGAGTTACTCTTATACCAGTATTGCTTATAAAACAGATCTCACAGGGGGAAAATCAAACAATCAAATAACTAATCTAGTGGGTAAAATTGTCACTATATGAGGATATTCGAAAAGAGTTATAGATGTTAGGGGAATACATCTGAGATATACAAAAGAGATACAATGTGACCCTTTTATGTTTTAAAAAGAAAAAAAAGAAAGAAAACAAGGATATTTGAAGACAACAGATGATAGTTGAGTTTGAGACATGTTTTGCGGCATTACGGAACCCTATATTGTCCTTGAACTAGGGGTTTTGCTAAAGCTGATTCCGGTATCATGCAACAGTCCATAGTTTGATGGGGGCATGAGGGGCCACCATGCATGGGTCAACAGGTGTGTTGGTTGTAGTTATTTGTAGAGGCATGAGCTGGGGACCGAGAGGGTATCTTTCAATGAGGAGCTGGATGGTAGTGTTGGGGCAGAAGGTCAGTCTTGGTGTCTACCCAATTAGGAACTGAGGATAAGGAGGGTTGAATAAGGGGAAGATAATGGTTCAGGTTTTGGGTATGAGGAGGTAGGAGAGACACAGGGGTAAGGGGAGAGGCAATACATAAGACTAGACAATAAAGGTCAATTTGAGTGTTTTATCAAAATCTTGGGCATCCTGATTCTATTCCTAGGAACAGTATAGGATCAGGAACGTTTTTGGATAATGCTTTAAAAAGTGTATTTGCAAATGCGCCCGTGCAGTTTTGAAAATTAGTATTACTAGCAAACAAAACAGGAGGTCCAATATACGTAGGGGAGGGGTTTCCCTCCTCCGCCCGCCCCCCAGGGCCCGAGTTGCCAGGGCCGGCGCCATGAAGACCCGCCTGGTGAGGCACATAATGTTTTAACACCCATGTCTTCACCAGTATTCGCTTCTCCCCACTATGTCCCCAGTTACCCTCTCAGCCCCCAGCCCACCTCTACGGCAGACACTCTTCTTTTTCACTTTAAGACACTACAGTTTACAATACTGTTACTGACAGAAACTCGTGCATATCATTTTGCCTCCATTCAGCAACCCCTCCTCTACAATGACCACACACCCCCACCATTGTTGCAATGGTCCCTTCCCTGCACTATTCCCCCTGCAACAGGCTTCCTACTGAGGATCAATTCTTTTGCTCTTTAGTCTATTGCTTTGGGCATTTGTTATTCCCCTACTAAGATTTTTATACTCTACATACAAGAGAGATCATTCCATGTCTATCCATCTCCTTCTGACTCACTTCAGTTAGTACTGACACCCTCCAGATCCATCCATGTAGCAGCAAATTGCATTACTGTGTTTTTGTTTCCTTTTATTTATTTATTTTTTGTTTTTATTTTTGTTTTTGGGATATGCCTAACTGCGCTCAGAGGTTACTCCTGGCTCTGAGCTCAGGAATCGCTCCTGGCAGATTCAGGGGACCATATGAAATGCCAAGGATCGAATCCGGGTTGTCCACATGCAAGACAAATGCCCTACCACTGTGCTATAGTTCTGGCCCCATAAATGTGTTTTCTTACTCAGAATTACTCCATTGCCACTGATACAAAGTTTTAGTATTTAATCACTGCCCTTGGGCACATGAGTTGTTTCCAGATTTTGAATTGCCTAAATCTTTTTTTTAAACTTTATTAATTGATTGACTAATTGATTGGTTTTTGGACAACACCCGGTAGTGCTCAGGGGCTACTCCTGGCTCTGCACTCAGAAATTGCTCCTGGCAAGCTCGGGCGACCATATGGGATGCCAGGAATCAAAACGGGGTCTATCCTATGTTGGCTGTCTTACTGCTGTGCTATCTCTCCAGCCCCATAATGCCTGGATCTTTTTTTTAACTTTTTTTGTTTTGGTCTTTGGGTCACACCCACAGGCGCTCAGGGGTTACTCCTAGCTCTGCGCTCAGAAGCTGCTGCTGGCAGGCTCAGGGGACCATATGGGATGCCGGGATTCGAACCACCATCCGTCCTGTGTTGTCTGCATGCAAGGCAAACGCCTTACCGCTGTGCTATGCTCCAGCCCTTGATGTAAGTGATGGGCAATGGGAAAACAAGGCAAGAAAAAAGAAAGCATGTGTGTGTGGGGGGGGGGAGGTGATTCTAAAAAGCTACACCCTGTCATGCCCCTGAGGAAGTCCAAAGGCAACATTTCAAGTCAAGAAATGTCAAAGAGCAACATGTAGTCCTGGCTTGGGTCCATGTTGAACAAAAACATGAGTTAACATAAGATGTCTAAGAAAAAAAAAAGAGAGAAAAAAATAAGATGTCTGCCATTATAAGAGTTTTTTTTGCAGTATTAATAGTTAGATTTTAAAGGGAATTCCTTTTTTTTGGGTCACACCCGGCAGCGTTCAGGAGTTACTCCTGGCTCAATGCTTGGAAATCGCTCCTGGCAGGTTCAGGGGACCATATGGGATGCCAGGATTTGAACCACCGACCTTCTGCATTCAAGACAAATGCCTTACCTCCATGCTATCTCTCCAGCCCCAAAAGGGAATTCTTTATTATTCTCTTAGAGATACATGCTAAAGTAGTTACTGGTGACATGAAGGAATATTAGAATTTGCTCTCAATGATCAGATCCGACATAAATGACACAAGATTGGCCATGACTCCAGAAACCAGGTAATGAGTGACACACAAAGAACTCAGATATGATTCCCTCTAGCACTGTAAATGCTTAAAAATCCTCACAATATAATTTAAAGAGAGTCTGCTGTACACAGCAAATTACTTGGATACAAGGAGTTAAATACAGAAAGTTTAAGTTCTCAGGAGCAGAACAGAAGGGAGGGGACTAGGAGTGGAAAGGAGGAACAACAGCTTTTCTGTTAATTTTTTGTTTTTGTTTTGGGGCTACACCTAATAGTACCCAAGGCTTACTCCTGGCTCTGCACTCAGGAATTACTCCTGGAGGTGCTCAGGGAACCACATGGGATACTGGGGATCAAAGTCCAGTGTTTAAATTTTTAATTAAATATATATTTATTCCCCCCCCACTCTTCTTTGCCATTGCTGATGCTTTTGTTGCTGACAGATGTGTGTGACCCAAACCCGACCCCCCCACAAAAAAAAAAAAAGAAAGAAAGGAATGGAAAAGAAGGCTAGATGGGGCAAATGGCAGAGCACATGTCTGGGATATCTGAGGCCTTAAGTTTGCTCCCGGCACTACATGGAGTCCCATCAGGTATAGCACTAAGTACCATCAGGTGTAGCCTCTGTGCTGCTCACCACCTCCCACCCCCCACCCAAGCATCACTGGGCCCAAGTAACACCTCACCACAGGTCAGGCAAACAGAGCTCCAAAACCCCAAAATAAACGAAGGTATTATTATTATGGTTTCTGGACCACAATAGTATCTCTCCCTGCAGTTCTGAGGTTGTGTTTGAGGTCTGGGTCTGGGGCTTGTCAGGGCCACACAGAGAGGGCTTGGGAAAATGTTTTCTGTTCTGCTGAGAGAACAAAGTAATGGGGCTGGAGAGATAGCATGGAGGTAAGGCGTTTGCCTTTCATGCAGAAGGTCATCAGTTCGAATCCCGGCGTCCCATATGGTCCCCCGTGCCTGCCAGGAGCAATTTCTGAGTATGGAGCCAGGAGTATCCTCTGAGCACTGCCGAGTGTGACCCCCAAAGCCACACACACACACACACACACACACACACACACACAAAGAGAACAAAGTAAAAAGAATACACTATGATTTTACTCATATCTAATACTTAAGAAAACAAAACAAATAAAATAGAATAAAAATTAAAATTTAGATCCAAGGACCAATGACTGGAAACTAGAAGAGAAGGAAAGAGAGGGTAAGTTCATTGAGCAAATGGGTACTGAGGGTCAACTAGCTCAGCGTCAAAGGAACTGGATCTGCCTCATGCAAACATCTTGAGATATCCAGATACTGAATGAGGACAGACACCTGAAGCCTATTTAACCTATAAGCCATTCCATGTAATGCTTCGATTAAAAAAATTAATATTATTAGTGTAAATTATTGCTGGCAGGTTTTAGGAGGGCCTTTAGCTACTCTTGGCTTCTAGGTACCAAGTGTGTTTTTCAGGTGGAGAGAGCTCTAACCCACCCACCCACCATCCATAGAAAAAGTGCAATAACAGATATTAGCAGTGTTGGGAAGATAATAGAGTTGATAGAGCACTTGCCTTACACACAGCAGATTCAGGTTTGATCCCCGACACCACATATGGTGGTTCCCTTAGCCCAACAGGAGTGATTCCCTGAGCACAAAACCAGGAGTAAGCCCTGAGCACACCTGAATATAGTCCCCAAATAAAAATAAATAAATGAATGAATAACAAGTATTAGTGTTACTTAACTGCTGTCTACCACTTCCCAGCTCTTTACAAATGTGATTTTCATTCTCTGGATCCCTCCTGCAAGTCAGGCATTGGTACTCCCATTTTACAGATGAAGTCTGAGGTGGAGGTGAACCAAATGCTTGAGGATCCAGCACAGAAGTCCAGGCTCATGAGGCTCTTTGCCATTCCCTGCTGCTCCATTCTATTGCTCTAAGCACCGGAAAGTGCTTTCATGTACCTTTTCTCATCAACACCAGAAAATAGGAGAAAGGCTTATCCTCACTGAGAGATGATGGAACTAAAGCTAAGAAAAGTTAGGTTTACTTGCTCCCCCATTTCCTGATCCTTCATCTAATTCTTTCTATCATCCCTTATCATTGTCCCCTCAACAATAAAATGCCAAGTTACTCATAACTCAGACTCTGAGGCATTGGATATGTCACTGAACCTGAAAGCAAATAAAGTGAAATTTTAAAAAGAAAGACTTATTTTTTTCCAAAGGAAATACAGTATTAAACCACGGAGTGTCCTCAGATGTTTGAATGTCAGCATTTTGCTTAAGTCCTCAAAAGGGCTCTTGAAATGTCAGTTGCCTGCCCGCCTGGCACATAGCAGATCGACTGCTGGCATGGGCAGCTTGTAGCAGTTCTGACAACCAGTGCCACTCTTGGCTCCAAGGAGGAAAAAAAAAGTGGAGGGAATGAGCCATTCGTGCTTTTGCCATGAAAAAAAGTGTCTGTGTCTCTGAAAGCTCCTGAAGCCAGCAGCCATGTGGCTGGATGGCGCTTGCCAGCTGCCAGGAATCTTGCTGGGTGTGTTCCAGTGCAGAGGCCCTTGGTGGAGCTGTACCACAGCAAGTCTGGGTGCAACTTGAGCACAGGCCTGGGAATTGGCACACCTGGGTCCCCCGTCTCTCGAGCCCTGGGGATCTGAGGGCCCAGACTGGCAGAGAAGCTGTCCTCAGGGTTGGGCACAAGTGCCCTTGACCTGTGAGAAACTCTGCTCCCAGCCTCTTCTGGCATCTGAACAATGGCCAAGCAGCAGCCAGGTGGGAGAAAGAAACTGTTTACTGGAGTTCAAACTATTTATAGCGCTGGCAATCTGCGCATATTTGGATGACAAATCTCGGCCTTCAAGTGAGCCACACTTTGCTCCTGGACAACTTCACCAGACACATTCCCTCCCCACACCACCCCCAGCCCCCATCGCTTAGCACATGTTGCCCCCAGGATGTTTGATTTAAGTTGCTAAGTTGGAAAATATTATAAAAAGAAATCAAGGGCCTGGAGAGATAGCACAGTGGTGTTTGCCTTGCAATCAGCCGATCCAGGACCAAAGGTGGTTGGTTCAAATCCCGGTGTCACATATGGTCCCCTGTGCCTGCCAGGAGCTATTTCTGAGCAGACAGCCAGGAGTAACCCCTGAGCACCACCGGATGTGGCCCAAAAAACCAAAAAAAAAAAAAAAAAAAAAAGAAATCAAATTTTATAAACAAGTGGCTTCTAATCCATTCCATTCATCTATGAACCTGAACTGCTTAGAATCATTTTCTTGAGGCCATGAATCAGAGAAGGAATGGGGATAGATGTGTATTTTATATGTATATAACATATATGATATATAAATGTATATTTATGTGTGTACACACACACACACACACACACACACACACACACACACACACACTGTTAATCAAAATAGCACTTCAGTGAGAGCTGGAATTTGCCCAGTACTCAAACCCTATCATGATGCTGAGCATTGCTCAGGACCTATAGATAATGATTCTCATTCATTGATTCATTGATTCTCATTTAATAATTCACACTTCAAGTAGGATGACAGCTTTTTCCAAAGCAGATCTGAAAGGTCTGGGATACAAATCAGCAGTATATGCCTTTGATCCCCAGCACCACCATAAAAAATAAAACCAATAATTTAGGGGCTGGACAGTGGGTAGGGAGCTTGCCTTGTGTGTGTGTCTGACTGGGTTTGATTCCCTGCATTCCCATAGGATCCCCTCAACACTGCCAAGAGTGATACCTGAGCACATAGCCAGGAATAAGCTCTGAGCACTACTGGATCTGTTTGTTTTGTGGCCTAAAAACAAATAAGAAAAACAAGTCATCTAAATATAATATGCTATCATATTCCAAACAAACCAAAGATGACTTATTGTCACCAGCCTTGGAGCAGACGCAATGTTCTGCCCCCTCCCACACACCACACAGAAGAGGGAAAAGATGAGACTTGCCTTCTGCAGCTTAACTCACAGAAGGTATTCATTCTACCTTTGGCAACCAATTCGAGTGGAAAAATGGCCTATCTTCAAAGCTGCCTGCTTTTTACAGCAGAAACAGTGCTATTTAGCCGTCTCCCCTGAGGCAGGAAATACCCAGTTGCAGAGGGTGGTGGTTTGCTGTCAGCATGGATGCCAGCTAAACTGGGTGGCCTCCAGTGCTGACATACAGAGTATTTGGGAGTGGGTAGAGAAGGTTAGGAGAAAGGTGTATAGGATGATAGGAGTTTGATGATTCATGGTTCATGAAGAATGGACACTTCAGAGGGTATTATCTAAGGGACTCCTTTCCCCTTGCTAAATAAGCTCATGGGAAGACAACAGAAAGGTCTCTAAATTCATGGTCTCTAAGCTCCTGTCAGTCACTCCTTTTTTGGGGTAAGGCTTGCCTTAGATGTAGTTGACCCTGGTTCAAATTCCCTAGCACTATCCTTTAAACATCGCCAGGAATGATCCATGACCACAGAGTTAGGAGTAAGTACTGAGCACTGCTATTTGGCTCCAAAATCAAAAAACACAATTGATCAATATTTAACTGTTTTTTTTTATTTTGTTTTGGGGCCACTTCATGCCACTCCTTGCAATGCTCAGACATAATTTCAGCTGCTTCAGGGTCATGTGGTACTAGAAGTTGAAACCAGGACTCCCACATCTAAAACATGTACTTGGCCTTCTGAGCTATCTCACTAGCCCTTGATGGTTTCATTTTTTTAAAAATCAGAAAAGGGGCTAGAGCAATAGCACAATGAGTAGTGTTTACTTTGCTCACAGTTGACCCCAGTTCAATCCCCAGCATCCCATATGATCCCCAAGCCTGCCAGGAGTAGTTTCTGAGTGCAGAGCCAGGAGTAAACCCTAAACACTGCCAGGTGTAGCCAAATAAATAAATAAATAATCAAGGAAAAAAATAGGAGAAAAGTGTGAAAAACATCATAGAGAGATGTCAATTACTTCAGACCCTTTTTGCAGGCCAATTTGTCGATGTTATACAGGCCAAATTCTTCAATTTGATTCCACAGTTCTACTTTTAATTTTTCTTCTAGGGCCTCAAAGAATTTTGTTATATAGGACTACAAAGATAGCACAGGAGTTAAGATGTCTGCCTTATATGCAGCCAACACCGGATATGGTTCCCTGAGCATTGACAGGAATGATCCCTGATCACCATCAGAAGCATACCCCTGGACTCCACCAGGGGTAGCTCCCAAACCAAAAGATTACATATGTGTGTGTAATAAGTGGTTATGCAACACGCTTACACGGCACATTTCTTCCTCTTCTTCCCCACCTCCCACTCTGAACTGGCAGCTCTATCAAAATAGAAATTTGCCCTGTCTAATCCTCTACACATCCCTGAACACTTGCCAGGGATGTGAACTGCCTCACTGATTCTAACCCTCACAGCCTCCTCCACAACTTTTTGTTAGCATCCCAGTTTACAGGTGAGCAAACTGAAGCATGAAATTTGTCTAATAAAGTAACCAGCATGTGGAAAGACAAATCTTGATGAGGAGGGCCTCAAAGGTCAAACTTTCAGCCACTTTTCTCAGAGAGTTTCCACAGTTTACAGAGCACACTTGGCTGGCCAAGTACTTCTAGTCTGGGAAACTGTGAAGGGAATCAGACAAGAACACCTCTGCATTTATTTTTCTTTTCTTTTTTGTTTTGTTTTTGGGCCACACCCAGCAGCACTCAGATGTTACTCCTGGCTCTGCTCTCAGAAATCACTCCTGGCAGGCTTGGGGACCATATGGGATGCCAGGATTCAAACCACCATCCGGCCCAGATCAGCTGTGCTCAAGACAAATGCTTTACCGCTGTACTATCACTCTGGCCCCACCTTGCATTTTTTGTAAAATGTGGCAGATACTGGAGCTAGATTTAGGCAAGTTACCAGTTAGACCTTGAATTTACTTCTTAATGAACAGGAATACACATCTCCAAGACTGAACATTTAGCAAGATAATGCACAGAAGCTGGCTCCTGTTTTTAAACAAACAAATAAAAAGTTAAATATATATTTATACATTTGGCTAGGAAGGTATCCAAGCAGGCTGGAGTACATGCTTTGCATACAGAGGTCTGGGTTCAATCCCCAGCAAAACATGGTTCTCCGCCATCAGCATTGCTAGAAGTAACCCCAATCACAAGTCTGAAATAGCCCTTGACAAAACTGTGCCTCCCTTTATGCTGCTGATCTCTTTCTTGGTTTTGGCCATGTAAAATAACAGAAATGAAAGCACAGGGTTGCTAAGAAGATCTGCATAATAAAAAAGGAAGAGCCAGAATTTCAGGAGAAATCCACATGGACAGGGAGAAAGGAGCCAAGGGGAGGGCAGAACTCTGGGAATGTGCGCAGGCAGAGGCTCCCAGATGCCCAGTCAGCTGAGAACAGCAGGTGCTTTTTAGGAGTGTCCTCTTTGTTCCAGATGGGAAGCACAGTTGGGACTGACCTTGAATCCTGAGCAGAGAAACAAAGAGGAAGTAGAGATGACAAGGACAGCATTGACCACACCTGCACCCCCAAGGGAGATACAGAAACTTAGGGAAATTTTACACTTCTACAGGGCATGAAACAGACATGAAACTGACAGCTGATCTGATCCAGATCTGAAAGTGCTGACCAGTCTGGGATCTGAATTACCCAAAAAGAGAAAGGAGCAAACAGACTCACTTATGCCACATGAATGAATAGAATTTTCCACATCACCATAAAGTGGGTCAAACTTGGGCAATTCCTACTCATTTCAGGACTCAGATTCTTTTGAGAATGTGATGAGAGTTGAACAGTGCTGTAGTCACCAGTCACAAACCATCTTGCAGTTTATGCAAAAGACATTTGAATGTTGCAACATTCACTCATTTATAATAATTTTTTATCCTGACAATATAAAGATAAATGCATTGGGAACTGGGATGTTTCAGTATACCTGCCTACCTTATTAAGGTGAGGCCACAAGTTCAATCCCCTGCACCACCCCACATGTGCCTAGTGCAATCCCGACAACACTGCTGTTTGGAATCCCTGATGCCACAACAATGTGTGATTTGCTACATGCCAACATTTGGGGTGTGAGGACCACAACTAAGTACACAAGGACAAAAATCCAGTGTGTGTAGACACCCCTCATTCTACCACAAGTCATTGCAACCACCACAGAAAATGAAAAGGGAAGGGAAGGAACAGAAAAATGAAAAACATACTGTGGTTCCTATATTTGCAGTAAACTGAGGAAAGGAATCAGTCCCACAGCAGGGTGAGATACGGCAGAATGGACATCACTGACTTTCTGGCTCTAGGACTTACTCGGGGCAAAGCAAACCAGGGGGCAACTGACACTCAGATCCCTCTCCAGCCAGCTCCTCACTGGCTGTGGTACACATGGATCTCAAGAAGGCAGAGTGCTTTTCTTTAGTCAATCGTAACCATGGCTTGCTTTAATGCCATTCTAATAAAAGGGCAGTACAGACAGAAAGACTATCTTGAAATGCTCTTTTATTCAGAAAAGCCTCTGCTTGACTGCTTTGCACTATGTGGGGGCTGGGGGAGAACTCCTCACCCCTCTAAAGTCTTTCAGGGAGGGTGAATAATCAGACAGACCCAGACAGTTAGCAAAGGATGACTGTGGATGGGAGCTGCAAGAAGAGGGGAGATTTCACACACTTAGGAGATAGACAAGGCTCTTCTACTTAGAAAATAAAACAAAGATAAAGTTTTTAGGCAGAAGAGTCTGTTCACTGATGAACACACACCTGGAAAATGTCCCCAAATGATACTATTCTGGACCATAAGAACCATGGGCAGGGAGGCATGAGTGCTTCCAATTAGAAAAGGTCAAAGGAGGGCCAGAGCGATGGTGCAGTGGTAGGGCATTTGCTTTGCACGCTGCTG
Organism: Suncus etruscus; assembly: GCF_024139225.1. Taxonomy (NCBI): domain Eukaryota; kingdom Metazoa; phylum Chordata; class Mammalia; order Eulipotyphla; family Soricidae; genus Suncus; species Suncus etruscus. The sequence goes on along the minus strand of NC_064856.1, from coordinate 25,469,434 downwards.
ACCCAGGACAGATTGCAGTTCGATCCCCGGGCATCTCATATGGTCCCCCCAAGCCAGGAGCAATTTCTGAGCACATAGACAGGAGGAACTCCTGAGCATCACCAGGTGTGCCCCCCCCCAAAAAATAATAATAATAAGGGGACGAAGAGATAGTATAAAGGTAAGGCGTTTGCCTTTCATGCAGAAGGATGGTGGTTGGAATCCCGACATCCCATATGGTCCCCCAAGTCTACCAGGAATGATTTCTAAGTGTAGAGCCTGGAGTAACCCCCGAGAGCTGCCGGGTGTGACCCAAAAACCAAAATAAATAAATAAAAAGAAAAGGGAAAAGAAAATGAGGCAGGTGAGACCTTCTAAGTCTTCTGAACCTTTATTGATCAAAATCCATCCACATTCTCAGTGATGCAACAGCGACTTCCATGGTGCCCAGGGATTCCACAGGCCTTGGCTCCTGCCTACACTTCTTGGAAGTGGCCTATTTGGGGCATAGTGAGAAAAGCCTTCTGACCCTTTAGGACTGACTGACTCCATAACTCATACCTCAGCAAATATTCATTCAGTTCTGAAGTAGCAAAAAATAATGACTGTTATTAGCACTGTATGGGGATTTCCACATTGTAGAAATCTTTATTTTCCCCCTGCAAGGCTTATCTTCCCATTTAATAAAAAGAGCGGAAAGATGATAATTTTTTAAAAGAGAAAGTGATTTGCCAATAGTCAGGGCCAGAATCAGAATACGAATCAACCTCTCTTTTCCGGGACTCACGGAGAAAGGACAGGGATGACAGGAAGATCAGGAGTGGGGTATAGAGACAGTGAGATGACACATTAATGGAGGGTGCCTGGATCACATGGGAAACGGGGCCCCATCCTTGACTAGCCAGCTGCAGAGTATCAGGATGACTTAACCTCTCTGAACTCTGGTTTCTCATCTGTGAAATGAGAAAAGTCTCAATGTCTACCTTGCTAGAATGTAACAGAAGGTAGGATTAGGTAGAAGATAGCTAATTTCTTCATCTTTTTCACAGAGGAGTTGACAGAACCACTATTTCTGGACCACCTAGGCTAAAATGGACCAACTTAATCCCCAGAAACTCTCTACTTCAAATAATCAAATGTTGGATGCACAAGAATGAGGCTATTGAAGAAGCACAAATCTAGGAGCCAGTGAGCAGTAGAAACCTTGAAGCCCTTGCAGGTACACTTTGTATTGGAATGGTACACAGACCAGCTTGGGGTGTGTCATATTTCTTCCTTATCTAAAAGGACCCTTGCTCTCAACTCTTCTATTTCCTAAATAATCCTATTTTACTGTAAGAAAAAAAAAAAGACATCTGCAGTTCTGATCATGAAGAACTACTGAAAAAGACAAAGAAAAAAATCTGAGGAAGCATCTTGTTAGGAATTTTAAAGATAACTGTCAGTTATTAAAAACCATTAGCAGGTAAGACATTTAACCTTGCACGTGGCCAACCTGGGTGCAATCCCTGGCATCCCATATGGTCCTCCGAGTCTGCCAGGAATGATTTCTGAGCACAGAGCTAGCAGTAACCCTTGAGTGCCACCAGATGTGACCCAGAGACAAACAAAAAAACATTAAACAAACAAGTTGGCATTCAGGGAAAGACACAGAAAGAGCAGAGGGAGATGTGAGCATTGTTTTCTTTAGATCTTTGAGTTCCATTTAGTCTTATATGTGTGCATATATTTCTATATATTATGTTATATTATGTCATTTTTCTGAAATTGGCAAAGGTAGAAGATTGGTGGAACTCTGCTGTCTCCAATCATAATAAACAATAAGATTAATTATGAAAACACAAATTTTAGTGGAATAAATTTAGCCTACTGTGACTGTACTAAATTACACATTACATGTATATTATTAGGCATGAAACAGAGAACAAGGTTTGAACTCTGGCAACACATGATCGGCTGAGTGCTGCTGGGAGCAACCCTTTACCTCAGTACCAAAGTAGCTCCTGAATACTGCCAGGTGTAGCCTCCAAAATGAACAATAAATAATATGCATAATCTAAGTTTTTAAGGGTAGAGAGTGAAACCTGCTGATGTTTGGGGCCACTACTGGCTCTATACTCAGAGGCTGTCTGGCAGTGCTGGAGATGTAGTCACAGAACAAACTGGGATTGTCTGTGTGCAAGGCAAATATTCCTAATCCCCTGCACTATCATTCTGGCTGCTCAAATTTTTAATACCTCATAATACCCTGTGTTGTAGAGAAAGAGAGAAATGAAAATGGTACAACATCCCTCAAAGTAATTTGACAGCATGTATTGAAATTCTGTTGGTTGTTTTTCTAAAGAACACCATATATGTACACAAGAAGCACATGGGAAACATTTTTCTGCAAAACTTAAACTATTCTATGCTGAAAAATTAATTTTGCTAAAATGTGCATATACTTGTTGACTTGGTAGTTGTGCTTTTACAATTTAATCAGGGAAAATCATTAGGTGCATAAAGATTTGACTCAGCATTGTTTAAGAATTATAATCTGGGGGCTGGAGAGATAGCATGGAGGTAAGGCGTTTGCCTTTCATGCAAGAGGTCATCGGTTCGAATCCCAGCGTCCCATATGGTCCCCCGTGCCTGCCAGGAGCAATTTCTGAGCATGGAGCCAGGAGTAACCCTGAGCACTGCCGGGTGTGACCCAAAAACCACAAAAAAAAAAAAAAGAATTATAATCTGGTGAGGCCGGAGCGATGGCGCAGAGCACTAAGGCATCTGCTTTACCAGCACTAGCCGAAGACAGACTGCAGTTCGATCCCCTAGTGTCCCCCAAGTCAGGAGCGATTTCTGACTGCATAGCCGGGAGTAACCCCAGAGCATCACTGAGTGTGGCCGAAAAAAAACAAAAACCAAACCAAAACAAAACAGAACAAAACAAAGAATTACAATCTAGGGGCCCGAAGCGATAGCACAGTGACAGGGTTTTTGCCTTGCAAGCGGCTTACCCGGAACTGATCAAGAATTACAATCTGGGGCCCGGAGAGATAGCACAGCGGCGTTTGCCTTGCAAGCAGCCAATCCAGGACCAAAGGTGGTTGGTTCGAATCCCAATGTCCCATATGGTCCCCCGTGCCTGCCAGGAGTAACCCCTGAGCACTGCTGGGTGTGGCCCAAAAACCAAAAAAAAAAAAAAAAAGAATTATAATCTGAAAGCAACTTGACTAGCCCATAAGTGTCGCTCACTAAACTAATAAATGTTTTAAAATGGAATTTTATGCAGTCAAGATAAGTGATACTAAAGAATGGCATTAAAAAAAAAAAGCTTCATGTGACTGTTACAGTTGTGAAGGCCACTTTCTTGTGCTCTATGATCTGGATCTGACCCTCAGACAGGGCTAAATAGCCACCAGTCCCGGCCAACAAGAAAGGAAAATCCCTGTCCAAAAGGACTGAGATGAGAACTTTTATTCCGAGACCACCCACCTAACTTGTGACCCATTTGATTTATTACTTCTTCACCTGACCATCACCTCACTCATTATTGGTATTTTAATTTTTCCTGCAATATATACCAAGTTGCAAAATATGCACATGCTTTCATTCTAAAAGATATATTCATGCTAAATCGTGGAGAATATGGAAAAATCAAAGCATTACATACATTGTCAGCCCATTAAAAATAGTGATGAGGGGCCAGAGAGACAGTACAGCCAGCCGAACTTTCATTCAATCCCATGCACCTCATAGAGTACCCCAGCCCAGACAGAAGTGACCCTGAGCATAGAGCCAGAAGTAAACCCATAGCACTGCTGGGAGTAGCCCAAGATTTAAACAAACAAAAAAACATAATTTTGAGACACCGGGCCACACTCTACAGGTAAGTGCAAGTTTCAGAGCCCTGCTCTGTGCTCTGCCCAACACACTCGACCAGGAGATGTGGGTGCTGCCAGGCAATAAAGATATGTGGGAGTTGCAGAAAAAAAGCAACCTGTGGAATGAGGGCATCCTTCCTGAAGGCACAGCAAACTACAGCAACACCCGTGCCAACAGAGAAACGGCCCAGCTTCACAACCAAAGCACATCAAATTGCCAAGCCACCAAGTGGTTCCAACTCTATAGCTCCTGGACTGTGTGACCATTAACACCTCCAAATTTCACTGACTGTCAACCACTAGGATCACATCAAATCTGATGGGAAAGTTTCACAGTAGACCACCAGCTCAATGAGCCTCATCAATAAAACAAGAAGGCTCAACTAGTACCAACCAGTCCTGTAAATCCTCATAAAAGCAGCCCAAGGAAAAGGAGTGGGAGAAGCAGGGAGAGAAGCTAAAACTATCGCTAGAGAAAAGAAAGGAGGTCACTCAGCTCTTCTCCAGCACCTCGTCATGGTTTCAGCTGATGATTAAGGGACAGATGGGGGCAAAGACTAAGGAAAAGGGGAAAGGAAAAAGTAAAACAAAAAAGAAGAAGAAAAGTGCAAGAAGGTAGGAAAAGAACAGTATTTTCTAGAAAAGTGAGATGTGGATAAAGTATGAGGCCAGGAAGCAGCTTGGCAGCCTAGAGCTTCATGGGAAAAGTTCTGAGGACTGTCCAGAAGGACCCTGGCTTGGGCTCCTTTCCCATAGCCGAATGCACTGCTTCCAACTAACTGAAGCTAATTCTGCAGCCAAAGAAAGATTAGACCAAGGATAAGGCTGGGCACCAGTGCCACAATTTATAACAAAGACCATTTATTAAAGAGTTTCATAGAAGCTATTGTGCCCACCAGGAAAAAATTCCAAGCAAATTGCCTTTAAAAGAGACCACTCTGGCAAAAGATAAAAGGGATCTTACCAGTGGCCCCCCACACTCATCCTCTCAGAGGGGACAAAAACTGCTAGCTGCAAGATAATAAGATTCTGTAAATACTTAGGTCTTTCTTTTTTAAATTCCCCCAAGGAAAAACAAATGGATGATATCAATGGAGAAAAATTTAAGATTAGAAAGAGAACAGAAGCAGACTGGCACTTCTGTGAGAGAACTAGAGTGAGTTGACTAACAATCTCACTAAAAGTCGATGCACAGGACTGGAGAGAGAGCACAGCAGTAGGGCATTTGCCTTGCAAACAGCCAACCCAGGACAAATGATGGTTCGAATCCCGGCATCCCATATGGTCCCCTGTGGTTGCCAGGAGTGATTTCTGAGCGCAGAGCCAGGAGTAACCCCTGAGCATGGCTGGATGTGACCAAAAAAAAAAAACAAAACAAAACAAAAAGTCTATGCGAATCGGAAAGAACCAGAACACATGGGATAAGAGCATGGAGCTTTCTCTGCCCTGCCATTCCATGACAGGAGAACCTGGCTATTACTTTTAAGAGATGGTCCAAGACCAAAGGACTTCACTGTGGAATGGCATATCAAATGGGCTCCAAGGAGAGAACATTATCCCTGAATTACAACTTTTACAGTTCTTTCTTCCATGCATATCAGTGCAGGTTGGTGGTGGCAGCTCTCCAGATACTATGCTAAAGGTCACTGCACAGGCCTGTGCTGGAAGGCTATAGTTATATCTTGGGGGCCACAAGGGTTGAGCCCAAAAGTGCAAGAGATTGAAGTTGGGGCCATACACAAACCAGCAAGAGTTCCATCCCTTGAAACTATAGCCCCAGCCCAGTCTTTATGCACCCAACTCTGAACTCCACAGCTGCAACTATCAGCAAGGACAATTTGGACTGATCATCCTATACTCCTCAGCATCATTGGTTTCCATATCTTGAGATCATGCACATATCATGCATGAATTTGTAACAGTAGAAAACTTTATGAGCCAGAGAAATCAGCACCTGAATTCATTAAAATGACCAAAGGGGCTGGAGAGACCATTGAGGGATGAGGCACTTGGTTTGCATATAGCCAATCCCACTTAGATTCCACATTGCAGGCAGGTGAGCAGGCAGGCAGCCCTGGCAAAAATAATACTGGATAAAAGCCACTGTGTCTTCAAACCAGCCAAAAGGCATGGAGGTCTTTGAAATGAATAAACAAAGTTCCACTGTACAGCTGAGACTTCCAGCAGGACCTAGAGGCTGTGATGAAAACATGAAAAGGCTAGCGAAGATTCCTCGGCTCATCCCCAATAATTTTATCTTCCTAGAAGTTCTAAAAGGGAGTTTGGGGAAAACTATAAAAAACAGCTTTACTAAAATAACCAAGGAACTTTGCCCTCCCATCTTTGGGATTCACCTGTACCTCAACTTGGGGGGGGGGGGGTGTTTTCCACCCTGGGAATTCTATTCACCCTAAAATGTGTATTCACCTTTTCCTTTGACGATGTGTTTCTTTCTCTCCTCTTATATTTCCTGAGCAAAGATATTTTATTTCCCAATGCTCGTTTTTTCCTGCAAGGTTAGACAACAAACATGGGAACATGGGACCCTGGTAACTGATGGAGGCCAGGAATGACCTTGCCTTTCTGCAGAGAGCAATTCTATACCCAATAGGAGACTGTGGCTCCGCAAGAAATTTAGTGGTGGAAGGGCTGAAGTGACAGTGCAGTAGGTAGAGTTTGATTGCATGTGGCTAACCCGGGTTCAATTCCCAGCATGCCATATGGTCCCCCTGAGCACTGCCAGGAGTAATTCCTGAGTGCAAAGCCAGGAGTAACCTCAGAGCATCTCCATGTGTGATCCAAAACAAACAAACAAACAAATAAAAAGAAATGAGAGGTAGAGACAAGTTCCCCGTTGTAAAGTTCCTCCTTGGTAAGGGAGAATGGAAGCTAGTGGGAAAGAAACATCCATACTGGGTGGGAGCTGGGTGAACAACTTTACCAGTCCTAACCTTCCCAAGACACTTCCATGTGATCTCAGTGTGGAGCCAGAAGGCAGTGCTGCTCTTCCCTCTACCTCTCCAACTAATCCTTCCCTTCCTCACTTTACCTTCAGGATCAGATGAAACATCCACAAGCCACCTCTCCTACAATAAGCACAACGGTAAACACATGGCTCCAAGGGCAGCACTGACAGAGTCTCTAGAAGGCACAAAATTGAGAAGCAATGGCAGATGGAGGTTGTCTGGAGCAAAGTCCCAATTTTCTTTTGTTTTTTGGGGGGCCATGACCAATGTTGCTCAGGGGTTACTCCTAGCTCTGCACTCAGAAATCACTTCCGGCAGGCTTGGGAGAAGATCAAGGTATCTATGTGGGGTACTGGGGATCAAATCTGGGTCATCTGCTTTCAAAGCAGTCACTCTACCTGCTGTACTTTAGCTCTGGCCCTTCAATTTTCTTTAACATACACTTTTCTGCATCAGTAAGCTGGAACGAACACTGTTAGTATCTGAGAACATAGACAGATCCAGTAATAGACAACAAATATTGAAGAAAAAGGAATAAGGGCCAGGAGAGATAGCACAGCTGCGTTTGCCTTGCAAGCAGCCAATCCAGGACCAAAGGTGGTTGGTTCGAATACGTGTCCCATATGGTCCCCGTGCCTGCCAGGAGCTATTTCTGAGCAGACAGCCAGGAGGAACCCCTGAGCACTGCCGGGTGTGGCCAAAAAAGAAAGAAAGAAAAAAAAAGGAACAAAAATAGAAAAATCCAGGGCCGGAGAGATAACACAGCGGTAAGGCATTTGCCTTGCATGCGGAAGGATGGTGGTTCGAATCCCGGCATCCCATATGGTCCCCCATGCCTGCCATGGGTGATTTCTGAGTGTAGAGCCAGGAGTAACCCCTGAGCACTGCTGGGAGTGACCCAAAACCAAAAAAAAAAAAAGAAAGAAAGAAAAATCCACATTTTCACATTTTCAAAACAATGGGTTAAAAGCAATCAGTGTAACATGAAACCAACTTAACTAATTGGGAGGCTGAAACAGAGCTGGTTCAATGGAATAGAGCAGACCTTTGATTGCTGCAACCCCAGGTTCAACTAATTGGCTGTCCATGTGCCATCAGGAGAGGCCCCTGAGCAATGCAGGGAGAGGCCTGAGCACCCCATCACCATTAGGCACATGTACAAGATAGAACAGAATAGACTAACTGGGAGAGAATATTTCAGCATAATCCAAACTATAATTATTGCTAATAATAGTATTTTGGTGTATAGTATGTACAAACATTGAGATCAAGATATAAATTGTCTGTGTGGATCCAAGTTTTAAAAATCTGAAAGACACGGAATTGTCTAACCTGCTAGGCTTTAAAGGTAGGAAGAATTTGGTTATATTAGAACAAGAGTTGGCAAATTTTCTGTAAATGACCAGGCAGTAAACATTTTACGGTTGCCTTGCAACAGGCCAACACCAGGCCAATCCCTAGGACCATATATGTTCTGTTGAGTACAGAACCAGGAGAAAACTCTGAGCATTGTCAGGTATGGTCCCATACAAAACCAAAAACCAAAACAAAACAAAACATAATAGCCTCTTTACTTTCGTATGCCAATAGCATCAGTTACATCTACTCAATATTCCATCATGCAAAAGCCAACAAAAGCCGACTATATTGAAAGGTATAACTGCGGGCCCGGAGAGATAGCACAGCGGTGTTTGCCTTGCAAGCAGCCGATTCAGGACCTAAGGTGGTTGGTTCGAATCCCGGTGTCCCATATGGTCCCCCGTGCCTGCCAGGAGCTATTTCTGAGCAGACAGCCAGGAGTAACCCCTGAGCACCGCCAGGTGTGGCCCAAAAACCAAAAAAAAAAAAAAAAAAAAAAAGAAAGGTATAACTGCACACCACTAAAGCTTTACAGCTAGAGGTTGGCAACTCAAGTTTAGTCTGCAGGCCATAGTGATCTGAGCTCTGCATCAGAGAGGGGACGCAGATGGTCAATGTATGCAGTGTAGAAAACAAAAACACCTAGGTCTCCTGATGTGAGGCTCACATTAATGACAAAACTGTTTCAAACTCAGGGGCACCAACTATAGGCCAAGGAGAGGCCCAAGGGAGAAAAATATGGTGACTTGGGGAAACTAACTTTAACTGGGAGATTGATGTTCTGGAAAAGCACAAGCTCATCATTTTTGTGCAATGTCTAATGTCACTGGTTGAAGAAATGGGTGAAGAGGTTAGCAAATGGGTGTGGGAGGGCTGAAGCAATAGGAAAAGTAGGCATTTGCCTTGTACATGACCAACACAGGTTTCATCCCTGACACCATATAAGGTCCCCCAAGCACCACCAGGAGTGATCCCTGGGTGAAGAGCTAGGAAAAAGCCCTGGGCACCACTGGGTATGACATTAAAAAAAGAAAAGAAAGGAAGGAAGGAAGGAAGGAAGGAAGGAAGGAAGGAAGGAAGGAAGGAAGGAAGGAAGGAAGGAAGGAAGGAAGGAAGGAAGGAAGGAAGGAAGGAAAGAAGATACAGAAACATATGTCACAGTAGTTAAAACCTGTGATATTATACCATTGGATTTAATAAATAAAAGACTCTCAACTTTGGTTTGGTTTCTGTATAAGCTACCATACAGTCCACAAAATAGTTCTCCCATTTTTCTCCAACCTGCAGGATAAAGAGTAGTGCCTTAGTGTAACACACACACACACACACACACACACACACACACACACACACACGGACGGACGGACGGAGAGATAGCATGGAGGAAGGGTGTTTGCCTTGCATGCAGAAGGATGGTGGTTTGAATCCCGGCATCCCATATGGTCCCCCGTGCCTGCCAGGGGCGATTTCTGAGTGTAGAGCCAGAAATAATCCATGAACACTGCCAGGTGTAACCCGAAAACCAAAAAAAGAAAAAAGAAAAACACACACACAATATTTTATTTATTTATTTATTTATTTGGTTTTTGGGCCACACCTGGCGGTGCTCAGGGGTTACTCCTGGCTGTCTGCTCAGAAATAGCTCCTGGCAGGCACGGGGGACCATATGGGACACCGGGATTCAAACCAACCACCTTTGGTCCTGGATCAGCTGCTTGCAAGGCAAACGCCGCTGTGCTATCTCTCCGGGCCCCACACACAATAATTTTGCAATAATTTTGCAATGGGAAGGTTTTCCCAAGTACTACATAAAGCCCAAAAGAAGAAAATACTTTGCATGACAAAAATCATACTCAGCAAAGTGAACAAAAAACAAAGTGAAAAAAATGTCAGACTGGAAAATTATCTTTCATATCATGAAGAGTCTATTTTCTCAGTCTACAAAGAGCTTTTAAAAAAAATTTTAAGACAATGGCCAACAATCTCAGAGAAAAATAAGCAAAGAGGATGAGCAGAGAATTTAGAGATGGAAATGCATATGGCTCTGAATACATGATCAGAGTTCAACCTTAGTTGATGTTCTATTTTCAACTACCACTAGAGAATATCAAATAGTCTGACAACAAACTGTTTGGTGTGGGAAAACAGGAATTCTCATCTGTTGCGGATGTAGTCATACTTTGGTATAGCATCATTTGGCAATCAGTATCAAAAATTCACACATTCTCTGCTTTGGCAAATTCACTTTTAGGAATTTATCATAAAAGCATACTTTCACAAGTATGAAATATGTATTCATAGCAGCAATGCAGCAAAGATTAGAAGTTAATCTAAATATTCATCAACAGGAGATAGACTGAAACAATATGAAGCATATGCTGCTAAAGTAGAGTTAAAAGAAAATTATATACTATTTGCAACAGTAGAAAAAATACGCTATTTGTTTCTCAACTGTGAAATGTCTCTAGTGGGATTCTTGAGAAATTAGATGTGGTTCTCTCCAGGGTAGCTGAAGAACTGAAAAATTAGGAAATTTTTATTCATTCTTTCATTCCTACATCTTTGAATTCATCAATACTCTGTGTTAGATATAGATGCTTTATACTTCATTCATTTTTTTTTTTTGGGCCACACCTGTTTGATGCTCAGGGGTTACACCTGGCTAAGCGCTCAGAAATTGCCACTGGCTTGGGGGGACCATATGGGACGCCGGGTATCGAACCTCGGTCCTTCCTTGGCTAGCGCTTGCAAGGCAGACACCTTACCTCTAGCACCACCTCACCGGCCCCTACTTCATTCATTTCTATTCTACTTCTTTTCTGCCCTTAAATTTCTTAGAATTATTCTATCTTCTATGACTGCTTTTCTTTATTTTGTTTTTGGCCCACACCCTGAGGCACTCAGGCTCTGCACTCAGAAATTACTCCTGGCAGGCTCAGACTCGAGATCATATGAGATGTCGGGGATCGAACCTGGATTGGCCACGTGTAAGGCAAACACCCTACCTGCTGTGCTATCACTTCAGCCCCCTTATGAATTTTTTTCCTTTGGTTTTTGGACCACACCCAGTGACACTCAGGGGTTACTCCTGGCTATGTGCTTAGAAATTGCTCCTGGCTAAGGGGATCATATGGGAAGCCAGGGATCAAACTGTGATCCATCTTAGGTCAGCTGCATGCGAGGCAAATGCCTTACCACTGCGCCACCACTCTAGCTCCATGACTTCTTAAGATAGTTACTTGCTTCATTTGTATTTCCCTTCTCTCATAATCCATGTGTTTAAGGCAATATGACTTTGGACATGTGAACTCACGTCTTTCAACGGTTCAAGGAAATGCTCAGTGATTTAAATATTGCTTCTGCACATTTTTGCTCCTCTCCTAAGATTCCAATAAAATGACTATTAGAAAATCTCATCTTAAATTTTCTGTATTTTATACATTTTTCTTTTGTTCATTCTATCATTTTCTCTTCAGCTATATAAATGCTTTTAAGGGCCCGGAGAGATAGCACAGCGGCGTTTGCCTTGCAAGCAGCCGATCCAGGACCAAAGGTGGTTGGTTCGAATCCCGGTGTCCCATATGGTCCCCTGTGCCTGCCAGGAGCTATTTCTGAGCAGACAGCCAGGAGTAACCCCTGAGCAATGCCAGGTGTGGCCCAAAAACAAAAACAAAAACAGAGATAAATGCTTTTAAATCCATTCGTTCTTATTAACTGTTGTTATATTTTAGCTCCTGAATATCTATATTATTAACATATAATAATATATAATCATTTAGAGACAAGGATATTGCTCAAGTGATAGAGTGCATACCTTGTCTGCATGAGGATCTGATATCCCTGACACTGTGTGATACCTTAAGCATTGCCAAGGTTCAAAAACAAAGCACCCCTCTTCAAATTATTTGGGGGATAATTTTTTTTTTTTTTTTGGTATTTCAGGCCACACCCGTTAGATGCTCAGGGGTTACTTCTGGCTGCTCGCTCAGAAATTGCCCCTGGCTTGGGGGGACCATATGGGACGCCGGGGGATCGAACCGTGGTCCTTTCCTTGGCTAGCGCTTGCAAGGCAGACACCTTGCCTCTAGCGCCACCTCGCCGGCCCCGGGGGATAATTTTTATGCCCAGAATATTTCACAGAAAAGATTTTTGCTTTCTTCTGCTTGTTTTCCAATGAAATTTTAGATGAGGAACATCATAAAAAGGTTCTCTGAGCCGGAGCAATAGTACAATGGGGTAGGGTGTTTGCCTTGTATGCAGCTGACCTGGGTTCGATCCCTGCCAATCCATCTGGTCCCTCAAGCCTATAAGGAGTAATTTCTAAGCAGAAAACCAGGAGTAACCCTGAGCACCACCAGGTGTGGCCCAAAAACAAAAAACAAAAAACAAAAAACAAAAAAAAAAGATTCTCTGGAGAACCTAGAACTTGGTTGCTGATGATAAAAAAGCAAGTTTGGTTTTTGTTACCCCTGATCTTTAGTAGAAAGTTTATGATAGCAGAGAAATGGGAGAATTAGAACAAGTAAAGAGGAGGAAAAAAGGGGGTTGTCCACTAAGACAATGGTGGATAAAGTGGACACACTAATAGATGTTATAAATGCCAGAACTGATTTATTGTTTGAGCCATTCTTGAGTGTGCTCCTGTCTCTGTGCTCATGGATCACCCCTGGCTCGGGGGACCATATAGAGTGCCAGAAATCATTCCTATCTACTGTATTACCTATGCTGGACCCGAGTGCTGAAACGTTTTATGAAAGAAACCCTACCATTTACGGTTTTGTAAACCACAGTGCCTGAATTAAAAAAAGAAGAAGAAGAAGAAATGTGGGGGTGTATTTACAGCAAAGGTCTGAGAAAGCCTCAGAACCCGTAGGGGGTACTGACTGAAGCAGATGTAAAGGGAGATTAAAACATCACAGCAGAGTAATAGCAGGGGACTTCAAAACTCCTCTTTCAACAAGGAAGAGATCAGACAGAAAATCAGTAACACAGGATTTGAACTATACTTCAGAGCAAACAGGCTTGACAGGCAAATACAAAACAGTTCCTCTACTCGCAGAGGAACCCAGCTCTTCTCAGGCATACATTTTCCCAGACGGACTATATAGGTCACAAAACAAGTCTTAGTAAAGTGGAAAAGGCTGTAATCAGGCCAAGCATCTCTTCTAAGCACTACATAAGGAAAACAGAAGCTAATGATTAGAAGGCATGTGGTATAATCCACATATATTAAAATAAGACACCACATTCCCCAACAAGCCACCGTGAGTCAAAGAAGAAATGAAAAAGGAAATTTAAAAATATCTTGAACCAAATAAAAATGGAACTAGAGGGGGCTGGAGTGATAGCACATTGGGCAGGGTATTTGCCTTGCATGTGGCCAATCCAGGGTCAATCCCCGGTATCCTATGTGGTCCCCTGAGCCTGCCGGCAATGATTTCTAAGCACAGAGCCAAGAGTAATGCTGGAACCTATCTGGATGTGCTTCCTTCCAAAAGAAAAATTATGTCAACCCAGCAGCTCTTTCCCACTACCGTCAAATTCCTGGCAGAAAAGTACCGGGGCTCCTTCACCAAGCACCAAAGGAAAATAATGACCATCAATACTTCCCAGGTATTCCATTCCTGGCTGATACCTCTGTGGCACTCTCAGAGAGGAGGAAGGGCACAGAGTCCCCTTTCTGCATAAACTACAGCAATCCAAAGCCATCCCCTATACCCTCCGACAGAAATGGCCCAGCTCCTTGACTTAACAGTGATAAAAAGAGGTTAACATTGGGGGTGGGACTGATGTGGAAACATTGTAGGTCTAAAACTTAATCATGGATAACTGTTAAATCACAATGCTTTAAATAAAAATAATTAAAAGAAAAAAAAGAAAAAATTTCAAAAAAAAATTCTAGAACACATGACAGTGTTCTGGTAGCAAGTCATTTTAAGTACTATAGCTTAGTCTTTTATTTTTGTTATGGGATCACACCAGGCAATGCTCAGGGTTTACTCCTGGTCATACACTTAGGGATTACTCCTGGCAGGCTCCAAGCACCATATGGAATTCGGGAGACTGAACATGCCTTAGCAATATCCAAGGCAAACCCATTACCCACTGTACTATTTGCTCCATCCCCTTCCTTAGACTTTTCTCTTTTAGTTTTAGTTTTTTGGCCCACACCCAGCAGCACACAGGGGTTATTCCTGGTTCTATGCTCAGAAATCGCTCCTGAAAGAAAAAAGGCAGAGCCATAGTGCAGTAATAGGGTGCTTGCCTTACACAGGGCTGACCCAAGATGGACCCAGGTTTGATTTTCAGCATACCATACGGTCCCCGAGCCTGCCAAGAACAATTTCTAAGCTCAAAGCCAGGAAAAATCCCTGATCCCCACCAATTGTGGCCTCGAAACAAAACAAAACAAAATCGCTCCTAGCAGGCTTGGGGGACCCATATGGGATGATGGGAATTGAACCCGGGTCCACGTGCAAGGCAAATGCCCTACTTCTGTGCTATTGCTCTGGCTCATTCCTTACACTTTTTTAAAAGAGAAGAAAAAAGGGAGAAAGATAGACCTATATCTCTCAATACTCAATATTTTTTGTTTGCTTATTTGTTTTGATTTTTTAGGGGGGAGGTTTGGGCTACACTGGTGGTGCTCAGGAGTTACTCCTGGATGTGCACTCAGTAATCACTCCTGGCAGGCTTGGGAGCCCATATGGAATGCCAGGAATCGAACCCAGGTCCTTCCCAGATTGGCCACATGCAAGACAAATACGATACCACTGTGCTATCACTCCGGCATCTGACTGTTTCATAGCAGAAACAAAAACATTTCCTAATTAGAAAAACCAAGGATAATTTTATCAGTATCTTTTCTTTCTTCTTTTCTGCTATCTTTTCTTTCTTTCTTTCTTTTTTTTGTTTTTGTTTTTGTTTTTATTTTTGGGCCACACCCGGCGGTGCTCAGGGGTTACTCCTGCCTGTCTGCTCAGAAATAGCTCCTGGCAGGCACGGGGGACCATATGGGACACCGGGATTCGAACCAACCACCTTTAGTCCTGGATCGGCTGCTTGCAAGGCAAACACCGCTGTGCTATATCTCCGGGCCCTATCTTTAAGAATAACAACAAAGCCAAAAGTAGCATAGTGGCATATTAAATGGTTTCTGGCACCATGTCCAAAATCCAGATACTGAAATATTTCAAACACTGAAATGATATTAAGCCTTAGTAAATCCCCAAACCCCACAAACTCAAACATTTTAATGTCCAACTCTTAAAAAGGAAAAATGATGTGTGGTTTTTGGTTGGTTGTTTTTCCTGGGATCCATGTTATCTGGGGATGCTTTTTCCAAGATGCAGCCGCCACTTTGGAGTCTTTCCAAGAAGACTTGGAAAACAGTCTTCTATGCTCTGTGTAGAAATTTCCAAACCTACAAGACATTTAGGGTTTTCCTTCTAATAGAAATCATGGAAAACCAGGCCCGGAGAGATAGCACAGCGGTGTTTGCCTTGCAAGCAGCCGATCCAGGACCAAAGGTGGTTGGTTCGAATCCCGGTGTCCCATATGGTCCCCCATGCCTGTCAGGAGCTATTTCTGAGCAGAAAGCCAGGAGTAACCCTGAGCACCGTTGGGTGTGGCCCAAAAACCAAAAAAAAAAAAAATCAGATCATGGAAAACCAAGAAAGATCCTGGTCTGGTTGACCACTGCAAATTATCATCTCTTCCCGTCTTGCCATTGAGCTCCAGCTCCCAACACACCCAGACTCTCAAGACTGGGATTTCTAATCTAGCAATTAGCCTCAAGTCAGCCCCCACCTCCAATCCATCTCCCCTGATGCTCTGATTATTGAGTTAGAAGGTGGTTGTTGGGGGCCGGGCGGTGGCGCTCGAGGTAAGGTGCCTGCCTTACCTGCGCTAGCCTAGGAGACGGACCGCGGTTCGATCCCCCGGCGTCCCATATGGTCCCCCAAGCCAGGAGCGACTTCTGAGCGCATAGCCAGGAGTAACCCCTGAGCGTCACCGGGTGTGGCCCAAAAACAAAAAAAAAACAAAAAAAAAAAAAAGAAGGTGGTTGTTACATGGCCGTGGATGCATTTAATGACAGCACTTCACTTTGTAAATCAGATCTCAATTTTTAAAAAAAATTGCTTTGTTTTGATTTTTTGGGTTTTTTTTTTTTGTTTGTCTGTTTGTATTTTGGTTTTGGGTCACACCAAAACCAGGGGTTTCTCAGAAATCATTCCTGGCAGGCACGAGGAACCACATGGGATGCTGGAATTCAAACCACCATCTGTTCTGGGTCGGCTATATGCAAGGCAAACGCCCTACCGCCATGCTATTTCTCTGGCCCTCTTTTTTTTTTCTTCCATTTTTGAGGACATCTGATGGTACTCAAGGAGTACTCCCAACTCAGTGCTCAGGAGTCACTCCAAAGTGGTGTTTGGAGAGCCTTGCACTACTGTGCAAGTATATGCAAAGTATATGCCTGAACCCACTGAGCTATCTCTCAGTCCCCCAAATGTTTCCTTTACTTATAAAATGGCTCACAGTATTCCATGTGACCTAGCCTTGCCAGCTTTTTCCACGTTCTCATGGACCAAATTTCTCCCTTACTCAACAGTCCTTAGGTCATACTGAATTTACTTCAGTGCCTGCAAGATCAAATGCTTACCCCCCCAAGACCTTCACATATGGGCTTCTGCTACCTGAGAGTAGAGGTTTTCAGTGGTCCCTCTACCCCTCCCTACTTTCTGAGCAATCTCTTACTTACTCATCTTGGTTATTTATTCCTCGAAGATGTCTTCCTTCCTCTTCCATCCTTATACACAAATTCCTGCTCACATTTGCAGAACAGATGCACATCTGTACTCCCTGACCATTCTTCACCTCCACTAATATAACATTTATGACAATCATATGCTAAGTTATAAGGTCAGATGATAGAAGTAGTACCCCACTCGTATTATTTACTGCAGTAGCACCTGGTAGATCACCAAGTCAATAAGTAGCCAGTGAATGAAGATCCAGTGACAACTTGTAGATGGATGTCAGTCACTTTCATCTAGAGAATAAATCACCCCATTTGTCAGCTCTGATGTGCTGTCTTGTTATCTCAAATCCCACTCAGAAGGTATGGAGCTCAGGCTGGGATTCTGCTCAGGCTTCCTACCTCAATAGAAGACATTTTCTAGGTTCAATAGAATTTAAGTTAAGGTGACAACATGTACTTCGCTGATTGGTATATATTTTTCAGGCCCTTGTCTGATGTATCAACCCACTATTGATTTTTCTAGACAAATTTTAAGTCAAATGTTCCAGCCCAGAGTATTGATGGGCAATCTGGTATAGAATCCTGAGATGGAATTAATGATGCCTTCAAGTTTTCAACTTCAGAGAATACAAGAAGAAACCCACTGAATCCCCTAAGAGTTTGCTGCTTGCAAATTCTCTGAGGAGTGTGAAAGAAAATGAGAGGGATGAGTCAGTATGAGTCAGTGTTAAGCAAAAAACTCGGTTTCTGGCTGGTAAACAGTTTGCTCTTTTACAGACAGGATTAGGATTACCGACTCCCACCGCTAAAAATACACAACAGGTGGGATTCATTATATAAGTAATTTCAAAACACAGACTCAGATCATTGACTCTAAAAAAAGAAAGTTAATCAGTGATAGGCCAGACCTTCCTCAGGGCCTATTTTTTCATGAAGAAACACCAAGACAAGGAAAGCATTTAAAGACAACAACAACAACAACAACAACAACAAAAAGAAATCCTAAAATACCATCTGCTCTCTCAAGTGTCTGAAAGAAATCACTAAACTTTCATTACAATAACTACCACTTTGTGAGCACCTACTACATATCCAAGACACAGCAGTTTTGTTAAGATGGACATCATCATCATCAACATCTTGTGGATTTTCCCAAGACTGCAAGGGGCAACACCATCATCTGAGTGGGTAGAGCCTGCTTGTGTCTCTGAATTCTAAGCTCAGGTCAGATGTAGTTATGAAGCCCCACAAGCTACAGTCTACTAGGGAGTAAGAAGCCACTCCAAGAAAACAAAGTGAGAAGTGGGGTTTCTACGAGAGGCTCTTCTGTTTCCAGAATCTTAAAAAGGGTTGCCACATGGGGAAATGAATCTAAAATGAGGAGGAAAATAAAGGGAATACATGGTAAATTTGACACAAAGCAGTGTGCGGTTAGTATCACACAGAGAATGGGCTGGGGGAACTCAGATTTTATTTTCCTGCAGGGCTCTGAGGAAGAGCCATGAACAATATGGCATTTGAGATAAGCTGGAAAAATAGACACACAGCAACAATGAAAGGAGACAGAGGGATAATAGTGATCTGTACAACTGGGACCAACTTGTTAGCAACGGGGTAAAATAAAGCTAAAAAAGCAAAATCAACAGTGCATCTGCTTTATGGAAAAATCACAAGAATGAAACAAACATCTCCCTGTCAATTTGTATCATGAGATAAGGAGTCACACACAGTGAATAAATAACTCAAAAACTCATAAAGCCTTTCTAGAACAAAGTGATTGGTGGTAGAGGGGGTTACTAAGTGAATGTACATATAAATCTAAAACATAAGTGTCGATCTAACAAAAGAAAAAAAAGATGAGTTTGTCCACCTCACCACTGAATCATTATGAGTTCTAGAAACCCACACTCAATTTTTTTCCAGAGGACAGAAGTTAGGCTATCCCTAACTCTGTGCTCAAGGATCATGCCTGGTTGGAGTTTGGAGGCTTCAAATGTGGCATCGGGGATTAAACTGCGGTTAGCAGCAAGCAAGGAAAGCACCATACCCTCTGTACTATCAGTCCTTGAAGCTCACTTTTTTTTTAAGGTTTTTAGCTCAATGACTCAATTGGCAGTCCACAGAACTTTCTGGAAATGGCATAGAAAGAAGAGCCTATAACTTTAGATTGTCTTATCTCTGATTGCCTTCCCAAGCAAATGGTTACAACAAGACAATGAGCATGCAGCAAGTTGGGAGAGAGTGTGAGAGAAACAAAAATACCCTTTACCTGCCTAACTTTCAAATATCAATATATTTATGTGGGGCCGGAGAGATAGCATGGAGGTAAGGCATTTGCCTTTCATGCAGGAGGTCATCGGTTCGAATCCCGGCGTCCCATATGGTCCCCCGTGCCTGCCAGGAGCAATTTCTGAGCCTGGAGCCAGGAATAAACCCTGAGCACTGCCGGTGTGACCCAAAAAAAAACAAAAAAATATATATATATATTTATGTAGGTGAATATCCTAAGCCTAGAATTTCAACCCATGTGACATGTAACCAAGTCCTTTTTCATGGTATTATAAGCAAAGAATATTTCCAAGATGCATGGAAAATAAAAAATGAACTAATCATGTATAATGAGGACAATGTTCTGTTTGTTATAGAGAGGTAAGTGGTCATGTAACAAAGAAATACTCTTTTACACAGTTAAAAAGGAAGGATGGAAGGAAGGAAGGAAGGAAGGAAGGAAGGAAGGAAGGAAGGAAGGAAGGAAGGAAGGAAGGAAGGAAGGAAGGAAGGAAGGAAGGAAGGTAGGAAGGATGGAAGGAAGGAAAGAGATGGAAGAAAGAGAAGGGAGGAAAAAGAAATACACTTGTGAAAAAACATATATAGCAAAATGTTTAGGATAATTGATTAGGTGTCTAATTCAGAATCTCATAACATAAAAATTGTGGTATCTGTACACAATGGAATACTATGGAGTTGTAAAGAAAAATGAAATCTTGTAGTTCACAGCAACATGAATGGAATTAGAGGGCATGGAAAAGACAAATACTGAATGATCTCACTCGTCTGTGATACAAAAAGAAGCAAAACAAAGGAACAGACAGTATGACAGATGACAAACCCTCGGTCTGCAGTTATAAAACTCAGATGACCAAATTTAGGGAAGAAGATAGAAAGGAATGAAGAGGTGGCCTGAAAGTCACACAAGGTGGTGATGGTATCCAAGCACTTTGATGGTGGTGGGCTGTCATTAAGTGTGAATCAAAACCACAAACATCAATGCTATTGTGAGCATGTTACCTAAACTACAGCAATAGTAATAAAAATTACCTGGTTGTTGTCATAATTAAAATAAAAAAAAATAACTCTTTTAGTTTAAAAAAAAAAAGAAAAAAATTACCTGGCTACTATTTGAAATTTTATATGTACACAATAAAATTTATATACAGACATAAAGGTCTGGTTTTTGTTTTTTAACTTTAATCATCTGTCTTATTTAGGACCAGAGAAATAGTACAGGAATAATGGCACTTACCTTAAATGCAGCAGACTCTGGTGGATCTGATATCACATATGGTCCCCCAAGTACTGCCAGGGCTCATTCCTGAGCATAGAGCCAGGAACAGTTCTGAGTGCTGCCAAGTGTGCCCAAACAACGATGATAATAAGCTGTCTTGTTTAACCCTGTACTTCTAAAACATTGCCATTTCAACAGGAAACCAATTAACTGTTTAAAGTATCACTAAACCCATAATGTATACCATATTGCAAAGCAAACTGGCAACACTTTTAGGTGGTCAAGAGCCACATGTGGCTATAATTACCATAGCTACTATACTGACAGGACAAATGTAGAGCTTCACTGAGGCTTTTGCTCACAGGCAGCTAACAGCCTCATTTCGCCCTCCTCACGTATCCCCCTTATTTTATTGACCAATCACTGACATTCATTACATGTCAGCATTGTAGTTGTTTTGGGTGGACAAAGAGACATGGCGGAGGGGGCAAACAGGGTCTCAGGAGAGTATGGAGGAGACATCGATGCTACCTGTCATCACAGGCTGAGGCAGGAAGCTGGGTGCACTTTGCAGCTCTGTTAATGGAACCAAAAGGACTGGGTGTGGATGGGCAAGTAAAGATGCTCAAGGAAAGTTTTCAACTTCAGAAACTGGGCTGGAGTGGTAGCACAGTAGTAGGGTGTTTGCCTTGCACGCAGCTAGGTCGGATTCAATCCCCAGTATCCCATATGGTCCCCCAAGCCAGGAGCGCTTTCTGAGCTCAGAGCCAGGAGTAACCCCTGAGCACCACCAGGTGTGGCCCAAAAAAACAAACAAACAAAAATAATAATAATCAACTTCAGCAACTTGGGATTTACACTACCTACAGTGCTCTTCTGTGAGATCATCCTGATATATATGAAACAACCAACACAATTTATATGCTGCTCAATATTAATTCAATGGGGGGGGAAATGACCCTAAAGTTCTAGTACATAAAAACTAAGATGAAAACTTAGGGTGTGGAATATATTGCCCCAATTTCTTCACAAGTTAAGACTAATTTCAATTCTCAGTTCCCCCAGTTAAAACAGGAAGAAGTTTGGAGAAAGAGTACAGGGGGTACAGCAGATGCCTTGCACAGGGCCAACCTAGGTTCAACCCAAATCACTGCAAATGGGCCCCTGAACAGCGGCACAAGTGATTCTGGAGCACAGACCAGAAATAAGCTCTGAGCACAATCAAGTGTGAACCAAAAACCAAAGGTGAAAAAATGAAGATTGAGGAGCATATGTAGTTCCCCCTACCGATTTCCTTTTCACTCAGAGACATAAGCATATGTCATAGAGAAGTAAAAGGCTCTCATAACTATGAACTTTCCTCTCAAGATTCTCAAGCTTAGAAGTTTACATTGCATTTAAGTTAATTTAACTTAAAAGCACTTATCTTCCAAACCATATTGACTGACAAATGACTAGAGAATGATTAGTGATGACGTCTGTGGCTCATTTCAAAAGAATTAACAAAATACACTGGAGTTCCAGAGCAAAGAATAAAGAATGCAATTGTGATAAACCATCTAAGTAGAATGGTCGAAAAGAAAGAAAGTCAAAATTCCAGAGGTCACTGGGGCCAAACAGTGCATTAGGAAGATGCATTTTCTTGAGATAAAACTACGTTTAATATTTGTTTTTGTTATTGGGTGTCATCAAATGGGGATTTAGTTGGTTTGAATGAAGGAGTTTATAAAAGTGCATGAAGCAATAAATCCCAAATGGTAAGAAAGCCAAATTTTTACTAACTGAAAACAACAGAAATCAAACTTTCATAGAGGCAAATCTAAAGATGAATAGTAGCTTGAAAATTCTCCTGAGAATTTAAGTTTTGGGTACCGGCTTTCTGACCCAAGTTTATGTAATTCTAATACCCAGGAGACAGGCCAGATGATTTTCCTGTCCAAACAAACACTGCAAAAATTTATTATAGCTATCAGTGATATCCCTTTTCTCTTCCCACAGTATCCATTAGTGCTTATCATAGATGTGTGTGTGTGTGTGTGTGTGTGTGTGTGTGTGTGTGTGTGTGTGTGTGTGTGTGTGTACAGTGTGAATGAGTGTTTGGTATAGTTAAAATTTTTCAGGACAAAAAAGAAAGTAACGTTTTTAAAACATAGATTTTACTTAAAAGAAAAAATTGATTTCTCAGAAGAATTCAAATTTGGGGAAAGCTATTTTAATAAGGAATTGAGTGTTAGTAAAAAATAGACAAATGAAGATATGTTTATATTCCAAAGATGGTGAAATAGATTCTGCTAGAAAAAAATTTTCCATCACTAATTCTCAACAAATAGTTCCTTAGGAAAACTATTTTTATCCTTTTATCCACTTGTTGATAAGTATTTCATTTCCAGTGCATATATGAATAGGTTTTATAAATAAAAACTATTTTTATGTTTTATAAACAGTTTGCAAATGAAAATAAACTTATTGTGATTTTTGTTTGTTAGACTGAGAAGTGATTATAAGGTATACAAATCATGAAATTGCAAAAACAAAGTCCCTGTAGGGAAAAAGGTTTGGATCCCAAACTCCCAAAGCAAAGTACAGTCACTCCAATTCATTCCACCTGCTTTGTATAGCTAGCTATAACATTATAGCTTAGCTATAATGTTATTATCATTCAAATTTTTCAGATGAAGAAAGAGAAGCTCAGAAAATCTAGTGTACAAAGCCACCAAGTGCCAAGGTCACAAACTCAGCACCCTGAAGCTGTGGATGACAGTGATAGCAGCAATGGCAATGGGCATAAACAGCTCTCAGCAGGTGTGGGGCATTGGTTGCTCTTTGTACCATACATATGTCAATGCATGTATCAACGTGAGTTGCCTTCATGTCAATCCTATAAAGGAGAAGAAGCTGGTTTACATCTCTGAATCCTGTCACCTTTCCCTGTCCACCTGCTTCATATAACCCCCAAAAACCAAAGCAACCACCCCAAAGACTTCATATTTCTACCTTTATCCCAGATCAATGCAGGTTCTAAACACTGGTAAGCTTTGCGGTTAGATGGTGGATAATAGAGATTGCTGAATCCTGTTTTCTTTGTATCTGAAAATCATGAAGCAATTTTTGATTTAACAGGAAATTTAACCTAAAGAAGAAGTGAGGTCTAACCATCAACAATGAATTCAAAGAAGTGGCATGAGAGAGACTAATTATGTAAGATATGAGTATAAAGTGAGTAACCAGTCACTAGGAGAGGCTATGGTCCAACAGAGGACTCCAAATCACATCATTCAGTTGAGTTTAATCACAGACACAAAATAAATGCAAAAACTAATTATAAAAATGACACTTTAAGGCTGGAATGAGAGCACAGTAGTAGGGCATTTGCCTTGCATGCGGCCAACCTAGGATGGACCCCAGTTCGAACCCCGGCATTCCATATGGTCCCCAAGCCTGCCAGGAGTGATTTCTGAGCGCAGAGCCAGGAGTAACCCCAGATTACCACCAAGCATGACCCATTACCACCCCCCAAAAGACACTTTATTCTAAGGGCTACATAAAGAAAAACCCAAATAAAGTACTCTGAATTAGGAAAAAAAAAAGTCACATTAGAACACATTCAGTTACCCCTCCCTCTCTGGGACAGTCCAGTCTCTTTGGTGTATTAAACTCTAAGCTTTACCTAAAATTTAAGAGGAGGGGCGGAGCAAGAGCACCATGTGTAGGGCATTTGTCATGCAAATGGCTGACCTGGGACCAACATGGGTTCGATTCCCAGCATCCCATATGGTCCCCAAGCCTACCAGAAGTAATTTCTGAGCACAGAGCCAGGAGTAACCCCTAAGTGAGGCCAGGTATGGCCAAAATAAAACAAAACAAAATCAAGAGTAGTTCATAAAAAGAACTGGAGCTAAATCCAAAGGCAAATTTCGGGCTGGAATGCACCGGGTTGTCCTCTTTTGTGGCATATCAACAGTTTCCAGGCTAAAATGAGGCCTCTCAGTAAAAAAGAGTTCTGGTATCATAACACTGATGAGAGGTGTTGAGCTTGTGAGAAAGTTCCCTAGCTCACCAATGATAACACCACCAATACTGAGGGGAAAAAGGAATGTCTTGGGTTTGGTGAGATTGTTCATTTCAGTTGCTACTAGTAATGAATATATAGCAATTTAAAAAAAAGTAGATGCTCTCTCCTTGATAATGACAGAATTTTTTTTTTTTTTTTTTTTTTGGTTTTTGGGCCACACCCGTTTGACGCTCAGGGGTTACTCCTGGCTATGTGCTCAGAAATCGCCCCTGGCTTGGGGGGACCATATGGGACGCCGGGGGATCGAACCGCGGTCCGTTCCTTGGCTAGCGCTTGTAAGGCAGACACCTTAGCTCTAGCGCCACCTTCCCGGCCCCAATAATGACAGAATTTTAAGACACAAAAAAAAAGAGTTATCAGTTAAAGCAATGAATTAGGGGCCTGGGAAATGTTCCAATGGTGAGAACATGACCTGCAAAGATAAGGCCCTAGGGATTAAACACTAAGTGTGTTATAATGAGAATCTGTTGGTCTAGCACTAAAGTAGAGACAAGTTAAGAAACTTCTACTGTACATGATATTAACTGACATAAAGGGAAACATATTGTAAAATGGAAGTACAAAAGAAAAACTCTATATAAGAGTTGATCTCATTATCTGGTTAAAAATCATAACTAAGGAGACAGCAACTATATACACAACAATGGTATCCTCTATTCCAGTGTTTCCCAAAGTAGGCAATACAAGTCTCCATGCCCACCCCTACTGCTGCAATGATCCCTTAAAGAAGTGATATTTCCTTGGCAATGCTGGGAGATTTAGGGCAGAGGAGGAAAAGGTGTTAAGCCACTTCTGACATTTAGGTTGGGACTGACTCCTGATAGTACTAGGGGTCCATATGGAGTCAGCTGCATGTACAGCCTTAATCCCTGTACTCTCTGGACCCAAGTGCTTTATTCTAGGGGGTGAAAAAAGCCAGAAGGTATAGTCAACACTCTTGGATGGCTTCTGGGGCTGGCTGCCAGTCTCCAATGCCTGGCCAGAGCCATTTTCTCTGTCTTCCTTAGCCATATAACTCCTGTACTTCTGGCAAGTGCTCTTGCCTTGTGTCTATGGCAAAAATTATATTCACTTGGGGCCAGGGAACACAAGTTTTGCAAGTTGAAGCACTGGATTTGATCTATAATGGGGGGAGGGAGGGAAGGCAGGCAGGCAGGTAGGAAGGCAGGCAAGAAAGGAAGAAAAGAGGAAGGATGTGTGGTAGGGAGAGAGGAAGGGAGGGAAGAAGGGAGGAAGGAGAATGGAAGGAAGAAGAATGGAAGGAAGAAAGGAAAAGAGGAAAGAAGGATGGGTCACCGTGGACAGTGAAGGGATAGTGCAATAGTGCACCCAGTATGGCTCTTGCCTTGCATACTGCCAACCCACGTTCTACCCCTGGGTTGATCCCAGGGACATTATCCCCATATGTGATCCCTGAGCACAGAATCAGGAATAAACTTTTACACTATTGGGTGTGGCTCAAAAATAAAAAAAAATAAAAAAGCTCCAATAGTCTTAAACAGTTTAACAATAGAGACAAAGGTTAGGAGGTCCAGCCCAGGGTAGAAAGCTCTCACCTCAAAGAGCGGTGAGGTGTAACTAGAGTAAGGAAGGATCTACTAGGGCAATGAAAGATGGAACTGATCACTCTAGATAAGAAATCCAGGGCCCGGAGAGATAGCAGAGTGGCGTTTGCCTTGCAAGCAGCCAATCCAGGACCAAAGGTGATTGGTTTGAATCCCGGTGTCCCATATGGTCCCCTGTGCCTGCCAGGAGCTATTTCTGAGCAGACAGGCAGGAGTAACCCCTGAGCACCGCCAGGTGTGGCCCAAAAACCAAAAAAAAAAAAAAAAAAAGAAATCCACATTGAAATGAACAATCCAGATGATTTATCTGTATAAATGACAGATATAATTAAAAATACACACACACACACACACACACACACACACACACACACACACACACACAGAAATCCACACTGAAAGGGGAGAAATTAACAGGCAAAAGCACCTGTAAAATGGCACCTCTTCATTAAGAATAGTGCAAACCATAGTGTAAAAAGAAAAGGGGGGAGGGGCCGGGGAGGTGGCGCTAGAGGTAAGGTGTCTGCCTTGCAAGCGCTAGCCAAGGAAGGACTGCCCTTCTATCCCCTGCGTCCCATATGGTCCCCCCCAAGCCAGAGGCAATTTCTGAGTGCTTAGCCAGGAGTGACACCTGAGCATCAAACGGGTGTGGCCCGAAAATCCAAAAAAAAAAAAAAAGAGTTTTTTTGGGCCAGAGAAATAGCATGGAGGTAAGGCATTTGCCTTTCATGCAGAAGGTCATCAGTTCGAATCCGGCTTCCCATATGATCCCCCGTGCCTGCCAGGAGAAATTTCTGAGCATGGAGCCAGGAGTTTCCCCTGAGCACTGCTGGGTGTGACCCAAAAACCACACACACACACAAAAAAAAAAATAGAGGGGGGAGAGGGAGAGGGTGAAAAGCAATTTGCCTGCCCTAGAGTAAGGCAGGGGTGGGAAAGAAAAGGGAGATATTGGTAATGGTGATGGGAAGGGTGCACTGGTAAAGGATGGTGTACACTGTATGATTTAAATCCAACAATGAACAAATTTGTAACCATGGTGCTGAAATAATGCAATTTTAAAAAAGCCCCAATAAAATAAACAGTGAGATAGAAAATTAACATATCAGTTGGGATACAAGGTGCTTTCCAGGGTATCCTGTCTTCCCCTTTCCTACTTGCCCTAGACTGTCATGCCAGCAACTGACCAACTACTTTGGAGTTGGGATTTCTGAAAGAAAAATAATTTGTCTTACTCAAAGCATGGTTGTCAGCAGCCAACATAAATCCTTGATGACCAATTTACTTGGGTACATTACTCCTGCTCACAGATAAGCTTCTTTTCCAACAAGGAACTCAATTATATTCCTGATTAGCCTGGAGATGACACACCCTTATACAAGGGGATTTGAGAGCCTAGTTAAGGCAGCATATTGCTCTGATTTGGGAATTGGTTCAGGAATGAGGAAAAGCTTTAATTAGGTCGAGAAAACTCTAGGACTTATTTTGTGGGATTTGGGGGAAAAGTTCTTATGCTTAGGAGAACAGAGGAAGAGAATCTTCTGAGTGCCTGGGGGATGAGGGGGGTCATAGTGAGTGCTGGACACCTGAGCTGCAGCAGCTAACCAATAGAATCTGAGGGGAAGAAGCCTGTGACCATAGATAAAGCTTTATCAAGCAACTTTATCCACAGTCTGTCCTGCTACAACAAGTGCAAATTGGATACTCCTGTACAGATCTGTATACTGCAAAGAACTCATCTTGGAGGAAACAGAATAGGTGGGATACTCAAATATGTGAGAAAGGAAAGTAAGGCAGGTTTCTCCCAGTGAACACACAAGACTTGGCATTGGTCTTTGTTTATTTCTGCTCCTCTTCCATACCAGACCTGACAAAGGAGTTTTAATAGAGCAAGTTCGGAAATATTGAGCTATTTTAGAAGAGTTTTTTGTGCAGGTTTCTGTATAACAAGCAGAGATCATCAAGAATCAGAGGATATTAAAACTGCATGCACACAAGAAAGCAAGTAAAATTACTATGTGTAACTGATGACAAAAATTAGGATCACCAGCTTTTCTTTTCCTTCTGATTGTCATGCAGAAGCACTGGGCAAGTCAATGTGTGGAACTGGAATGAGAGTAGAGAACTTGCAAGTGACCAAGATGTTGTTGTTATTTTATTCTTGGGTTTTGAGCCACACCCACTGGTGTTTGGAAGCTACAACCAGTTTAGGGATTGGGGGTCTTTCTGGTGGTACTCAGGGAACCATACAGTGCTGAGAATCAACCCAGGCTTCCAAAATACAATAATTAATTAATTAATTAATTACTTAATCAAATAAATAAATACACTACCCCTTTGAGCTCTCACCCTGTGCAGAGCCAAGTTTTTTCATGGTTACCTCTCAAAGAACCTCATGAACAATTTTGCTGGTAAGGGAAGAGTACCTGACTCAAGTTTACTCTGATTCCCAAGTTCTTGCTCTATACCAGGGGTGGCGAACAAGGGCTCCCGGCCAAAATGAATGTGGCTCTTTGCCTCTTATCATTATTTTGTATACTGTGGCTCTTTGGCAAGTTTGGATTTTGTTCTGCTGCTTCTGAGGAGGGACCTCTGAGGAGAGATCTCCGAGTGCGGAGTCCTGCCCCCAGGTTGCGTCCTCCCGTTTCCCATCCCTCGGAAACAACTACACAGGCCAGCAAGCGGGAGACCCGTGTGTCACATATGGGGTCACATCTTGCCATTAGTTCTGAGTGTGGAGGATGCAGCACACCCTCACCATCCCTGCAAGATTTTTACCCTCACTCAAAATGGCAAAATGCAATATGTGTTTAATAGATTATTGTTAAAATTAGATGCTTTTGTGTGAGTGTTTTGGCAGGTCACTGTGTGGTGTGACTCTCTGACTCTCACAGTTTAAAATTTTGGCTCTTTGTGTCAAACTTGTACGCATCCCCTGCTCTATACTTCTATGAGTTATTGTGCTTGGCAAGGTTAGGCAAACCAAGAACAATGACCCAAAGGACACAGGAAAGCTTAGCCATTTTATGAGTCTCTCTGGAAATATTTCAGTTTCTTTCAATCTTGGTGCTTTGAATTTTAATAGATTATCCACAAGAACATCTTCTCTATCAAGAAGATCTACCACTTCTGCTTTTAATTAAAAAAAAAACACAAGGCGTGCAAGGGACTGCAAGTTTTATTCTGGCACCACAAGTCCCCTGAGCACTGCCAGAATGACCTTGGAAATCCCAATAACACAGCATTCAAAATAGCACCAAGCACTGAACCATCTAGCCTGCATAACAAGGCCAAGTGTCGCATGTGTGGCTCCCACTTCCTCTGAACTCTGTGTTGAAGACTTCCCCGCAAAAAATCACAAGGAAATTTATTCAGTTTCAGATTAATTAAAATAATACATACTGTATTAATTTTCTTGACAGGTGAAACATACTCTATATTATTATAATATGATATATGATAATATAGAGTATGAAGGTAGCTACCCTTTGGTACAAATAATCAAGTATAAGTTTAGTCTAGGGCTGAAGTGATAGCACAGTGGTAGGGTGCCTGCCTTGCATGCAGAGAACCCAGGATAGATCCAGGTTCAATTTCTAGCATCCCAGTCCCCTAAGTCTGCCAGGAGCAATTTCTGAGGGCATAGCCAGGAGTAACTCCTGAATGCTGCTGGGTGTAGTCCCTCCCCCCCAAAAAAAGTTTAGTTTAATCTTAAAAACATGCTGGCTATAAAAAAAAAATTGCTTAAAGGAAAAACACTGCCTAAATCGGCCTCAAGCACAACTACATATTTTCCTTTTAAACTGTTTTATGAAAACCTGAAGTTATCATTTTAAGTGACAAGTGTATAAGACACTGTCATTCTACAGGCAGCTGAGCTCTCCAAATAGAGAATGTACATTATAATATAAAAATGGCTCTGTTGGGGCTAGAGAGATAGCACAACAGTAGGGAGTTTGCCTTGCACACAGCCTACTCAGCACAGAAGGTGGTTTGATTCCCATCATCCCATATGGTCCCCCGAGCCTGCCAGGAGTGATTTCTGAGCGCAGAGTAGAAGTAACCCCTGAGTACTACCAGGTGTGAACCAAAACCCAAAAGCCAAAGACCAAAAAAAAGGCTCTGTTACTGCTTTATTACAAATAAAAATTAAATGAAAAATAAAAAGGGCAAAAGAGCAAGTAGAGGGAATAAAGTACCTGCCTTCCATGCAGCCAACCTTGGCTCCATCCCTTACACTGCATATAATTGCCTGAGCACCACAGGAAATGCCTCTGAGCATAGAATCAGGAGTGGTTCCATTAAGACCATTGAGTGTGGTCCCAAAAGAGAAAAGGAAAAGGCAACTTAATTGGCAAAAGATTTTGTGCAGTTTTTGTTGACAAAAATTGGTGGTGTCTGCCTGTATGGCTGACCCAGGTTTGCTCCCTGGTACCCAATCTCCACCAAGAGTGATCATGACAGGGCCAGAGCGATAGCACAGCAATAAGGCCAACACAGAGCGAACCCCAGTTTGAATCTTGGCATCCCATATGGTCCCCCTAGCCTTCCAGGAGCGACTTCTGAGCACAGAGCCAAGAGTAACCCCTGAGCACTGCCAGGTGTGACCCCAAAACAAAACAAAACAAAGTAGAGTGATCCATGAGTACAGAGCCAGGAGTAGTTATTGAGCTTTTTGGGTGTGTGACCCCAAAAGAAAAGAAAACAAAAATATCAACAGGGGATCCAGGTTCAAACCCTGGTACTTCATTGTCCCCTAAACACAAACAGAAAGTAGAAGCTCCTGAGCACTGTCAGGTGTGGCCCCCCACCCTCACCACCACCCCCAAATATGTATACTGAAACTCCTCCTGCAAATAATACCTTAACCTATTTAATGCTAGGAACAGTCTGGAAAACACTGATTTAGGCCTTTCCTCCACTGTGTGGTTCTGCCAATATGAAGACCAACCCTGGAAAGCAATAATGGGAGTGACCAATACTGGACAGATCATTAAATGAATGTTAAAAAAGGATATATTAAGTTGAGGGTGAAGGAATTATAGCTCTATAGGTTTACAGAGATGAGAACCAGGTTTAATTCCAAACACCAAAAATCTTAAAAAGAAAAATGTTGCTTTGTCGTGGGGAGAAGTATTTTTCTCCACTTGCTAAAGCATAATACAGGAAGGTATACCATGACTCCTTTTCAGGAGATATAGAACAGGCAAAGCATGGGTGGCTTCAGAACCTGAATGAGTGCCGCATACACAATGAAATCAAAGATCTATGCAGTGGTCAGCCATAGCTAAAGTGTTTAGCCAGAAAGTCATAAGAAATTTGCGGTTAAAACTTGTTCCCAACCCCTGAACCCCATCTCACACACAGAATCACAGCTTGGCTTTCCTGCCTGCTTGCATGTAGCATAGCACTACCCACAAAGCATGGCCAGAGGAAAAAAAGAAAAATAGAGGACATGAGTGGGATGCAGTCAGCCAATTCCAGAGAGTGAAAAGAGGCATAGGACAGATGGCTTGACTGTTTTTGTATATAAAAGGAAAAAGAGTTGAGGAGATGGTAAAGGAGAAATTACTACAGATTAAAAGATTGACCAAACTATCAATCAGGGGCTGGAGCCATAGTTCATCTGCACGTGGCCAATCTGGGGTGCAATCACCAAAACTCCATAGGAATGTCCCCCTCCCCCACCCCAAGCCCTGGAAAGGGAGCTCTGAACATGGAGCCAGGAGAAAGCCCTGAGACTGCCAGATGTGTGTGTGTGTGTGTGTGTGTGTGTGTGTGTGTGTGAGGGGGGGGAGATAGAGAGAGGGAGGAGAGAGAGGGAGGGAGAGGGAGAAAGAGAGAGGGATAGAGAGGGAGGAAGAGAGAGGGAGGGAGAGGGAGAGAGAGGGAGGGAAAGAGAGGGAAGGAGAGGGAGGGAGAGGGAAGGAGAGAGGGAAGTAAAGAAGGAAGGAGGGAGGGAGGGAAGGAAGGAGGGAGGGAGGGAGGGAGGGAAGGAAGGAAGGAAGGAGGGAGGGAAGGAAGGAAGGAAGGAAGGAAGGAAGGAAGGAAGGAAGGAAGGAAGGAAGGAAGGAAGGAAGGAAGGAAGGAAGGAAGGAAGGAAGGAAGGAAGGAAGGAAGGAAGGAAGGAAGGAAGGAATTAATTGATGGAATGTGTGGTCCCAATTCAAACAAGCCAATTATCAAAAAACATTTATGGGTGATGCAGTTGAGAAACTGAATACCAAATAGATATGGGGAGTGGTCCCAAACACTTCCAGGTATGGTGCCCCAAAAAATCCAAGACAGGAATGAGTTGAGGCTAGGGGATGGGTATACGGATGTTTGTTATATTATCCCTAGTATTTTTGTGAATGTTTAATACATTCAATTCAAAATTTCAGGATTTATTAGATAAAGAAACTAAGATATTTCTTAAAGTATCTGATCTTCAATTTTCTCCCCTGAAAATGGAAATCAGACTCTATACTTCACAAAACGAAAGCAAAGATAGAAGATCATGGATTCGGGCCGGGCGGTGGCGCTCGAGGTAAGGTGCCTGCCTTACCTGCGCTAGCCTAGGAGACGGACCGCGGTTCGATCCCCAAGCCAGGAGCGACTTCTGAGCGCATAGCCAGAAGTAACCCCTGAGCGTCACCGGGTGTGGCCCAAAAACCAAAAAAAAAAAAAAAAAAAAAGAAGATCATGGATTCATATCTTTTGGAAATCCAACTCTGAAAAACTCAAAAACTCCTCACAAATGTTAATACAATAGTCAGTTTCCCATCTGCGATGTTCTGGAAGCAGCGGGATATTTACAGGCTTATAGGAAGAAAGAGAGTTAATAAGAACAGATCCATTTGAATTCAAGACATCCTATTTTATAAAGAACTCTTTACTAAGAAAGTGTTGACTGTGTATGCAGTTTATTTATTCTCTAAAGGTGCATATTCAAGACATTTGTAATACATGGCAATTTGCGAACTTGAGTTGATTCCATTTCTTGTTTACTTTCCTAATTATTCCTATTTTCTCTGTAAAAGATAATATTTTGTCAAAAGGCGGCTATTGAAATTAAACTGAGCTCAATTAGGGATCAATGTACTCTAAATAGACCTTTACTTTAAACAACCCAGATGCTTTTAGGAAAAAAGGATATCTTTCAGTAAGAAGGCTTAGCCTTCTTACTGAAATTGAGGATCCAGTCCAGTAACACAAAATGAACTTTGGCATAACAGCCTGCAATTTGCAGAAGGGGTTGGATGAAGTTTGGATGATTTTTCTACAATTCAAATATGATTCAGTTACTTCTTTTCCTCTCAACAGATTCCCTCAAAAGCTCAGCTCACCCAAACCATCAGTGGATATCCTGCCTATTTCCTCCCTCTTCTCAGGGATTGAAGCCCTTTCTCAGCACAGGTTGAGTATGATTCATTTTCTACTGTTCCCTGCCTTACCCAGTTCTCAAGTCCTGTTGATTCTCAAGGTGCTTCTCCCAAATCTGCTATCTCCATTCCATTCCTACAGCCACTCATTGCCTCTCCCTGACTTTTCCATCTCCCCAAACAGGATATATATACACATATATATGTATAGATATATATCTTTATTGCTTATTCTGATTATGAAAGTTTTTCAAACTTGTTGAGAAATATATAGCAAGAAGAAAAGGAGTAAAGTTCTCCCCAGACCTCAAGAAACAGACAAAAAGAACTTTCAAGTATACTCATGATCACAGCTGCATGAATCACAACAGCTAAAAGGGGAACAACTCAGTGTCCATTCTATGGATAATCATAAACAGAATAAGCAGGGAGTGCATGAGGCTCATTCAATGTTGAAAAGGAAGTAAAACACTGACACAAACGTCAACACAGAGGAGCCAAGAAGACATTTGAATAAATGAAATAAGCAAGCTACAAAGGACAAGCATTGTATGATACTTACTTGAAGCCCCTAGAGTAGTTCCAATTTATTTACAGAAACATAGAGCAGAAGAGTGGTTACTAGGGCTTTAGGGGAGAGAGGATTTTTGTTAAGAGAAATGAGGAGTTGCTTCATGAATAATCAGCTTTGCATGAAGATGAAGTCCTGAAAATGTCACAACAATGTGAATGTAATTAAACCTACTGAATTGTACTGTTACAGTGATTCAATAAAAAAAAAAAAGTATTCATGGGGCCGGAGAGATAGCATGGCGGTAGAGTGTTTGCCTTGCATGCAGAAGGACAGTGGTTCAAATTCCGGCAACCCACATGGTCCAATGAGCCTTCCAGGAGTGATGTCAGAGCATTGAGCCAGGATGATGTCAGAGCATTGAGCCAGGAGTAACCCCTGAGCACTGCCAGGTGTCACACCCCCCAAAAAAAACCCAAAATTTTTAATAAAAAATTATTCATTAAAACTTTTTTTTTTAATGGGTCAAAAAAGTAGAGAATTAGTAAGGTAGCTTACCTTGCATGTGGCCAACCCTATTTCTATCCTGGATACCCCTTATGATTGCCCAAGACTTATCTGAGTGATCTCTGAGCACAGTCAGGAAAAAGCCCTGATTATTGGTCAGGTGTGGCCCAAACCTTCCCTCCCCAACAAAAAAGGGTCAACTGTGGGTCCAAAGAATTAGTACAGTCGTAAAGCACTTACCTTGCACACAGATGACCCTATTCAAACCCCAGCACCGCATATAATCCCATAAGCACTATCACGTATGTTCCCTGAGTACAGATCCAGAAGTAAGCTCTGAACATAGTTGAATGTGGTCCAAATCACTCCTTACCAATGAGTCAGAGGATAAATTTTATGTTATGGGAATCTTACTATAAGTTAAAAAAAAAAAAAAAAAAAAAAAAAAACCTTTAGAGTCTGGAGAGATAGTACAGTGGAAAGGACACTTGCTTTGCAACGACCAAGTGGATTCAAACCCTGTCACCCCAGAGGGATCCCTGAGTCCCACCAGGAGTTATCCTTAAGAACAGAGCCAGAATTAAGTCCTGAGCACTGCTGGGTATGGTCATATACACAAAAAATTTTTTTAAAAAGAACTAATCTGGGGGCAGGAGAGAGAGCACAGCAGTAGGGTGTTTGCCTTGCAAGCAGCTGACCCGGGACAGATGTTGATTTGAATCCCGGCATCCCATATGATCTCCGTGCCTGCCAGGAGTGATTTCTGAGCAAAGAGCCAGGAGTAACCCCTGAGCACCACTGGGTGTGACACCTCCCCCCAAAAAAAGAACTAATCTGGGGCCAGAGTGGTGTCACAAGTGCTAGGGTATTTGCCTTGCACATGCTAATCTAGAACGGACCACAGTTCGATCCCCCAGCGTCCCATATGGTCCCCCAAGCCAGGAGCAATTTCTGAGCGCATAGCCAGAAGTAACCCCTGACTGTCACTGGGTGTGGCCCAAAAAGCAAAAAACAAAACTAATCTTTTTTTTTTCCTTCAAAACTAATCTTTCTAGACATTTTTCTGACTATATGTATGTATACACTTAAAAATTAGAAAAGATGAAAATAGACACACAAACAGGAACATATAATCCGCTTTCACACCTAACCATCTGATGTAAACATTCTCATATCGTTCCCACTTCATTCTTTCCTAATGGCTGAAAGATCACATCACGTGGCTCTAGCACTTACCCAGTCTGTCCTTAATTCTTCAACATTATAAAAGCTCTAGAGTCAACATCTTTGAATATCTTACTATTGTGCCTTATGACAGACATCTGTCTGGCTTCTTACATGTGTTTTTTTCTGGTATTAATACCCTGATTTTCTCAAAGAAAACATACCTCCCCTTTACCCAAACACTCATCCCCCTTCCCTCTAGCCAGTTTCCATTCTATATGACATGGCTGGACATATTTAATAATATTCCATTTTTCATAGTGCTGTCATTTCCCCCATAATTACACTTGCTGACTGCTACTGCTTGCTAAAAAGCTCTGTGATTTGTCTACTTGGAGCTCCCTCTTCTCTTAACCTTATAATATAAAGTATTTTACTCACTTAATTCTCATGTGCACTCCCAAGCAGATAATCTTATCATGGTAGACAATCACATCATAAGGGTAGTTAGTGATTAAGAGTCAGATAGGGCATTTACCTTGCACATGGCAGACTCAGGTTCAATCACTGGCATCCCACATGGTACCCCAAGCCTGACAGGAGTGAGAGCTGCTGAGTGTGGCCCCCAAAAAACAAACAAACAAAAGAGTCAAAGTTCTGCATTCGGGCAGACCTGAATTCAAACTCTGGATGAACCTGTTTCCTTATCCTTAAGCTAGAAAGGCTTACAAAATGCTCAGGCTATTGTGTTAAAAATCAAACCATGAATTGAGATAAGTGTATGAAAAGCTCAATAAGAATAGCCTCTGTTGGGGCCTGAGAGGTTGCGAAGTCGGTAAGGCATCTGCCTTGCATGACTGCAGTTCAATCCTCCAGCATCCCTTATAGTCCCCCAAGCCAGGAGCGATTTCTGAGTGTATATCCAGCCCCTGAGTGTCACTGGGTGTGCCCCCCCCCCAAAAAAAAAAGAATATCCTCTGTCCCCACTGTCTTATATCTTCTTTTTTTCCTCGCCGGTCACACTGGTGTTTCTTTGTGGCCCTCACTTTGGATCTCACTATTCGGAAAACATGTGGAAACCAGACTCCACCGAGACAACAGAGCTGAGGCCCTTCTATTCATTCACTCTGACCACAGGAAGGCAGAGTGCTCGGGGTTTCCCTTTGCCTCCAATTACTTTCTCAGCTTCTCCTCACTCCTGGCTCTTTGCCCTCCACTTTTGAATCCTCTCACATCTCTTGCCTCCTGCTTAAAAACACTTTACCTCATAACCAAATCGCTCTCCAGCCTTCTCTCTCCTTCCCCTTCCCAGCAAACTTCTTTGAGCTGCCTACACTTTGTCTTTACTTTCCCACCTCCCACTCTCGCCTCAGCCCACTGATCCACTCCACAGAACCTTTGGAAGCTGCGCTGTTCTCGGTTCCACTCCCACCACCAGCTCACCAGATCTGCTCCATTAGGTCCCCAGTGACCTCTCCTTTCTGTTTATCCACAGCAAACACATACTTTGTATTTAGCTTATGTCACTTGAAATCTCTCAGCAGCCAGCAAAGCTGACCTCCTCCTCTGGTTTTTAGAACTACGCTCTCTGAGTTTTCTTCCTAGGTCCCTGGCCATTTCCTCCTCATGTGATTGAAGTAGAAATGAATAGTTCTTCTGAGAGTGGAATCAGAGTTGTCCTGCATGAACTGGGTTTAAAAAAAAAAAATCCTGTGGCGAAGTCTCCTTCCATACTGACAAGCATTGAGTGAAGTAATACTGGAATTCCCCTTGGCGAGACAAGTCATAGGGCAGAATCTGACCCCAATCTTACCCACACAGTGCCACCCTATTTTTATTTTTTGAATCCCCATAAATGAATGGCTACTATGTGGAAAACATACCCGAGGAATGATGAAACTGAGAGAGAACCACCACCACCAAAACATTCCTGATATTTCTGAAGTCCTATCTCTGATCACACAAACACAACATAACCACAACAACGGCTTAAAATTTTTGGGGGAAGGGGACAGAGAGATAGTACAGAAGTGATCCCTGAGCACAGAGTACAGACTAAGCCTTGAACACCATCAGGTGTTACCCCAAACCAAACGAAAACAAAAATCCTTTGATATTGTTTTCTGAGATGGAGCCCCCAAACCTCAAGATTTGACCAGAAAACACAAGGGAAGGGCCTCCACTTACATCTCAAACACCCTCTAACCAGAATGTTTTCGCTTCTGTGTCTGTCCCCATCCCCACTCTGAAACTCTGTGCACGTCTCCCCCAGACCTGGTCGTGCACGTCTCCCCCAGACCTGGTCGTGCACACGAAGGTCTGTGCTTGGAACGCTATGTATGCATTCTGCAGCTGGCCTGGAAACTCTGAGGGTCCTCAGGAAGTAACCTTCCTTCAGATCCTCTCTCTGGCTATCCTCCTCCAACCTCATCCCTGAAGATCTGGGTTAAGTGCCTTGTCTGGGTATTCGCAGTCCCCTACGTGTTCAAGATCATTGCTGGGCCCCCAACCACATACAGTGAGTGCATTAGCCTGTGTCTAGGTCTACCTCCAGAGTGCCCTGGCTTCCTAGTTCACTGTCTCCCGACCCTTGGTGACACCAGTTCCTGCTCAATGTGGACCTCCTGGGATGGGGAGTAAGAATAAAAACTGCCACGGATTGCAGAATTACCTACCAGGGTGAGGGAGCCGTAGGTGAGCCTTGCAGGAGCCCTCTAAACAAACCAGAGGCTCTCCGTCATGCACCCCATTTTGGGAAGGAGACCACTCAAACCCCAGACAGTGGCAGGGACAGACATTGCCAGCAGTTGCGAGTTGTTCCCCGACCCCTCCAGAAGGAGGGTTTTCTTTCTGCTTAAGAAACTTTGGGACCCGCTCAAGCCAGGGCTCCCAAACAAGCCTCCAGCTCCAAGCCCACCCCTCTCCTCCCAGAGCCATGGGGACCCAAGGGCAGCAGGGGGGGCGCCGCTCCGCGCTGGGCGGGTGGGGAAAGTGGGGTGGGGTGGGGGGAACAAAGAAGCGGCCCCCACCGCCTTCCCGGGGGGGTCCCCGGCCGCCCAGATCTTCTCTGGAGCTAAGGGTGGACGCGGGGGGCGGCGCGTGGGGGCCGCGATCGCCCGCTCAGCCCCAGCTCACCTGCCTCGCCGCCGCCTCTGCTAGCGGGCCCGCTGCCCGCAGCGCCTCCCCCGGGCTGCCAGGCGCCCGCCGCGCAGCGGAGCCCGTTGCCTTGGCGACCCGAAAGGCCCAACTCCGGCGACTGGCGCTACGGCGGCTCGGAGGGGACCGAACGGTTAGCGTTCCTTCCCAGCAGCTGTTCACAGCTGGCGGAGGAGGGAACGCGCCTGGAAGGAATGTCGCGGCTTGAGCAGTTCAGCTCAACCCGAGTGAGGGTTTAGCCGGCCGTATTGGAACCCGAGGGCCGAGGGAAAGACGGGAATGTATGTGGAAGAGGCAACTGCAAGGCCCTGGGGAGAATTTGGGGCTTCTAATGATGCCGGTGCCTCAGTTTCTCTCTGTAACCTGAGATGGAGACCTCTAGAGAATAGCAAAATTAAGAAAATGGATGTGGGTCCAGTGCGATAGCACAGTGGGGAGAGCTTTTTGCCTTGCTACGCGGCCGACCCGGATTCGATCCCCAGCATTCCATGTACCCTGAGCCTGCCAGGAGTGGCTTCTGAGAGCAGAGCCAGTAGTAACCCCTGAGCGCCGCCAGGTGTGGCCAACAAACTAAACAAACAAACAAACAAACAAAAACACGAATATGTGTGTGTGGGGAAGGGATGACGAATCCCTCTCTTTTTTCAATTCCCAAAAGGATGGGTGGTGGTATCAAAGACTACTATCATAGCTTGTTTTTGAGGGGTTCAAGATGAGAAACATCTTTTGGACCAGAAAGATATCGTTGTACGTGAAAGATGCCAGTTCAGTTCCTTCAAGACTCCAGAAATGATCCTGGAGTACACAGGTACCACGCAGTATGCACCACCACCACCCACCGTATGCATCACCATTCCTCCAAACAACAACAACAACAACAACAACAACCTAGAAGTAGATTTGAATCGAATCTGAATAGTGATAGGTTTAATTTGAATCTTGAAAATCATTTGACTCGTGACGCATAAGAGCTAAAAAGAAATTCACTGCTTCATTGTAATAGCAAAGAGATTGCAATCAGCCTATTGACACGGAAGAGGATTGAGTAAATAAATTATGTTGCTTCTAAAATGGATTACTATATCAAAAGCTAATAAAGGAGGTGACTAGAGCTATAGATGCAGAACTTTTCTTAACCGTTCCTACCCTTGAATTCACTATTTTTTGGTTTTGTTTGCTTTTCGGAGGTCACACCCTGCTGTGATCAGGAATTGCTTCTGGCATACTGCTGAAAAATCACTGCTGTGGTGCTGAGTATCGCTGTGCAAAGTAAAGCTCATACTCAATGTACCATATCTCAGAATTTTTATTTTTATTTATTTTTTGGTTTTTGGGACACACCTGGTGTCAGGGGTTACTCTTGGCTCACCACTCAGAAATCGGTCCTGGCAGGCTCGGGGGACCATATGGGATGCTGGGATTCAAACCACCGTTGGTCCTGGGTTGGCTGCTTGCAAGGCAAACGCCATACCACTATGCTATCTTTCTGGCCCCATATCTTCAGAACTCTTTTGTTTGTTTGTTTGTTTTTGGGCCACACCCGGCAGTGCTCAGGGGTTACTCCTGGCTGTCTGCTCAGAAATAGCTCCTGGCAGGCACGGAGGACCATATGGGACACAGGGATTCGAAGAACCAACCACCTTAGTTCCTGGATCTCTGCTTGTAAGGCAAAGCTGTGCTATCTCTCCGGGCCCATCTCAGAATTATCTTCCAACTTGGGCCATCTATTCTCCGCCAAGCTTTGTTTTTTAAATGTCCACTTGATTATTTCTTTCTGCTCTAGACTTCTTTGAAGATTTTGGAAAAAAAAAAAAAAAAGATTTTGGACCTTGGGGACCAGCGAAATAGCATGGAGGTAAGGCGTTTGCCTTACATGCAGAAGGACGGTGGTTCAAATCCCGGCATCTCATATGGTCCCCCGTGCTTGACGGGGCGATTTCTGAGCATAGAGCCAGGAGTAACCCCTGAGTGCTGCCAGGTATGACCCAAAAACCAAAAAAAAAAAAACCTGGTAATGCTCAGGGGTTACACCTGGCTCTGCACTCTGGAATCACTACTGGTAATGATTCAGGGACAATAAAAGGTGCTAGGGACCAAACCTGGGTCAGCCACGTGCAAGGCAACCTCCCTACCTGCTGTACTATCAATCTGGAAATAGTATTTTTAATATTTTTAATAGTATTTCTATTAGATTTAAATAAAAATCGAAGTTACTCTCGGCTCTGCGGTTACTCTTGGCTCTGTAACTCGAACCACTCCTGGCATCCATGAGCAAGGAAAGTGTCCTAGCAGTTGTACTATAGCACCTTTTACCCTGAATTCACAGGTTTTAAGTCAGGTACACTTTTGTCTCTTGTTGTGCCACCTGGTGGCCACTTTTCCTCCAGATAATTGAGTGACTCCTCACATCTTTGGTGTCTCAACTCAAATCCTGACCACACCCTACCTGTCCTGATCACACCCCATCAGCTCTTTATTTTTCTCTCCTGCTTGATTTTTCTTCCACTGTTCTTGCTTGGATCTGACACGGAGTATTTGGCTTTTTGTTTGTCTGTTTCCCTAAGGCAGAAGCTCTTTCAAGGAAAGGAGGTTTGATTCCTACAGTTTTCACTTGTCTAAGAAGAGAACCTGGCACACCGAAGAGCTTTGTAAATATTTATTGGATGAATGAATATGTTAAGTGAAAAAAAAAAACTGTGCAATAATATGTAGTTGGATTGCTACCATGGGTAAAAAGGGGGGTGATAATTTCTATAAGGTGGCATCTTTCCATATATATAAACTGCAAAGACATATAGGTTTAAGATAGTACATTTTTACTGTGTTCATTTGCAGTGTTGTTTTTATTTGAATTGTATGTCTATTTGAGCAGAAAGGGATCAGATCCAGCGGTGTTCAGGGATCACTCCCAGCAGTGCTTATGGGTCCATGAGGTGTCAGTGGATTGAACCTGGTGCTGTTAGGATCCAAGATTTAGAATTAACTGTAACCTAAGTGTTGAAGTTAAAATGTGTGCCTTGGCGGGAGTGATAGCAAAGCAGTAGGGCATTTGCCTTGGACTCGAACGACTATCCCTGGCATCCCATATGGTCCCCTGAGCCTGCCAGGAGCGACTTCTGAGCAGAGCCAGGAGTAACCCTGAGCACCACTGGGTGTGACCAAAAAAAACAAAACCAAAACAAAACAAAACCAAAAACAAACAGAATATGGTGTGCCTTTAGAGAAAACATTGCTTTGGCTTCTGTACTCTGCTTGCTTGAGGAAGTTACACATTGTAAACCTGACTACTTTGCTATGAGCCTAAAAAGCAACATGACAGGCTGCAGTATTGTTTTGTTTTTTCGTTTTTGCTTTTTTTTTTTTTTTTTTGGTTTTTGGGTCACGCCCGGCAGTGCTTAGGGGTTACTCCTGGCTCTACGCTCAGAAATCGTTCCTGGCAGGCTCAGGGAACCATATGGGATGCCGGGATTCAAACCACTGACCTTCTTCTGCATGTGAGGCAAACACCTTACCTTCATGCTATCTCTCCCGCCACTGACAGGCTGCAGTTTTAAGGTATACAGCCAGTTCCTGGAACCAGACCAAAGGGGGAAATGCCAGGAATTACATAAAACTAAACAGAAGCTGCCAGATGGCCAAATGACACCACTCTGGTTCTGGGGGCTGCATCCCATTCGGCTCTCTGATACTACATTTGAGCTACAACCAATCCTAGCCCAACCTTGTACTAAGGACCAATAATTTTAAAAATCAACTATCCACAGGGTCCTCATTTCTTCCTTCCTTCTTCCCTTCCTTCCTTCCTTCTTTTTTTTTTTTTTTTTTTTTTTTTGTCTTTGGGTCACACCTGGCGGCTCTCAGGAGTTACTCATGGCTCTGTGCTCAGAAGTCGTCCTGGCAGGCTCGGAGGACCATATGGGATGCCAGGATACGAACCGGGTTCCGACCTGTATTGGCCAAGTGCAAGGCAAAGGCCTTACTGCTGCGCTCTCGCTCCGGCCCCATGGGAGTCCTCATTTCTTATGTGGGTGAAGAGAATGGCCAACACACAGTGTGCTTGCAGGAAGCCCAGCATGGTTCCTAGACACTGCCCACATCCAGAGACCAGAGTCAAGAGCAGATCCACAGCACAGCCTCCAGTGTGACACCAGAACAAAAACAAATTAAAATTCTTTTTGTGGGGCCCGGAGAGATAGCACAGCAGTGTTTGCCTTGCAAGCACAGATCCAGGACCAAAGGTGGTTGGTTCGAATACAGTGTCCCATATAGTCCCCCCCCCCCCCCCGTGCCTGCCAGGGGCTATTTCTGAGCGGACAGTTTTGGGTGTTAGCCCAAAACCCCCAAAAAACCACAAACAAAATAATTCTTTTTGTGGAGGTATACACCTCCTGCCTGGGCCAGGAAGGACTGAAGTTAATTACAATTCTGAACTCTTTATCAGTGAGAGGAATCCAAACTTTACAAAACAATCTTATCTTCCATTGGTTTCTTCCTTTTATTTACATTCCACAGTCTGCCTCCCTCACACCCCCAAGCCTAAACTCCTTCCCTTGTTTTATCTCTCCTCTACAAATTTTTAACTTGGGTCTCTTTGTCAGGATGGTACAAAAGCCTGCAGCCTAATTTTTTTTTTAACTTTTTTTTTTTTTTTTGGTTTTTGGGTCACACCCGGCGGTGCTCAGGGGTTACTCCTGGCTGTCTGCTCAGAAATAGCTCCTGGCAGGCATGGGGGACCATATGGGACACCGGGATTCGAACCAACCACCTTTGGTCCTGGATCAGCTGCTTGCAAGGCAAACGCCACTGTGCTATCTCTCCGGGCCGCCTGCAGCCTAATTTGATGGAGAAAAAAAAAATGTTTTCCTGCCCTCCACAACTGGGGTTA
This sequence comes from Suncus etruscus, assembly GCF_024139225.1. Classification (NCBI taxonomy): domain Eukaryota; kingdom Metazoa; phylum Chordata; class Mammalia; order Eulipotyphla; family Soricidae; genus Suncus; species Suncus etruscus. Next base: position 25,425,774 of record NC_064856.1, on the reverse strand, counting down.
AAAACAAACAAACAAACAAAAAAAACCTCCTATTGAGGATGTTCTAATGAAAGAAGCTGCTTTGGAGGCTGGAAGTCCCACCTAGAAGAGATGCTGCCGAAGTGATTGTGCATGAACTCAGGGATTAGAGTTGATGACCTCAAACTTTTTCTCTCTCCAACTTTCTTTTTTTTTGGGGGGGGGGCCACACCCGTTTGATGCTCAGGGGTTACTCCAGGCTAAGTGCTCAGAAATTGCCCCTGGCTTGGGGGACCATATGGGACACCGGGGGATGGAACCACGGTGCTTCCTTGGCTAGCGCTTGCAAGGCAGACACCTTACCTCTAGCGCCACCTCTCCAGCCCCCTCTTTCCAACTTTCATTCTTAGTGCTGGCACCTTTAATCATTGGAGGACGCCAAAAACTAGTGAAGGAGAAAGAAAAAATTGGGGAATAACTGATGCTTATAGGCAAAAAAATGAAAAAATACCTCAGCTGCAGACTAGAGCTCATGTTCCTTACTGAAAACAAGGTGAGACCAGAACTAAAGATGGCTTTACCTTCTCCCTGACTACCTTAACTTCTTTTTTTTTTTTTTTTTTGGTTTTTGGGCCACACCCGTTTGACGCTCAGGGGTTACTCCTGGCTATGCGCTCAGAAGTTGCTCCTGGCTTGGGGGACCATATGGGACACCGGGAGATCAAACCGCGGTCCGTCCTAGGCTAGTGCTGGCAAGGCAGGCACCTTACCTTTAGCGCCACCGCCCGGCCCCTACCTTAACTTCTTGAGGGCACATAGTTTTGTTTTTTAAGTTTTGGACCACACCAGGTGATACTCAGGGGTTACTCCTGGCTATGTACTCAGAAATCGCTTCTGGCTTAGGGGACCATTTGGGACTCTGAGGGATCTGACGTCCTAGGTTAGCGCATGCAAGGCAAACATCCTAATGCAAGGCAAACGCCCTACCACTTGAGCCACTGTTCTGGGCCCCCTAAAGATGGATTTTTAACTAAATTCACAAGGAAAATCTGCTTCTTACATGGGAAATGAGCTTTATTGAGAGAAATGGAAGAATTTCAGGGCTGAAAAGATTGTGCCATGCGGAGCACACTTGTCTTGCACACAGCCACACTTTGATTCCTGGTACCCCATATGGTCCAGTGCCAGGAGTGATCCCTAAACACAAAACCGGGGGGTAAGCCCCAGCACTTCTGGGTTGTGGAGTGTTGCCCCTCTCCCCAGCAAAAAAAGAAACTATGCAATTAGGGCTGGGGAGATAGCTCAATAGGCTAGAGGAGCACATACTTTGCATTGAGTCTCCCCCACCTACAGGAACAGCATAGACCCCTCCAAGCAGTAAGCCAGATATGATCAAAATTAAAAAAAAAAAAAAAGGATTTCTTCAAACACACACATATCCTGAAACAAAATGTTAACTACATAGTTGCTGTTGAAAAGATATGGAAAAGAAAGCCTTCGGCTAAAAAGGGAGACAGGCAATTATTTGAGAATGTTGAATATGTACTAGTCTCAAAGGAATGTGCAAAAGGCCTTTTGAAGTAACTTACTGTCCTTTTAAATAACTTACTTCCATTTCCCCCAAAGCATATATATGTATATCTCATATATTAGGGAACAAGTGCCTTTCTTTCAATTATTAACTTGATCTCGTTCTTCCTGTTCTCAGGTTAATATAAATTCCTCTGAAAAGCCACAAGGACTACCGTCTACCAAATGACCCTCCATCATAGTAAGTGTTAAATAGTTTTTGTTTTGAGGTTTTCTGAAGGTAGTGAGGTTCTTTCAGGCCAAACTTCGCATGGCTAGAAATCCCTCAAGAGTGGAGCCAGCCACAGGCCCTGTGCAGACCAATAAGACAAACCCTACAGCCCTTCCAGCTAGCTGCAAAACCCCCTCACATTCATCTTCACTAAAGGAATATTCCCTTTTTTGTAAAAAAAAAAAAAAAAAAACTTTAAAGAAAATGTATCACATTGTTGACATAACTGATCATAATACATTTATTTCAGGATGACAGAAAGCAAAGTTATTAAGAAATAGAAAGAGAACAGAGAATTAAAAAATGGAAGAAGGGGAGAGAATTCATTAGCGGTTATATTTGTGAAACTTATTGTATCACCTAAAAAGTTATTAATGCAATAGTTGAAGATGTAGTTTTGAGGAATATTCCCTTTCATGGTACTTGTTTTTACATGACTCATCACAATGTCAGGGACATTTGTGTTCATTACCAACCAACTCCTCCCTAACTAGACCACAAACTGCCTGGCTTTTTTATCCCTATCCCAGATTCGGACGCCAAGCGGAATTCAACCGAACACTATAGAAGTAACGAAGTCTTGGCTCTTGGGCCAGCCTGGAGGGTTAGCTCCGCCCTCAGCCCCCGCTTCCGTCAGGAATAGCCCCGCCCAGGGCACCATGGCCCCGCCCCGGGGCAAATTAAGCCCCGCCTCCTCTCCTATCGGCGACCGCGGCTTAGGGCTAGGGGCGGGGCCAACGCCGTGACGCAAACGGCGCGTTTCCGGTTTGAGTAACCGTCGCGTCTCCGAAACGCCTCAACAGCGAGAGCCGCCGCGGTCAGAAAGAATCCTCGGGAGCTGCTGGCTCCGTCCGCCCTGCCATCATGGGGACTGTGCTGGGCGTCTGCTCCCTCGCCAGCTGGGTGAGTTCGGCCACGGAGGGTCTGGGGGAGAGAAATGGAGGCCTCTCTCTCCCATCCCACACGGGTGGACTGAGGAGCCTCGGCTCTGGGCTGCCCGGGGTAGGGGGCTTCGAGCCCAGAGCTGCCTGGCCCTGGGTCGGGACCCGGAAGTCCCCCTTCCGGTGCGTGGGGGAGGGAGAGGCCTCGCTCGCGGCCTTTGTTGACAGTGTGGATGACCCGCCCCCTTGGCCTTCCGGCGTCCGGTCCGGGTTCCTCGGGTGCTCGCGGGTCCGGGTCCGGGTCCGGGCGGGAGCCGTCGGTGGGGGGGCCTCTCGGGTTCCGGCGGAGCTTTCTGCTCTTTGTGCGTGTCATTTGGCGGAGGCGTGAAACGCTTTTTTTCTCCCCTAACCTGGATTCTTTTTCTCCCCAATCATTGAGGCCCTTCTCTTCGTCTGGTGCTAGGGAAAGATGATCTCGCAGATTCTATTCCTATTTATTTATTTTGAGATTTTATTTTTTTAATGATTTTCTTATTGCGATCATGCCGCTTTAATTTTTTTTTTTATGATTCTATGACAGTTTATTGGACTAAGTGTCTTAGGATTGTCTCACATTGGGAGTCATAGCTCCCCATAGAGTCAGAGCTCTGGGAGTCATAGCTCTGGCTCTTTCTGTAAGGCGAGTCTAGTCATCCCCGCATTCCAATCTGGAAAGCCGTAGGGGGAGGGTAAAGTAAATCTCAATGAAGCGACTCCGTTTGTAAACTCTATATTTCAAATAAAGGAACATTTCGGGCCTATGGACGAATTTGGCCGAGGTCCCTCAGATAGCCTCTAAATAATCTTATTTCTCGGCTCACTTGGTGTTGACCAAGGACTCAATTTTCAGCTTCTGCCACTATTGGAGACACAGTGTATTTTTCTCCTGTAAGGGTGTTTGACCTAAAGGGCCTTTGGTGGTTCACAAGTTCTGTGAAAGTGTTAGCTTGGGATTTAATCGAGATTCCCTCCCACAAAGAAGAGCAATAGCAGGGGAGTTGATTGGAAATACCTGCATGCTGGGGCCGCACCTCTCCCAGGTGACGACCTCGAGGTGGGTTTTCAGGTTCCTTTTATGGGGTTACAGAGGCCCTAAGCTAGTGGTAAAACTCATAGATTCTTAGTACATGTTGCATCAACCACGTTTAAACTGCTTAGCTGAAGTTGTGGAGGCGAATCGTGTGCCCACTGACCTGCTGCTGCAGTTAGACAAGATTTGCAACCCCCGAAGGAGCCCATTGCTAGATATCTTGCCAATGAACGATGAAGTATCTGGAACTGGCTGTCTTTCTAGGCCTAGTCCATTCTCTGCTTTTTCTTCTTCTTTTTTTTTTTTTTCTTTTCATTCTCAGCTTCTTAAGCAACGCAGGGTTATAGAAGCAAAATAGAAGTTAATTTAAATTTACATTTTAATTTTCCCTTCTAACAAAAGCAATGATTTTTCTTTCTTTTTTTATTTGGCCTTGATCCCAAGATAATCAGTTATACATAGTTTACTTAACCCAGTCACAAGTATTATGAAACAATTCTTACAATTGTCATCTACATACAGTTGGACTTTTTTCCTATCACTTTTTTTTTTTTTTTGGTTTTTGGGCCACACCCTGTGTGGCTCAGGGGGTACTCCTGGCTATCCCTCAGAAATAGATACGGACTTGGGGCACCATATTGGATGCCGGGGGATTAAACCGCTGTCTGTCCTAGGTTAGTGTGTGCAAGGCAAATGACCTATCACTTGTGCCACCGCTCCAGCCCCTCCTATCACATTTTAAAAAAAATTCCAGTCAACTGATACTTGCAATCAACTAATGGGACAAGCTACTTTTTTTTTTTTTTTTTTTTTTTTGGTTTTTGGGCCACACTCGGCGGTGCTCAGGGGTGACTGCTCAGAAATAGCTGTCTGCTCAGAAATAGCTCCTGGCAGGCACGGGGGACCACATGGGACACCGGGATTCGAACCAACCACCTTTGGTCCTGGATCGGCTGCTTTCAAGGCAAACGCCACTGTGCTATCTCTCCGGGCCCGGGACAAGCTACTTTGAACTAGGTTTAAAGATAAGGTCATTAGTTCATAAGGAAATTGATAATATGAGATAAAAAAAAATACCTTTCCTACACAAAACTCGAGCATTTTCTGGCTTTGGTGTAAATCTAATATTGGAATTAATTGTAACTAAGTATTCCTAGCTATGCATCACTTTTAAATTTTATGATCCTTTTACTTTTTTTTTTTTTGTAGGAAAGGCAAGGAGTTCAGTGTTCCAGAGAATAGAATGAGTGAGGAAGAATAGTAGGTGAAGTCACAAAATAGTAGGAGGGCTGGAGCAGTAGTACAGCTAGTAGGGCACTTGCCTCATATGCAGCTGACCTGGGTTCAATCCCCATTATTCCATAGTTCCCCAAGACTACGAGGAGTGATTCCTGAGTACAGAGCCAGTAATAATCCAGGAAGGAAGGAAGGAGGGAGGGAGGGTGGGAGGGAGAAAGGGAATCTAAATAAGTTGATATCAATTGTATAGTATTATTTAAAAAAGAGAAAGGAGGGGCCGGAGACATAGCACAGTGGTAGGGCATTTGCCTTGCACTTGGCAACTCAAGACTGACCTGTGTTCAATTCTCTGCATCCCTTTTGCTCCCAGGAGCCTGCTAGTAGTGACCCCCTGAGTGCTGCTGGGTGTGGTCCAAAAACCAAAAAAGAAAGGAAGGAAAGAAAAATAGTAGGGAATCTAAATACGTTGATGTCCATTGTATAGTATTGTAGGTCATTTGAAGGATTTCAGCGCTTACTCTCTTTTGGGGGGGAGAATAGGGACATACAATTACTTGGTGATACTCTGGGGTTACTGCTGGCTCTGCACTCAGGAATTACTTCTGGCATTGCCCGGGGATCCATATGGGGTGCCGAAAATTAAATCCATATTGGCCAGTGCCCTACCCACTGTACCATTGCTCCAGCTCCATACTTTTGAGGGATTTTTGGATCCTTTAAAGAACAGAAGAAATATGCGATCTCAGTATTTTTAACAAGAGTGCTGTGTGGAGATTAGGAAAGTATAGGTTGGGCCCGGAACAATAGCTCCATACTTTTGAGGGATTTTTGGATCCTTTAAAGAACAGAAGAAATAATGCGATCTCAGTATTTTTAACAAGAGTGCTGTGTGGAGATTAGGAAAGTATAGGTTGGGCCTGGAGCAATAGCACAGCAGTAAGGCATTTGCCTTGCACACTGCCAACACAGGACAGACCCCGGTTCAAATTCCAGCATCTCATATGGTCCCTCCGAGCCTGCCAGGAGCTACTTCTGAGCACAAGAGCCAGGAGTAACTCCTGAGTAAGTACCTCTGGTGTGACCCCCAAAAACCCATAAAACAGAAAAAAGGAAAGTATAGGTTAGGAAAGCAGCAATAGAAGAGGGAAAGCTTTTCTTTGATCTTCTGTGGGCTTAGTAGTGAGGGGCCTTTGGATTAATATGACAAGATAGATTAGCAAGAAAATTGTATTTTTATAGGTAGCACACAATTACTGATGTGCTTCATACTGGGTGTCTGTGTATAGAATAGAGGGCTTAAGAGGGAAAATAAGGTTGGAGGTGGGGAAAGGATTTCTGTCAGAACTTCATCTTAAAATAACCTTTATACCAGCTTTGAGTTCTAAACTGTGGCTCGTTATAGCAGTGAGCCAGGAGCGATGCATTTCTTCCAGGTGAGAGAGGATAGGATTATGGACTGATTAGAAAGTTCTGGGAAGTACCAATCATTTAAGCTTTAGAAGCAGAATTCATTTGCATTGGCAGGCCCAGCTGAGTTCATGCTCCAAGGTCTGGCCCCTGAACAAAGACAAAATAGAGAATATATACTCTTAATCATCCCAAATACACGATGGGATGTTTCCTATGAAATGCACATAAGTTCAAAGTGGTGAACAATGATTTGGGGAAGAGGAACGGGCAGAAAATTAGGAACTGGAGCCAGAGCAATAGCACAGCAGTAAGGTGTTTGCCTTGCACGCAGCCAACACAGGACGAACACTGGTCAAATCCCAGCATCCTATATGGTCCCCCGAGCCTGCTAGGAGTAACCCCTTAGCACTGCCAGGTGTGACCCAAAAAATAAAAGAAGAAAATTAGGAACTGGTTAACTGATGGAAACAAATAGTAGGGACCAGTAGGGAGTGGTTCAAAGGTTAATGAGAAGGGAAACAAATGCTTTGGAGAGTGCAAGCAGGTGGATCTGTGAAGGTGGCCTGACTGGAAGCTCTTGGTATATTTCAGTTGGAAGCACTTGGTTGATGAGTCTCCCTGACCATACTACTAATGGCTTGGACCAAGAGTCTAGTAGCTAAGAATGTTATTACAGTGCCTTGATTCTGAATGTAGTATCAGAATCTAGTTAGGGTTAGGGTTAGGGTGCTATCAGATTGGATGGGGCTTTTGAAAAACAGGAAACTTTAAAGATGTTTCCTGGTTGTGCTAAGGAGTTATTCCTGGATCTGCACTCAGGAATCACTCCTGGTGAGCTCAGGAGATCATATGGGATGCCAGGGATTGAATACTGGGTCGGCCTCATGCAAGGCAAGTGCCTCACTCACTGTATTATCTCTCCATGTATTCACTTATAAGGGTTATATTACAAAATACAGCAAACTGGGTTGCTTGGCAGATTTATTTTCTCATTGTTCTTGAGGTATAGCAGTCTGAGAATAGAGTATGAGGAGGGTTGGTTTCTTGTAAGGGTAGTTTAGGGACATCAGTTTGTGCCATTTTCTAATCTCCAGTTGGGAGCTTTGGTGTACCTTGGCTTCTGGATCACCGCTTCATCTTTACCTGGTGTTTTGGCCCTGTGTTTTATGTCTGTTCCATATTTCTTCTTTCTTTAGCACAAGCCATAATTGGGCTAGGTGTTCATTAACTAGTTATTTTAATTACAGTTGTCTAGTCTCAAATAAGGTCTTATTTGGGCAACAGAACTTCAGCATAAGAGTTTGAAATGGAGACACACAGTTCAACACACAACAAAAAGCAGGAAGGGCTGGAGCAGGTAGCACAGTGGAAGGCCTTTGCTTTGCATGCGTCCCACCCGGGACGAATTCAGGTTCGATTCTCGGCATTCCCTATGGTACTCCAAGCCTGCCAGGAGTGATCTGAGTGCAGAGCCAGAAGTAACCCGAGTGCTTCTGAGCGTGCCCCACTCCCCAAATAAAAAAAGCAGGCAATTATTGTTGTTTTGGTTTTGATTTTGGATCACACATGGCGGCAATGCTCAGGTTACTCCTGGCTCTGCACTCAGGAATTACTCCTTGTGGTACTCAATGGATTAGATTGGATACCAGGGATTAGACCTGGGTTGGTCATATGTAATGCAAGCATGTTGCCCCAATGTAATATCACTCTAGGCTCCTGGGCTTCTTTCTTTCAACTTTCGGAGACCATAAATCTACTTTCTACCTTTTATGCTAGTTTATGTAAGTGGAATCGTGCTTTGTGATCTTTCAAGTCTGGCTTCATCATTTTGCATGACTTTTTCAAGGTTTTAGCATATATCAATGCCTCTCCATTTGGCTGAATAATTGTGAGTGTGGTCATATATTTATCAGTAGTTAGAATTTGCTTTGTTTTTGATAGTGCTGCTTTCAATATTGATGAACAGGTTTGTGTTCAGTTTCTTTTGAGTATATTTTTGAGTGAAACTGCTGTGTTGTGTAAGTTCTATTCTTAAACATTTGGAGGAATTGCTAGGTTCTTGAGTGCAGCTAAGTGGCTCCAACTCACTTTCTTTCTAAATGTTTCCATGGAATGTTGCTGGATGCTGTGATAACAGATTTGGTAATGAGAATTTTCAGAAAATAGTTAGTGGAGTTAGGTTTATGTAATTTGTAGTAATAGAATATGTGGTTTTGGAATTTGTTTTGAAGTGCTGGTGGGGAGTGAACCCAGGGTCACATTACAAGGTAAATGCTCTATTTCTGAGCATGTGAGATGGCTCAGAGGGCTGCTTTGCGTGTGGAGCCCCAGATTCAATCTCTTGCTTGATCCTTGCCACCACCTGGTCCTTAGAGCACAGTTGGGTGTAGAGTAGGACACTAGGTGTGACCCCCCCCAAAATAGGATAATTTTGGGGGGGTACACCCAGTGACACTCGGGTTACTCCTTGCTTTGCACCCAGAAATCTTCCCTGGCTTGGGGAATTGAACCACCATCCATCCTAGGTTAGTGCGTGCAAGGTAAACACCCTACCGCTCCGGCCCCAAGATAATAATTTTTTTTATAGTTTTTGAGGATTCATTTTAATGATTACAAACATGTTTGTAGTTGGATTTTGTTGGGCACAGGTTCGAGAGAGAGAATGGTCAGTAAGCTCAGACAGACATGAGAATGCAAAACACAGGTGGTTTATTTCTTAGTTAGCTAAGGGTCCAAGACTTCCACCTGACAGCAGGCTTCCAGTCAAGGACCGAGGCATTACTCCACTCTCGGGTCTCAAACTAGCCGTTTGCGGCCCTCCTTACAACATTTTGTGGCCCTGCCCTAGAGGAATCTTTTTTTGTTTTGTTTTGTTTTAGTTGTTTGGGTCACACCCCCCAATGTTCAAGGCTTGCCTACTGACTTTGCACTCAAGGATCACCCCGACTTTGCCTCCTGCGGCCCCTAGGTAAATTGAATTTGAGACCCTGGATAGATGTTCAACATCAATCTGGAGACCCACCCAGTTACTTTCCTATTGGCACCTGCCACATTCAAAGAATACCGTATTTTCCGGCGTATAAGACGACCCCCTAATTTTACAGTTAAAACATAGGTTTAGGCCATATTTGCTGTATAAGACAGAATGTTCCTGTGCTGCAAACTGTATCTTCCACAGTGAGCCAATCACAACAAGCAAAGGTCCAAAGGTTATACTGTAATAGACATCCTCTCTGACTCTGGCCAATCTGAGCAGGCTTTTTACAGTGTAGATTCGGGTCCAGAACATGTCTAATTTGCATGCATCAAAAGCCTGCGTGGATTGGCTGAGTTAGAGAGGAGGTCTGAGCAGCCTGGCAGTGATTGGTGTAGGATCGAGTTGGAAAATTCGTTTTGTGGCAATATTCAGACAATTTTCATTTAGCGGCATATTGAAACATTTTTCGGGATATACTCGGTGTATAAAATGACCCCCGATTTTCGGTTGACTTTTTGTTTCAAAAGTCGTCTTATACGCTGGAAAATACGGTACATCTTCTATTCCATTGGGTCCCACTTAATGTTAAAATTCAGACAGCCTGGTTCCATGGTAACAGACATTGACATTAAGTGTATCCCCTTTTATCTACACCCACATGAGACCTCCTGGCCATTTGGTCCTGACCATGGCCCTGACCTGTGATCTCCCTTGTTTCCAACTCTTATCTGAAGGTCACATTCCCATAGGCATACAAGCTAAAATAGGCAGAAGCTATTAAGTTTAAGCAGTTTACAGGTCTGAGAGATAGCAGAGCGGTAAGGCGTTTGCCTTGCAAGTAGCCGATCCAGGATGGACAGTGGTTCGAAACCTGTCATCCAATATGGTCCCCTGTGCCTGCCAGAAGTGATTTCTGAGCACAGAGCCAGGAGTAATTTCAAGACAGGCATTCTATTTCTCTTACTCCCATTGTTATGATAGTTATGAGTTATATAGTTATGATAGTTGTTGGTGTATTATTTCTCTTAACTGCACTCACCACTCTTGGTTAGCATGCTTTTTGGTAAGCTTCATATCATGGACTGGTCTTCCCAGCCTTTATCTCTATTGTCTCTGGATGTTATTACCATACTGTCTTTTATTTATTTACTTACTTTTGGGGGATTTGGGTCACACCTGGAGGCATTCAGGTTACTCCTGGCTCTGTTCCTGGGAATCACTACTTGCAAGGCTCAGATGACCATATGGGACAATAGGAATCAAATCTGGGTCACCCACATGCAAGACAAGTGCCCTAACCTCTGTATTATCACTCCAACCCAAATGTAATATTTTAAATAGCCTCATAAATTCACCAACTTGTGCTTGTCTCTTGTTATTTGCATCTTGAACTTCATTCAAAATCTAAATTTTATCGTTATGCATTTCAGATCTTGTATATAATTGCTTCCTTTGCTCTGAAAACACGAGTCAAGGAAAATATTTGGACTATTTCTAGAATATACCCTAGGAAAATAAAAACAATACAAAAATGTCCTGCACGCATAGCAGCACTATCTAGGGCAGGGGTCTCAAACTCAATTTACCTGGGGGCTGCAGGAGGCAAAGTTGGGGTGATCTTGAGTGCAAAATCAGTAGTAAGCCTTGAACAATGGGGGTGTGTGACCCAAACAACTAAAACAAAACAAAACGAAAAAAGATTCTCCTAGGGCAGGGCCACAAAATGTTGTATGGAGGGCCGCAAACGGCCCACGGCCGTGAGTTTGAGACGCGTGTTCTAGGGTATTTTGCTAGGTATCCTAGGTATTTCCTCAGCATTTCCTCTTGGACAGATGTGTTGTGGAGGGTCCTGGGGAGTTCTCACCTCTACGCTCTGCTTATTAAACAGGTCCCGTGCCTTTGCAGTGGTGCATCATGCTTGCTGTGTCGTTGCTGTCCCAACACCGAAAACTCCTTTGTGACTCGCCTCATATATGCTTTCCTAGTCCTCTTGGGCACTGCCACCTGTTTCATCATGCGCACTGGAACCCTGAACGCTCAGCTGAAGAAGGTGATGGAAAGAAATGAGTTGTCAATGTGTGGGGTTTTGGTTATTGATCATGTATTTCGCAACATTTCTGTTGTGCGAGTTCTTTTGACTGAGAATCTCAGTCACATTTGTTGTGATTGTTGTTGTTTCCTTATGGATACAGTCAAGACTCAAAATGCCACGGTATTTTCTGTCCCTGGGCCTGATTGATTGTACAGTTGGATTGAGCCCTTGCGTTACAAGTGGCTTCATCACTGGCACCACAAAAGATTCTCTGAGCCCACCAGGAGTGATTTCCTGAGTGCAAAGCCTATTGGTGTGGCCTCCCAGAAAACCCAAACAAATTAAAAACAAAAGGTATTTCTAGAAATAGAATCTCACCTTTTTTTCTTTTTTTTTGTTTTTGTTTTTGTTTTTGGGTCACACCCAATGCCGTTCAGAGTTATTCCTGGCTTTCTGCTCAGAAATCACTCCTGGCAGTCACGGAGGACCTATGTGGTGCTGGGACTCAAAGCACTATCAGTCCTGCAAGGCAAATGCCCTTCCACTGTGCTATCTCTCCAGCCCAGAATCTTACCTTCAAGGCTTTATCTTGGGACTCTTACCTTCAGTCTTTAGTCTTAGTTGAGAAAATACATTTAATATTTTCTCTAAAACATTTTCTTTTCAAATATTTTTACATATTTAAATTTTAAACAAAGGTGACTTTTTATCTTTGTCAGGAGTTGTAGTTGGAAAGTTCATGGGAAGTTGGGAGATAAGAGCATTATGAAACAGAGCAAATAGAGGGATTCACTTTTATGCTCAAAATGAAAGTTATTATATTGTTAGTTTGATGTCAAGATTTTAGGTGAATTGGAAGGCAAGGAGAAAAATCCTCTAGGTGGACTTAACAGATGTTGAAATAGTCAATTTTGTAAATCTAGGTTTTCCTCTATAGAAATAAAATCTGTTTAAATGTGTATATTCCAATAGTATTGGACTTGCTTTTTCCAGATCCCTGGATTCTGTGAAGGAGGATTTAAAATCAATTCAACTGAGATGATGACAGATAAAAGTTGTGACGTGCTGGTGGATTATAAAGCTGTCTACCGAATCAACTTTGCTTTGGCCATCTTCTTCTTTGTGTTTTTTCTGCTTATGTTAAATGTTAAAACAAGTAAAGACCCCAGAGCAGCAGTACATAATGGGTATGCCAGATTTACATATTATTAACTCGTTCTCTTGTGGTTTTCAGCAGTCACTATTGCCTTATTTATTTATTTATTATTTGACTTTTGGATCACACCCTGTAGTGCTCAGGGGCCACTCCTGGCTCTGTGCTCAGAAATTGCTCCTGGTAGGCACAGGGGACCATATGGAATTCGAATCACCATCCGTCCTGGATTGGCTGCTTGCAAGGCAAACACTCTACCACTGTGCTATCTCTCAGGCCCCACTATTGCCATTTTTGAAGGAAGTAGGGAATGTGTTATTCGTGGCTCAAATGTATATGGGAAGTTGGTTCAGTCATTTTTTTTTCCTTCTCTTATTTTGGGGGGGTGGTGGTTCAGTCATTTTATTTTCTTCTTTATTTATTTATTTATTTATTTATTTATTTATTTATTTATTTATTTATTTATTTATTTATTTATTGGGTCACACCCAGCGGCACACAGGGATTGCTCCTGGCTCTGCAATAGAAATTACTCCTGAGGGCTCCTATATGTGGAAATCAGTGAAATAGGCTTGGGGGACCATATGGGATGCCAGGAATCGAACTGGGATCCATCCTGGGATGGCTGCGTGCAAGGCAAATGCCCTACCGCTGTGCTATTGCTTTGGCCCCTAGTCATTTTTTTTCAGTTGGTGTCCAGTGGTATAGGAAATAGCGAGCATAAGAAGTATTACCATTTCATATTAGCTCACTTTGACCTGCTTTTCAAAATTTCATTTGCAAACTGAAGACTTTTTTAGCTTAATGTGCTTTAATCCCATTGTTATAGTTGTAATAACTGTGTCTCAGGTAAAATCAGTTGCCTTGCCATTTCTCAGTTGTAATGCTCTCCATAATTCTAGACAATTTTTATCTGTAATGCTGGTAGTAGAGCAACTATAGTTACATTCTTTAATAAAAGAATGTGAATGAATTTTTTTATTACTGTTTTGTCATTTTTATTCTTAAATTGCATGGAATACTGAGTGAAATAGCTTTATGTCAAACAAAAAGTCTTAAGCCAAGACAATCATTTTGGAAACAACTATCCAGGCTTTGTTTCTACACTATTGAAATTTGTTTTTTGTTTTTTTTTTTGTTTTTTTTTTGCCTTTTGTGTGTGTGGCACATATATGCTAGTGATAAAACTCATGCATGAAAAGCATGTATTTTACCACTGAGTAAGCATAGATTTATTTTTCTTAATATAAATTTAATTTTAAAGTGAAATAAACAGTTGAAAACATATTTTTTTTAATAGGTTTTGGTTCTTCAAAATTGCCGCTATCATTGGTATCATGGTTGGTTCTTTCTACATTCCTGGAGGCCATTTTACCACAGGTATGGCTGACTCTTAAAGAAGTTAATCATAATATATAAATGCTACAAACAATAAAACTACAACTTTTTTTAATAGTGATTTTTTTTTTTGCAGGATTGTCAACTAAATAGTATTCGGTGATTTACCTTGCTTCTAACATTAATATACTGGTTGATTAAAGTCTGGAGATATTCAACCCCCTTCTTAACTTAATATGAGCCATTTTAATCATTTGCCAATAATTTAATAGTTTACTTTCTCACAAGGCAATACCACTTGGAGAATATGTGATGAAATGACGTGTAACTAATGTGTTTTATGGTCTCTGTCTTATGAACCTGTTCCTTTGATATGGTACCCAGTGACATCAGTGGATTTTCACTGATTTT